>NC_136495.1:17839783-17904783 GCF_053919585.1 Euprymna scolopes
ATATCATAATGCTTAGTTTGCCGCACCTAATCACAGCAAAGGTACATAGATCGGTGCCAGATCGGCTCTGTAGTATTTGAGAAAAAGTGGAGCGGGCAGTGAGACAAACAGACAGATTATGAAAAATGTAATATAGATTATACAAAAAATAAAGATCACTCTATGCCTGACTTGTCCGTCAACACTCAGTCATAAGGGTCCAACAGTCTTTATTTTTGAAAGTGATAAAATAATGAGATTATTGTAAAAAAATAAACATATTTCTATGCCTAAATTAGCCACAAAATTTCAAACATAAGATCTAACAGCTTTTATTTTAAAATAGACAGTTATAAACAAACTAGACTTTTAGGCAAAAATTATATCGTATTAAATTAGAATGGGTGTCTTATGCCAAATTGATGGTAGAATATGGTTAAATTTGCATTCATTAAAATAAATACTAATTTCTATTAATCTCTAAATGTGCATGGAATGGATACCATAATAATTAGTTTGCTGCACCTTATCATAACAAAAGTCCATGCAAAATTTCAGCCAGATTGGCCCAGTAATTTCCCAGAAAACTGGAATGAACAGACAAACAGACAGACAAAGAGAGATGTAATATGGACGCTACAAAAATTAACATCACTCTATGTCTGACTTGTGCACTAAGTTTCAGTCATAACATACGGCTTGCATGTGATCACATTTGCACAAGGGGTGGGTGGGTGATGTTATTCCTTTACATGGGGTTGCAGTTACTAAATTTGTGACCTCGCTGAGAGGGCGAAATAGACTTGTGGAGGTTTTGATATCTTGCATATCACCCGTATTTATTAGTATGACGATTTGAAAAGTATACTAAAATGGAATGGCGTCGGCAGTTTTTTTTTTTTTTTTTGCAAAAGAATGTGGGCAGACGTTGAATTCAAAATTGAAGAATGCGTTTATTTTGAGGAAAAACAGCAAGTGAATCACAAGCTGCAAATTGACAATAAATTCCAATAATAAATTTTAACAATATTTAACAGTATTTTTGCTGTGTCTCACTGAGACTATGACTTGACGCTGCCATACAAACCCCAGCAACAGTAGATTTAAATTCATATTGATGATGTCATATACCAGGTTTGAATAAAAAAAAAAATAATAATACTAGTAGTAGTAGTAGTATTAGTAGTAGTAGTGCTGCTGCTTCTAATATTATAACTATTGCTATTAGTATTATTACTACTTGTAGTACTCTTACTACTACTGCTGCTATTACTACTAGTACTATTGTTACATGATAAGGGCTGTCCCCTTTTCATGTAAGTATAAAAATAAAGAGATTTAGTTAAAATGAAAATGGAATAGAATAGACGAAATTCGAACCTCGTAATTTAGGTTTAGAAATAGATTACGAGAGAGAATTAGCAAATGGAATGTAAAAAACAAACCATTGTTTAGCTTAGAGATAAAATAGTTTTAAGAAAAGAATGTGCATTGTCAATTCTGTTATGAAATTAAATTGAGGAATGCAACTATAAGATAATTTAATAAACATGTTTCTAACATATTGGAAATATAGGTTACTGGGAATATAGGTTAAAATTCCTTTTGTAAACAAAGGAAAAAGTTTTGGACACGCATTTCCAGAACACGTGAAAGAAGACACATGTTTTAACATGTGTATGACGTCATGGAAAATGGGAAGTTCTCGATATAGTTAGAAACTTTAGAGTTAAGCAGGGAGAAACAGAGAGAGTCTGGGAGAGAGTCAGAGGGAGTTTGAGGACGACAGATGATAGTCTGAAGTTGGGAATCGAACGTTTAGAAGCGAGACGGTAACCTTTGAAACATAAAATGTGAAACTTTGAATTCCTGGAAGCAAAGCCACCGGCCGGTCCATGGAAATAAACTCATCATGTGTTTTTATAAACGTCGTCTTTGTGTTGTAATTCTACCAAAAAGGTAAAGTGGAAATTGTCATTATATGTCTTCTATATCATGTAGTTTAAAATGTCTTTACATACACAATGTGAACACTAAGACTGTCTCAACACTCAAAGAACTTCTACACTTCTAAGTATGAACATTTTATAGATATGAATCTCTTTATAACACGAACACAGACAAAAACATTCCTCTTAATAAGACTTTCTAAGTCTCTAAGACACACTTTTAATAAGACTCTTATATATATATATATTCTTTTCTTAAAGCTATTTTATCTCTAAGCTAAACAATGGTTTGTTTTTACATTCCATTTGCTAATTCTCTCTCGTAATCTATTTCTAAACCTAAATTACGAGGTTCGAATTTCGTCTATTCTATTCCATTTTCATTTTAACTAAATCTCTTTATTTTTATACTTACATGAAAAGGGGACAGCCCTTATCATGTAACACTATCATTACTGGTGCTATTACTGCTACTACTATTATTACTACAACTAATGCTACTGCTGCTGTTGCTACTACTATTACTACTATTACTACTATTGCTACTGTCGAATTACCTGTGTCCAATTTCGTGAGCAACAACGTGTATTTCTTCAAAACTTCCCAGCACTTTACACAACGAAACACTTTGGGGTGTGCACATGGCGCCTACATTAGCCAATCCTGTAGAAAAAAAAAATGGAAAACTTAACAAAATGAAACAAAAGATGAAAGCTCTGTTCCGTCTGCCTGCTTCCCACCGGACTACAACTTGGATGTCTTCAAGTCCAATGTTAACAAATTCCTAATGAACCGCCCCCTTAAGTAAACATTTCATCAAATCTCCACACTAACGTAATGTACTTGCAATAACCCTTATCCCTGAGTGGCTTCCGGGCCTTGATAAGTGGTGATCAATGTGTAAAAAATAAAAAAAGAAAAAAAAGAAAAACATCTGAATAATTTATTTGTTATTTTCAACCAGAAATTATTAGTAAATGTTGCGATAATGATTTGTAATGCTTATCGAAAGCGGTAAAGAGTGCTGGAGCTCTGAAGAAACTTCCTGTCACCCAGACTCCAGAGAACGTCACTTGTTATTGCTAAATTAGCAATCACTGATAATCACTTGTGTGGAAACTCCGAGTAAGTAAATAATAATAATAATAATAATAATAATAATAATAATAATAATAATAATAAAAATAATAATAATAATAATAATAACTAGTAGAACCCGTGGAAATTCCATGGTAGTTGAAATTTTTTAAAACACATTACAAATAAAATGAATAAAAAATAAGATAAAACAAATAACGAATTTAAAACAATTTATTTAAGAAGTTCTTTTTTAACCTTTTAAAGCTAAAAAAATAATTAAAAAAATTACATTTTTTTAATTAATTTATATTCAATATACAACACATTGTTTTTTTTTTCTGAATAATTTTTAATATGAATTATAAAGGAACAGATATCAATTCACTTGCACATTTTTTAAATTTTAAAAAGAAACTAAAATAAACAAAAACCTACAGTCTCCTCTCAACATGACTTTATTTTTTAAAATCATAAAATAAAATAAAATAAATAAAATAAAATAAAATAAAATAGCCAATTTGAAACCGTAACACAGACACACATGTTTTTGTTTGGAAAATTTTGGAAGAGGAAATGGTTTCAATGATTTTTAACTGATAATGAGCTACTATAAAGGGAGGTAATTCGTTTCTCATTAATTAATGTTTGCGATGATGATGTTTTTTTTTTGTGATACCGGACGTCAGACAAGTAAATTAATATTTAGATAATAATATAGGAGAAATTGGAATCAGAGGAATGACTGGAAAAATACGATGAACAACAATAATGAAAACAGCTGAAATATTAAGGAAAACCCTTGAATGTGGAGACTAACACACATGAACCACAAGTGCAGACCAGGCAAACTGCTGCAGAGACAAAACATGAAGCACTACATGGAACCAAGAACATGGAACCAAGAAGCTGCATACCTATAAGTTATCTAACCCTACCCCCATCCCTCATTACTACATCACTGCCCCCCCCCCAAAAAAAAGAGTGAGACCGAATAGCCAAGTAGAGTCAAGGAGGAAGGAAAGACCAAGAAGTGAGCACTGACCAGACCTCCGCTGGATAAGTGCGAGGAGAACTGAGACCTTGGGGAGGCTTATTGCCACTCAAATTCCAGTGAAAACCAATGGCCGCTGCCAATGAGAAATTAATAGCAAGCAGCTGTTGCGATAACGCAAATTTATTTGCAAATGTTATCAAAAGAGGTGGAGAGTACTGGAAATCTGGGGAGACTTGTTGTCACTCAGCTTCCAGGGAACATCATAGGCTTTTTTCAAGGAGATCTTTGATGACCTGTGTGAAAATTCCTTGTGATCCAATAATAATAAATGGTACAATCACAAACTGACAGCAGTTCTTAAAAACGGAAATCATAAAATCCTATTGGACATGGACGTACAAACAGATGCAACCATCAAAGCAAGGAGACCGAGTGTCATAATAGTTAACAAGAAGGAAAAGTCCTGTCAAATCATAGACTTCGACATTCCAGCAAACCAGAGTGAATATCACGGAGACAGTTAAAGAAATACATGAAACTGGCCAGACAGATGAAAGGGATATGGAAGATGAAGAGAGTGAAGATAACACCAATAATAGTAGGAGTAATATCGAAAAAAACTTTGAAAAAAGAATAGGAGAGATTGGAATCAGAAGAATGACTGAGAAGATACAATGGAAAACAATAATAAAGACGGCTGAAATATTAAGGAAAACCCTTGAATGCAGAAACCAATATACATGAGCTAACGAGTCATAAACTGCAACCAAAGAAACTGTAACAAAAGTAAAACAAAAAGATAAAAGAACACCGCAAGAAATCAAGAAAACTGAAACCATATAATTGTAAGTTAACATCAACTGGCACTACACCAAATAGTCATGAAGGGTTCAGGAGGATGGAAAAACTGAGAAAAAAAGCACTAACTAGGCCTCCACTGGATGGGTATAAAGGGAACTGGAGAAGCTTATTATCACCCAAATTCTAGTGAATACCAACAATCATTGCCAACAAGAAGTTAATAGCAAACGGCTGTTGCGATAACGCAAATTCATTTATAAAGTTTATCGAAAAAGGTGAAGAGTACTGAAAATATGGGGAGACATGTTGTTACTCAAACTCCAGGGAAGACTACCAGTTGTTGTCAGTGAGTAATCTCTGTTGATGAGATGTGTGAGAACTCCTAGTGAGTACAAATAATAATAATGATAAAAAATAAATAATAACAACAAGAGACAACCTCTGTAAGGGTCACTGTGCACATAATTGTGCAGCAAGGGTTGCGCAATCTTCGACCACACCTATCCTAAATCAGCACTGCTTGGGTCCAGTGGCAAGGAGAGGCCCAAGACTGAGTGGAAGCAATGCTGAGATAAGCAGAGAGGACATGCAGCACCTGGAATTCTGAAATAGTCACCCATTTTAGTACTGACCAGGCTCAATATTGCTTAACTTCAGTGATCTGACGGGAACCAGTGTGTGAACGTGATTGTACCATATATAATAATAATAATAATAATAATAATAGTCACTTAGACTCCACGGAAAACCACAGGTTGTTCTTAAAGAGAAATCTTTGATGACATGTGTGAAAACTTCTAGTAAATAATAAGATAATAATGAAAAGCATCATTTTGCCAAATGGTGAAAGATTTGGAGATCCTGATGCAGAAGGCTACAAGTACCTGGGGATACTTGAACTTGACACAATGCTCTGTATTGAAATGAAAGAGAAGACTAAAGAAGTAAATATGGAGAGACTCAAACTGCTCTTGAAATCTTGACTCTTATCGATTCATGGGATGTTGCTGTAATTTGGTACAGTGCAGCTTTTGTAGGATGAGCACAGAAAGAAATGAAACAGCTTGATAGAAACGCACGGAAATTATTCGTCATGATGTGTTACTTGCAGCAGTGGCAAAAAGAGGAAAAGCTAGATAAAAAATCATTGAAAGATAAGCAGAAATACAAGGAAAGAATCGAAGCAGAAAAGATGACTGAGTTGGAAAAAAATTAAACTTCATGATCAGTTTGAGCAAGATTCAAATGCAATTAAATACGCACAATTTTCTGCCTAAAAGTGAATTAAAAAGAGAGAAAGAAAATCTTATATTTGCTGCTCAGGAGCAGACACTAAATACAAATGCAATCAATAAAAACATCTACAGGAAGGACTGTTCTGACGAGTGTGGACTGTGTGGTGTATCTCTTGAAACAATGCCACACATTGTTAGTGCATGTTCTAGATTTGCTCAAAAAGAGTACAAATGGCGCCATGACAAAGTTTGTGCAAATTTGCATTGGAGTTTGTGCCAAAAGTCTGGAATCCAAGTGAGAGACAAGTAGTTCTAACATTCCCAGAAGCGGTAGTGGAAAATGAGGAAGTTAAGATTCTCTGGGATTTCATGGTTCAGTGTGATTGAGAGATAACTCAGAGGAAACGAGATATTGTAGTTGTGAATAAAAAGACAATGAACGTCAAATTGTTGATGTGGCTTGCCCAAACGACATCAGCTTATCAGGCAAGAAGAATGAAAAACTATGAAACTATCAAAAACTGAGAGTGAAGATTGCTCGGTTTTGGAACGAAAAAACTGAGAGTGAAGATTGCTCGGTTTTGGAACGAAAAAACTGAGAGTGAAGATTGCTCGGTTTTGGAACGAAAAAACTGAGAGTGAAGATTGCTCGGTTTTGGAACGAAAAAACTGAGAGTGAAGATTGCTCGGTTTTGGAACGAAAAAACTTCCATTATGCAAATTATCATAGGTGCACTTGGCTCAATTCCAGATGATCTTGAGAAACGGTTGAACTCCTTGCGAATGAAGTACAACATCACCGTACTCCAGAAGTTGGTTCTGCTCGGCACAGCAAACATCCTATGTCAGGTGCTTTGTATCTAATTGACCCTTTGAATATACTCACTAAGTTTGGTGTAAAAACCCGCTATTGCGTGAAAAATTAACTGGGGTAAAGCATCACAACATAATGAAGTTAACAAACAAAATAATAATAAAAATAAAAAAAATAAATAAAAAAATAATAATAATATGATGTCAACTCTTTTAATAGACATATGCATCCAAACAAGAAGACCGGACATGATAATAGTCAATTAGAAGGAAAAATTGCCAAATAGTACATTTCAGCATTCCAGCAGTTCACTGGGTGAAGTTGAAGGAGGCAGAAAAACTAATCAAATACATGGAACTTGTCAAAGAGTTGAAAGAAATATTGAATGTAAATAAGACTACTGTGATATCAATAATTGTGGGAGTACTGGCTACAATTTCAAAACACTTGAAAAACGATTAGAAGAAATTGGAATCAATGGGAAACATAGCACCATGCAAACTATGTACACGAAAAAATCTTAGAGTGCAGAAACCAACCCACGAGACCAGATGACAATGATTAATCACAGGTAAGTAGAAACTCAGGCCAAGACTACTATTGGGATAATTAATCAGAATTGGAAATCGGAAAAATCGGAACTTTTGAGAGCATCAGAATTAGTATCAGAATCATAAAAATTTTAATCTAATTTCCGATTCCAAGAACGGCTTTTAAAATTTTATTTTTTAGACTTCGTTTTCCATTGTTGGTATTAATGATGAAATGATAAATAGTTATTCATTTTAAATGACAGTAAAATTAAAACCAACAGATCATGATTAGAAATTTAGGTAAAAATGGCACTAGAAAAATGGCACAGGTAAAAATGTTGCAAATTTTTACCATAATCCAAAAATTAAAAAAACAAAAAGAAACACTATAAGTAGATACTTCGAAATTTAAAAAGAACTGGAATCAGTAATTGTATTGGAATCGAGAATTGAGAACAGAATCGTTAATTGTATTGGAATCTAAGAAAACACTGGAATCTTTCCATTGATAATGTCAACATTGATGGATACCCTGTAAAATGGCCCTGAATAGTTTGAGAAAATGAAAAAGATGAAGAGAAACAGCACTACCCAGACCTCGATTAGAAGGATATGAAAAGTAATGGAATCTTGATGAGCTTTATTACCATTTAAATTTCAAAGAAAACCACTATATTTATTGGCGACAAATCACCAATAACAACAGATGTGAGAACTCTTAGTGAGTAAATAATAATACTCGTTTTTGTACAGCTATTTAATATAACCTAAAAATAATTATATTATGATGACAGCCCTAACAAGGGAGGCGACTATTGATGATTCAGACAAAGGGAGACAACTTCTTGTACATGCAAGTACACAAACAATTACATAGGGATATATTCAGTTTTCAATATTTTTTACTCTAATTTATAATTGATTTTTGCTGGCAACACGTGGTGAAATATATTTGAAACTACTTAGTGTAAAATGTTATAAAACGAACTACTTTGTCATTAAATGCCATCTGTTCAGCATTATTTTTTTTTTTAAGTGTTATTTATCCACGTAGTATAGCATAGTTATAGTGATATATTATGCTGACAGGGAATAAGGACATATGAAAATAGAAATAGAATTGCTGCAGACACTCGCACAAAATAGTATGATTAAAACAAACGAAATGGATGACAAGTTGAAAAAAAGTGTAGACTCTGTAGAAAAAGAGGCGAGACAGTAAGCCACATCATAAGTAAATGCAGCAATCTGACGAAAAAAGTACTTGACTGGGTTAGATAAGTAATCCACTTGGAACTGTACAAACAGCCACAATTTGAACACCCAAACTAAGGGTTCAACTGCTGACTGAAGGTAGTGTGGTATTAGAAGACAAAGGGAATAAAATCGTTGGGTACATTAAGCATAAAGTCTGCTAAGTTCGACAATTTTCACCTAAAGAAGGTTGGAGGTTACATCAGCTGGAACGTAGTGAAAATAACAACTAAGATAAGAAATAAAAAATAAAGAATAAAAGTGGTAATACAGAGAATAACAATGCATATAGATTCTTATTCATTCCCGGACGAAGCTGGATGTCCCTGCTAGTACATACATAGGTTGATACATACATAGACTGATGTCAATTAACATCATGGTTCGTTTAAAAGATAATCCTAGCTTGGATTATAAACTTACAGACACGACATCTCCATTATAATAATAATAAAGATGTCGTTGTTTATTTATCATTACACCAGTTGACTGGTGTATTAAAAACCCAATACGAAAGGGACCAACAAAAACAGTAATTTTATACTAATGAGTTACCACTTATCAAAGTTAAAAGCTACTCGAGGATAAGAGCTATTGAGATTGTCAGTTGATGATGAACAATATTATGAAAGGATCGGAAAGATTGAATGAGATGGATTATTTAAGAAGACTGTTCGACAAGTATTTACTGAGGTTAGACTGGAGATACAACTGTGTTGTAGTCAACAAAGAAGCAGTCTCATGCTAATGTGTTCCACAAATGGAAAGTTTTTGGAAAGAAATTCTGTTCATGGAAAATCCGATTAGGTTTAAGTACATAGAGGAAGAAAATGAAAGTTCTTTGTATACAACCGGGAAGCAGTCCCCAAAACGTCTCCAAAATGTCTCTTTTTCACCTGAAGAAGATCGGAGGTTACATTAGCTGTGTGGCACTATTTCTCTGTGCCACTGTTTCTAACACACTCTGCAACATGGCCTAGTGGTGATTTGGCTATGTGCGTAGAGATACAAAGAAACGCCTTCCCATAATTCCCTTTCCTAGAGCTCTCCCTCTTTCTGTTCAGGCCGTCATGAAGTGAGCACCATAATTTTTGTCTCTCCGTAAACGAGGGGAGGGGGAGCATCCCCATCCCTCAAAACTAGTTAGGTTAGTTAGCTTTGAAAAGCCTATTGTCCAGTTTTAAATTGTAAAAGTTTTTTTGTAATATATATTGTATCTAATGTAAAATAAATAGTTATGTTCCATATAGTACAATTGTGTCGCGTGTCATCTTTCTTGTGTCTGCCATAAAGGCCCTCATAAATGCCTTCATTGAAACAACGAAGCGGTCCAAAGGACGAAGAAAGAAAATTCCAGTCAGGACGCCACCGAGGTGAAGAGGTCAAGACGTTTCTTGGGAGAAGAAAGAGCCATACAGCACATCCAACATCTCATGTATGCTTTTCTTCTTATAGACCCTAATGACGGCCATCTTCATATCTTCCCGAGACCACTTTAAGACATTTAGTGTAACACGTGAAGCCAGTCACACCTCAGTGACCGGCTGATAGTGTTATAGCTACAACATTGTAAGAATAACACTGAAGATGAGAACAGTAATCTAAATAACTCAAAATAATACAAATTATCAATCCTCATCTAAAAAATTTGGAACTTAAACATTTAAATTAATGTTATTCAATCAAAAGTGAAGGTTAAAAAGATATGAAAGTGTCAGAAGAAGAGTTGGTCAAATGACACGTGTTGACCGCATAGGCAAGGGGAGACGATCGTAACGAATAGAACGTTAGAGAGATCTAGAGTTTTGCGAATGACGAACACGGTTTCAACAGATTTTGAAAGATGAAGCAGGAGGTGTATTAAATTGACTTACCCACAGTTGAAGGAATATCAGATATATTGTGTCTGTAACGAAAAGGTTAAAGTAAAATACAGAATTTAATATCTTATACACAAAGTAAAATCAGTCTACCCCCTACATCATTTGTGTGCAATTAACTTCGGTGGCACAAGGCACGAGAATAAATCTGTTCAGTTAGTGATTTTTGCCACATATTGGTCTACGTTATTAGAAAACAAAATTTTACTGTTGATCTCTCTCTTCGATTTTAATATTTAGTCCTGCTCGAGTTTTAAAATTGTCATACATAAAGGAAGACAGAAACTTTTCACTCGTACACACAGATATACTTCCACGGTTACCATGTACACATGTAAACGTCTTGTAAAACACATACTTAAACAAAATCATTATTATTGTTGCGTATTTCAATTTTGGTATTGTAAATTAAATCCGCTATTAATTTAGAGGAACAGTTTCTCTCCATACACATTTGGTTTGTAAGACGTATTTTCATTGGATAATCCAAATTAAAAAAAAAACATTTGGCCAATCGCTGCATTGTTTACTCAACCACAGTTAAACCGTAACCTAGACATGTTCCATTATTTAGACGAAACACAGTAAGTTCCGTTAAACATAAATTTATATTAAATATTTTATTATTATAATTGCAATGTTATTTACTATGTAGAACTCGAAAGAATGAAAGAAACGTGCTTTCTCCTCAAATCAAGTAGCAAGTTGTCCTAGACAGACACACGTACAAATAATATTAATTAGGCAAATAATAATAATAGGCAAATAATAATTAATTAATTAATTAATTAATAATAATAATAATAATAATAATAATAATAATAATTTCTTTGATTTAACCTATGTAACATCTTTGTTTGAAATTCTCAACAAAAACAGGAAAAAAACCCCCCTCAAAAAAGCAAAAAGTTCATTTAGAGATAAGTTTAATAGGTATTGTTTTCTGTCGGGAATGTCGTTGTAAATGAAATTCTATTCGAAGAACTGAAATCTCTTACCCCAAATAATAATACCTATAAGTAGCCTCCCCCCATAACCCATGCGAAAAACTGGTGTATCTGTTCATTCACAACCCTGCTAAATATAAGCAGAATTCACCATCACCAGCAGACTATGTAGGCTGATCTTAGTGATTCACCAACTAATGCATCCTGAATGCGTTAGGGTTGAACGCGAAAACGCCAGTACTACTTGGTTAAAAAGAATATTATGTGAGGAGTATCCATTTTTTGAAGCATTCATGGAGACTCTTTTCTTTTGTTTGGTTTGCCTGAATAATCGGAATAAGCAAGGAAGAAATAGTTTACTTATTTGTTTCATATATTTTAATTTGTCTTTCTTTGATTTTTCCTCTACTAATCATATTTCGTTTGGAGTATAAGAACATAACTGTCTTACCTACCTATATTTATTCACGAATCTTTGTAATTTAGTCACACAGTCTATAATTTTTAATCTGCACCTTACTTAGTTACTGAATTTGCTTTAGTATTTTATTCTTATGTGAATATAAAAGAAAAAAGGGGGGGAACTAATTATCAACGGGGGGGGGGGGACTAAGACCACTCATTCTCTTCATTGCTAGTGACTATGCGCACCCGTGTAAGGGAGACCTATCTTCAAATTTCCCTTACAGAAGACAAATTTCTACTTATACAAAGTACAAAACTTAGTCTTTCTTTGTCCTCGTCTTTGTATCGTCTGTTCATGTTTAATGTGCGTGTGAGTGCACAGTGCCTCTCACCTATGTGACAGGTAAACACTACTATCCCTCTGACAGAACCACAGGTAAAACAATTCTGAGTTTGGTGTTGCCACAAACACCACAACATGAAATATGCAACTCACAAATAAGATGCAATGTGGGACCCAGAAGAAAGTCTTGGGTGTCATAAATGGCAGGTTCTCCCTCAGTGGCCAACATGGGGGGGGATTCAGTCGTCATTCTGTGACTGTTGGCTCCTCTTCTAATTTCAGAAACAACTTTATCACCGACACAGAACACGTAAGTATCCCCTCTAATTTCAGGTACCAAAACAATACAGATAAAACACCAGGCGAAACAAAGTAATCAACACAAACCCAAAAACCAAAGGAAGAAATGGATAAAAAAAGAGAATAGACTGGTAATAGAATGCTAGTACAGAAGTCATCCCAAAAGACCCAGGATATCACAAACGGATGAAAGAGTTATGGGAGATGCCCAGTGACTGCCATACATCAGAACAGCAGACCAAGCGAAACTTATCACCAAAAGAAGCTGGCTTTCAAATCTAGAACCGAATGAAATACAACAAAAGACACATGACGGAACTGACGAAGAAAAGCCTCTTGATGGAGTTCCAAACATAGGAACTCCGGAGGCAGAAGACCTGCAAAACTGGGATACAAGAAACATGGAGACAGAGATCTTTGAAAGAACAGAACTTAACAAAATGAATCAACTGAAGTAGAAAACATCAGGAAACTTAACGAAACGAGGACAAAACAAAGCTTCCATCCTTAAGAAACCAAGAGTGAAAAAAACTGAAAACTGAAACAGAGAAGGTGAACAAACTCCTCCCATACATCTCAACAGAGACCATTACAGATCTAAACAATTTAATCTATGCAGGGGCCTAGACAGTAAGTATAAAGTTTAAAGTAGAAAAATAGATGGAAAAAGAAAAAGGACCAACAAAATCTGAATGGGAATTGAGACTGAAAACCCAGATCAACAAACTAAAGAAAGAAGTCAAAGCAATAAACAAGATGAAAACAACTAGAAGAGGATGGAAAAGTAAAAATGTGACCAGCAAGGAGAGACTCAACAAGAAACAAGAAGAATTAAAGCAAAAAAAAAAAAATAGCAGCAAAAGAAGCAAGATGATACCGATACAAATCTGAACAGTGCAAGCAAAACAGGAAACAGGACCTTTGAAAATAATGAAAACTAATTCTACCAAAATGTAAACGGAGGAAAAACAAAAAAAGAACAACCAAACTTGAAAGAAACGAAACACTCCAGATATGAGAAGAACGAAAGAATCATAACAGAAAAGCAGAATGGCTGAAAGAAATGAAAGAAGTCACAGCAAATCGAAAAAGGAACAAAAAATGAAATCAGCAAGGAAACTCTCAAGACAACTTTCCGAAAAATGGCCAACTGAAGAGCACCAGGTCATGACGAATACATGCCTATTGGTTTAAGAATTTCACAACACTACATTAAAGGCTAGTTCAGAACCTGGAAAGATGCATCCACAAAGCACATGTATCAGAATGGATTACCAAAAGGTAGAACCAAACTGGTGCAAAAAGACACAGAAAAAGGGACCATCCCCAGCAACTACAGGCCTGTTTACCTACAATGTGGAAAATAAAAGATAACCTGTTTACCAACAATGTGGAAAATAAAAGATAACCTGTTTACCTACAATGTGGAAAATAAAAGATAACCTGTTTACCAACAATGTGGAAAATACTAATTACACAACTGAGGGAACAAATTTATCATTCCCTTCATAACCGTCGACTACTCCTAGAGTATAATAGGTCATGTGTTCCTTTCTCCCCCATTCACAGCAAAAACGCGTCTTCCTACTGCCACCTTTCCTTTCTTCTTCTTTGCATATAAAACTAAACATAGTATCAAAGGGCTGCTTCCCAATTGACTACAGCATAGTCGTTTTCAAATCCAATAGTAAAAATTCTTGTTGAATCGTCCTCTAAAATAATCACATTTTTCCCAGTTTCAATCATCGTCTCATATGCTGTTTTCTATCAACTGACACACTTAATGACCGACGAAGCCTCTAACAGTAGTGCAAGGTTGCACCATAATAAAAGAAAAAAGAAAAAATACTTTAAGTAAAAGATAAATGGCACAAGTGCACTTTAACTCGCCATAAGTTTTATTTTTGTTTTAATTTTCGTAAGAGTTATACTAGCAGAAAGGGGAAACAATCCAAAATTAATTTTATTATTCTAATCAAACTTTTCTGGTAATTCAAAACAAGTTCAATAAAGTAACAAAGTAATCCAACCAAAACATTTTTTTTACTGAAACATTTATTGAATTAATTTAAATTGTAAAATTAAAAAAAAAAAATTAATTTGAAAATTTACCAATAAAATGTAATATTCTATATTTAAAAATAATTATTTGTAAAATAAATTATTTTTAAAATAATTTTTTTTAAATAAATAATTTTTAGAATTAATGGTTTTTAAATAAATAATTTTTTAAATAAATATTTAAAAAAATAAATAACTTTTTAAATAAATAATTTTAAAAATAAATATTTTAAAAAATAAATAGCTTTTTTAAATAAATAATTTTTGAAATAAATAATTTTTAAAATAAATAGTGTTTTTAAATAAATAGTTTTTGAAATAAATAGTTTTTGAAATAAATATTTTTAAATGCACAAATAAAATATAACATTAAGTTTAGAATACTACAATAGGGTTGGAATGTATTTTATTTTCATATAACTTTCTTTTTTGTTGAAAAAGATTGGTGCTTGTTCAGATAGAGTCGACAAATAGATTTTTTAAATATGTTATTTTCAGCAAAAACAATGTTACATACTTAATTGTTGTGTCGAAAATATTAATATATCCAAAAATTACGAAAATTCATTGAAAAAAAAACTGCTATTGTGTTTTAGTAAAATAGAGTCTATCGCTATAGAAACAAATATTGCAGCCATGAACAAGTAATCTAAAATATGCGCTCCGAGTTATGTCCCCTATGTGTAGACTCTTATTGCCTACTTTATAATGTCTAAGAAAAATACAATTTTACAGAATATTCCGTAAAAAATTACTTTTAACTATAAATAACTTTCTACTCAGTGAATTTTCGGAATTTTAAAATATATTGCAATTTTCGATATGCAAATTAAGAAAGTAGTATTGTTTTTGCTTAAAACGACATATTAAAAAAAATCGATTTGTCTATCTTAACAAGCACCAAAAGATAATTTATTTAATTAAATAAAAGTCTTAAGAATTATAGCAGTTATTTTAGAATATTGGGGAAAAATATTTTGAATTGTCTTTCCTTTTCATCAGTATCACTCTTCTGAAAAAAAGTGCACTTGTGTAAAAAATAAATAAATAAATTAATAATGATAATAATAATAATAATAATAATAATAATAATAATAATAATAATAATAACTAGCGGGACCTGTGGAAATTCCACAACGGACTCTTCCATTTGTAATATATTGATGTTGGCATTCTGTGCGTTTTCAGCGTAAATGGAGACACCCTGAAATTATTGTAGTTTTTTTGTTGACACTGCTAAAGTATTTATCTAAGCTAGTAGGGACGCCCAGCATAACCAAGCCGTACAATACGCTTAAATATGATCTTTTAATTCATGCAGATTTCATATATATTATTGTAGATTCAATTATTTTTTTTATCAATTCTTATATATTATAAATTTGTCGTTTCAAAAATTAAAATATGCATCCATATGACTTGGGTGCATAAGCTTGAATCGAAACCGAAACCAAAACTTATGAAGAATTCTTAGTTAAATTATTTATAAATAAAATTAGATGACTTGAGTGCCATCAGCTATAATCGAAACCGAAACCAAAACTTATGAAGAATTCTTGGTAAAATTATTTATTACAAGAAATGGAAGGTCATAACAATTAAACAACAGTCACTCGGAAGGAGAAAGATGTAAGCGTGATACACAAAGGAACACACACGCTATCGTATTAATATATAGATAATAAAAAAATGAGTAAAACTTACTTTGAAAACATGACAACATGATCGGCGTTTTCGACGCTTTCGTGTTCAGCAAGAAAGTTCAGAGTGAGTGAGCCGTTAAGATAATCGCGCGTTGTAATATTTCCATATTGATAAAGAGACGTGCTATCCTGCAATGAAAAGAAACAATAAGCGCTGATTAAGTTCTACAATAATAGATATTTTGATCTTTTGTAGAAGAGCCCCGCCACTAATAGAAATATTATTTTAGCAATAAATAAATAAATAAAAAAATAGGTACTTAATGCAGAATAAAAATCGTGCTATATTTCTGGGCAATTTATGTAAAACGCCAAAAGGTGCCGAAACGCTGAACCAATGAAATAGTCATGATCTTCCAATTAAATAATATATATATACCATTCGGTACGGACCCGACAATGGAAGATCAGATAACAAATAAAACGTGGATTTATAAGATAAAATATCCAACTTTGATCGCCCTTTTGGGGCCCGTGGCGCAAACGATAGAGATGTTGAATCTCTATGGTTCCAGGTGAGCATTGCCTGAAGATAGCAGTATCAATCCTACCCAAAGCTGGGCAGAGGTTTACTTGGCGAAAACGTGGTGAGACAACAACAACTATGGGAGGCAGTAATTAGTGAGGATGCAGTTAGGAGGTTCAGAGTTCCTATCCGTCGCGGTTACCACTTGACAAAGGCCAGAGGAATAGTTGGCCGAAACGTCATGAAACAACAACTAAAAAAAGATGAGGATAATAGTCCGCAATAAAATAAATTAATAAAATAAAACTACTTGATCAATTAACGTGATTTTTGGAATATGATCTTTTCGATTATTCTAGTTGATAGGAGCATCCTAATTCACACCAGCCGCTTACATCTCAATGACTTGTTTAGTGTGAATTAAAGTATTTTTTAAGAAAACCAGTTAGGAGAGAACCTGACGTTTTGAACGATCTTCTTTATTGTTGACTTGCGAGGTAGGGGAGGGCGACCTTGCCGGGTCGTAAATTATACTTAAATATATTTTAATTCGTGCAGATTACGTATTTATTATTACAAAGCCAATTCTCTCTCTCTCTCTCTCTCTCTCTCTCTCTCTATATATATATATATATATATATATATATATATATATATATATATACACACACACACACACACACATATATATATATATATATATATATATATATATACACACACACACACACACACACACACACACACACACACACACACACACACATATATATATATATATATATATATATATATATATATATATATATATATATATATATATATATATATATATAATTACTGATTTCAAAAGTTAACAAACTGACTTGGGTGACATCAGCTAGAATCAAAGGCAACACATTTTAGCAATCCAGTCGCATTCTCTGCCGATGGAGTTAACTCGATAGATAAGAAAATTTAAAATTAAAACAGTCCAAACTATCGATGAATTTGTGCAAAACTAACAGAAATATGTCGGCAAGTTGAAACGAATATTTTGCATTTCAACTTGCCGACATATTTCTGTATGCGTTATTCATCCATCCAAACAAAGAGTTCACTTATTCTAAACCATCCTTAGTGTATGGTTACTATTTCCTGTTAATTTCAGTGTTATGTGAGTTTAAGAGTTTCTCGGTTACATATTTACACGCATTCAGACACACGCACGTACATACACCTTCTGTGTTATTTGTATAGATTGTAAGATTTAAATAAAAATGCAAAAAAAACAAAAAACAAAAACAAAAAAACAAAAAACAAAGAAGATTCCTTACTTTATTTTTTGCTTGTTTAAAATTCTGATTCATTTGAAATTGCTAAAATGTACGATCCTAACAATCTGTGCGAAGTTCAAGAAGAGCATGCTCTAATAAAGAATCATCATAGGGAGGCGATGGTGGCTCAGTGGTTAACGATGCAGCCTGACAATCTAGGTGTGCCAAGTTCGAACTCAGTTCGTTCCACAGAAACACTTTCACTTAGGAACGTTGTCAATCTTCACATGGTCCCTCCCGCAAGTACTCAATTATCGATGCCAACAAAAATCATCATCATAATGAATGTTGAGAAAAAACCCAACAATAACCAAAGCAAAAGCATCAAGAAATAGGAACAAATACATTGAGGATATTGCCAAAGCTGCTGCAAAGAAGGTGGGCTGCCTCTCCTGTGCTGTTACAATTACCTGATAGTATTCTAGATCTCTACAAAGCCACTTTTTGAATTGGAAGCCATGTTTGATTTCAGAAGAGTTTCCAATGGGTAGCTATTCTGTACAAGTCCTGGACATGAAGAATTTTCAGTGGATATAAACATCAAATCTGTTGCCAAGGCCGCTGGAAAAATGGTGGGATATTTTTATCGATCCGGTAGATATCTCTCTGCTGATGCTATTCTCTATCTATATAAGAGCCAGGCATGTCCAAGGATGGAATACTGTTGCCACATCTGGGCAGGAGCTGCTAGAAAGGACTTGGCCTGCCTTGATAGAGTTCAAAATAGACTTCGTAGCCTCATAGTAGATGTCCTTTTCTCTTCCTTGCAACCTCTATCTCACAGAAGAGATGTTGCGAGTCTGTCTCTTATGTATCGTTATTTTCATGGAAAGTGTTCGACTGAGCTTCAATCTATGGTCCCCCCCCTCGCCAAACTTTCACAAGAAACACTCGCCTAGCTGTAAACACTATCAATAATTCCCCCCACTCTTTATCTGTGCCTAAACCTAAACGTAGATTCCATGAACAAAGCTTCTTTCTTAGAACTGCATGCCTGTGGAATTGTCTTCCGTTTTCCTGCTTTCCGGTTGACTACAATATGGTTGTGTTCAAGTCTAAAGTAAATAAGTTCTTGATGAGTCGTTCCATATAAGTTATTAAATTTACCAAATTTTCATTACTAATGATTACTATATTGTCCAATTTCTACTGTACACTCTTTAACCCTTATCCTTGAGTGGCCTCTTGGCCTTGATAATGTGGTGATGCCTTTGTAAAAAAAAAAAAATATATAATTTTGCAGGCAAAGAGCAAAAGATCCTTCTCATGTTGACAAATATGTGCTTGAATGCTAAAAGATTCAATATTTTTATGGAGCAATTCTGGTTTCTGATTGGTTGATAGCAGAACGTGGCTCAATTTGATCCGTCAGTTCCTATCAGCAGCATCTATAAGTAGGATCTTCCAACTTTCAGTGATTATACTCTCATATCAAAAATATTGCGACGCCACTATTCTCCCATATATAGACCATTTTTATCACATCTGGATAGGTACATCTATCACTAGCTTCTCCCTCTAGAACAGGGTTCAAAAACGAGTCTCAAATCTAATAGGTCTCACATTATCGGTCAGGTTCCAATGTCTCCTTCTTCTTGTCATAATTTTGCATCCCTGTACCTTCTACTCTTTATTCTCTCGGACTGCTACACTTTGGAATCTCCTCCCTGTTTCCTGATTCCTTTATTGCACTAACATGCAGAAGTTTAAATATAATGTGAATGGACATCTCGCTACTCAACTCCCCAAAATCTCCTGTTAGAAATGATCTCAAACAGTAGTCCCTTACGTCCAAGTGGCAGTACACCTTGTTATAGGTGAAAAAGAGTTAAAAAAAAAAAGTCAAAGAAAAAAATAAAGAGATGATTTAATGGTAAATTATTTCTTACCGGTTCAACAATGAATCCGATCAAATTTACTCCGAAGCTCGCACCTGTTGTGTTGATGTTATTATACAGCAGATTGACCTGATTTGAAAAAGAAATAAAAAATCATCATCATCATCATCATCATCATCATCATCATCATCATCATCATCATCATCATCATACAGCAGATTGACCTGATTTGAAAAAAAAACCCATCATCATCATCATCATCATCATCATCATCATCATCATCATCATCATCATCATAATACAGCAGATTGACATGATTTGAAAAAAAAAATACACACATAGAAAGTGTTAAATTACCTACACGACAACCTTTGGCAAACTTTTGATAAGTGGACTGAATCCACACTTTTTTTTTCAGAACCATAATACTCTTTCAGAGTTACAATGCTTTTTCCAAAATTGAAAAAAACAAACTTTTCAAAACTAAAATAATATCTGAAGAGAAATATAATCGAAATCAAAATCGAAATCGAAATCGAAATCATCATCATCATCATCATCATCATCATCATCATCATCATCATCATCATCATCATCATCATCATGTCTGTCCATCCCACTTTGTCTCGGAAACTACTGTGCCGATTTGGCTGAAATTTTGGTATGGATCATTTTTATGATAAGATGCAGCGAGCTAAGTATTATGATATCCGTTTAATGCACAGTTAAGGATTAACAAGGATTAATAGGGATTAGTATTTAATGCAAAAATGAATACAAATTTAATCAAATATTCAACCATTAATATGGCATAAATCACTCATTCTAAGTCAATGTATTATGCCCATTTTTAATAGGCAATATATATATATATATATATATATATATATATATATATATATATATATATATATATATATGCATATATATATATATATATATATATATATATATATATATATATATATATATTAGTATATGAGTATATACATAAATTAGTTAATACAACTAATATATTTATTTTATTAGGTTGGCGCTAAAATAATATCGTTTTTTCTTATATATATCTAATTAAAAACGGCATTATTTTTGCACCAACTTAATAAAATAAATAAAACTAACCTAATAGAATAAATAAAACCAACCTAATAAAATAAATAAAACCAACCTAATAAAATAAAATAAATAAAACCAACCTAATAAAATAAATAAAACCAACCTAATAAAATAAAATAAATAAAACCAACCCAATAAAATAAATAAAACCAACCCAATAAAATAAAATAAATAAAACCAACCCAATAAAATAAATAAAACCAACCTAATAAAATAAAATAAATAAAACCAACCCAATAAAATAAATAAAACCAACCTAATAAAATAAATAAATAAAACCAACCTAATAAAATAAAATAAATAAAACCAACCTAATAAAATAAAATAAATAAAACCAACCTAATAAAATAAAATAAATAAAACCAACCTAATAAAATAAATAAAACCAACCTAATAAAATAAAATAAATAAAACCAACCTAATAAAATAAATAAAACCAACCTAATAAAATAAAATAAATAAAACCAACCTAATAAAATAAATAAATAAAACCAACCTAATAAAATAAAATAAATAAAACCAACCCAATAAAATAAATAAAACCAACCCAATAAAATAAAATAAATAAAACCAACCCAATAAAATAAATAAAACCAACCTAATAAAATAAAATAAATAAAACCAACCTAATAAAATAAAATAAATAAAACCAACCTAATAAAATAAATAAATAAAACCAACCTAATAAAATAAATAAATAAAACCAACCTAATAGAATAAATAAAACCAACCTAATAAAATAAATAAAACCAACCTAATAAAATAAATAAAACCAACCTAATAAAATAAATAAAACCAACCTAATATTAATAATTATTTAGTTTTCTTATTTTATTTGCTCCTCAAAAGAGATTCGACACAAAGCCAAGTGTTAAGTTAAAAAACTAGTGTGCTAGAATTAGTGAACCTTGACCCTAAAAAATGCCTGAGCAGTCTCGTAACGATTAATGGTGTTGATTGTAATCAGTTGTAATTGACAATCTCTTGGAGGGTGACGGTCCAATCCTTACTACGGGCAAGAAGAATAACATAATAATTAATTAACACTTCTACTCCACATGATTTCAGAATCCATTTTGAACTCTGTCGAGCCAACAAAGAGTTTTCAGAGCTGCAATTCCACAAACGTGGCAATAATACTCCATTTAAGATCATATCTGGTTTTTATATCAGTAAAGGATTGTATCAGTTGGGTACTTTCTCGAGCGATAGAATGATCCAATCATTTTTTCCTGCAGCAGATTAAACGATATTTCAGCTTTTTTTTTTTTTTAGATGAAGATTGATATTTTATATTATTTGGATCATTCGGACTACTGTTCTCACATGAACCTGTGGCGCATCGGATAAAGTGCTATGTTAATCACTTTTGAGAGATGGTCTTCTAGAGGTTGATGGTCTAATCGTGAGTACAGACGATACTAAGAATATAATTATGAATTACAAAAGTTTTCTACCCGTTAACATAAGCAATCTATTCCAGCAAATTAAATAAAGGGTTCCGTTCCAAATTCTGTACAGATTTCCAAGTTCAACAAATGAATCTGACAAAGGTTGGAGGTTACATCAGCCGAAACGTTGTGAGACTAATATCCAAAATAAGAATAGTAGTCTGAATAATCAAAATAATGCAATTTGGATGCAAATCTTCCATTTTACGTCTGGAGTGAAAATCAGTCCTAGCAGAGTATCAAAGCAAGAAGCTTCCTCAAGCCATTCATTTCAACTGGGGGAAAATAGGGATTCGAGCGTTGATGGGGAAAGGAGGAAAACTTAGTTTTTAAGGTGTTCAAATAATCCCCTCCTATCGTACCATTTGCTTCATACCCAAAGAAAGAAATCAACAAAAATTAATCAGCAGTGCCCTTCGAGGTGCTGGTTAGGGTTAGGGTTAAAAAAAAAATAACCATTCATAATAATTACAACAACTAAAGAGCAAAATATAGTATCTGTTCTGATTCTATATTTCTTTTTTATTCTGTCCATTATTACTGAATGAGGAATCCTTCTGGACTGAAACAATTTATATTTTTGTTTCAATCCAGAGTGCTCCTTATGATGGGAGCTTGGTTTACCCCCCACACACACACACACATATAAAGCCGCCCTTGAGTCTAACTTTGCCCTCGTGGAAGATAAATAAATAGAAACAACAAACAATACTTACACCCCAGAATACGTGTGTGTAATATATTTTCAGCTTTTTGATGCGTTCTTCGTCTGTTAAGTCTCTGAAAAAGCAGAAATAAATAAACAAACAAAATAAAATAAACTGAAATGAAATGAAATAAATAATTAAAAAATATCAAAAATACTTAAAAAATATTAAAAATACTTAAAAAATATCAAAAATAATTAAAAAAAATATCAAAAATAATTAAAAAATATCAAAAATAATTAAAAAATATCAAAAATAATTAAAAAATATCAAAAATAATCAAAAATATCAAAAATAATTAAAAAATATCAAAAATAATTAAAAAATATCAATAATAATTAAAAAATATAAAAAATAATTAAAAAATAAAATATGCTAGAAATTGACATTGGTCATCACCGCAAAAAATGATCATGAAAGATCTGGAAGGATGGAAATATCGAGGACGGAAAACATCATCCAGACTTCTAGAAAGATGCGGAGACTTCTGGGATGTGGAAGAGACTTATGAATCAAAGAGTGTTGGACTTTTATAACTGAAAGTTGGTGGACAAGTCAAACATGCACAGAAATTTATTCTTACCAAAATATGGTTGGATTGTTATCGAATTTTTGATCCCTAACAAGGCATATCGCCAGTTGGACGTAAGGGGCTACTATTCCAAACCATGCCTAGGAAAAATTAACAAGATGTTGGTTTACATTACGTTTAAACTTCTGCATATCAGTACAGTCAATGAAGCAGGTAACATGAAGGGAATTCCAGAGTCTAGAGGTTTGAAGGAAAAAATTGTTAGAGTAGAAAGCTTTCTGGCATTTAGAGACCTCAACAGTGAAGGGGTGTGATTTTGTTGCTGAGCGGGTTTGTCAGGGATATGTATGTTAGTGGGCACAAGCTCATCAGAACACATTCCATTAAAACACTTGCAAAACAGGCACAGAGATACAACATTGTGGCGATGGGACAGGGGTTGAAGCTTAGTTGACAAAGTGGGACCTGTTAAATTGAAGACTCTTTTTTGGACCCTATCCAAGAGGGAGAGACTTGTGGTAGATGCACCAGCCCAGATGTGGCAACAATACTCCATGCATGGGCGAATGGTGGCTTTGTAGAGGTACAGGATACTCTCAGGTGTGAGTAGTCTTCTAGAAGTATAAAGGGAATCCACCTTCTTTGCAGCAGCCTTTGCAGTGTCTTCAATGTATTTGTTCCAGTTCATATTGCCCATGAATGTTAAACTGAGGAGTTTGAAGGAAGAATTCTCAGGTAGGGTGTTATTTTTCATGGATATAGGCGGTTGGAGAGGCGTTTTGTAATTGTTGAAGGAGAGCAGCTTAGGCCCCTTTCCACTATGGTCTGGAGGTCATTTTCTAAGAATCCTGCCATTGTTTTAGAGTTGTGTATATCTATTCTTCCCTCGTGCATAGTATCATCAGTAAATATACCCATCTCGAACACAATCTTATCAGGAGTCGTTAATTAATGTCAAGAATAATAATGGTCCAAAAATCGACCCCTGGGGCACGCCCGGATGAATGTTATCCTGCTTGAATGAACGTTCATCAATGACAACCTGGATGGTTCTATTGTCTAAGAAGGATCTAATGATATTTAGTATTCGTCCAGTTATACCGTACGATTTAATTTTCATTAGCAGTCCTTTCTGCCATACTTTGTCAAAGGCCTTAGATATATCAAGAGCTACAGCACTGGTTTTGCTCGCCTTATCCAGTACATGGTAAATGCGCTCAGAAATGACTTTTAAAATATCTGCAGTAGAACGACGTTGCCTGAATCCATACTGTTTGTCAGAGAGAATATTTGATTTTATTTTGATTATTTGGACTACCATTCTCAGAATGCTAATCGAGTTTAATAAGATGCATCAGAAGAAGGTTGGGTGTTCCATCGGCTGAAACGTTGTTAAAATAAGAACCAAAATGAGAAGAATAGTTCAAATATGGTTGGATTGTTGAAAGGATTGTGAATTTTATTAATTTCATGAGTGATAGTACTTTTTTGGGGCGGGGGGTAAATTCTGTCATTTCTACCAGAAAACTGACATCATAGTTGTCAACGAACAATTCCCTGGCCGTCAGCAGCAACCGTGACACTAGCAGTAAAAGAGAAATGTGTGTAGAATTTGTTTGCTTCATCTTGTCACCTTTTCTTTTCCGTTCCAAATGCTTAATCAATTGATCGATTTCGATTATTATTGATTGTTGCAAGTCACCATCGATTTCTCTCGTGCCCAATCGGTATTATTATACTGCTTACTAAATTAAGACACCGGCTGTTGCCAGCATTACTAAATACATACACAACTACCAAGTAACGATTCGGCCGATGTAATATCCGACTTTCGTCAGGTGTTTAGAGTTGACTCGTGAACTGATCTGAGAACAGTAGTTCGAATAATGGAAATGATAAATGCCCTCATCTAAAAAAAAAAAAAACATCTTTAGTGCAAATAAATTTCAGTGCATGTCTGACTTGTCCATTTAGTTTTAGTTATGAATGCCCAACAGTTTTTGTTTCGTAAGTATTTTCGGAATCTCAATACTCTCTCGTGCCTTCCCAGTGAAAGTCCAACTCTCAGTGAAAGATTAGACGACATTTCGGCCACCAGCATCACGACGACGATGACGCGACGTTCTCCTCCTCCGCCTCCTCCTCCTCCTCCTCCTACTACTACTACTACTACTACTACTATTACATTAAGAGCCTATATTTTCCTGAGGATTTACTGAATTCTGAATGTTTCCTCGCCGCCAAGTATTTTATTTTTTTTAAATTAAATATCACCTTTATATAGGTAAACGTTAAAAATCGCGACCAGAGAAAAATGTAAAAAAAAAAAAAAAAAAATCTGTAAATTCATTAAAAATGTTTTCATGTTGTTGGTTTTGTTAAATATTATTAATTTACGTTATTACTAATAAGTATTATTAAAGGAGAAATTATTTTGTTTCGTTTTTAGATAAACACGACAGCAGATCAAATTCGGTGGCCGTTTTGTTTTGATTTAACTTATTCACACAATGCTGACACTTTCCAAGCGTGCTTTTCTCAATTTTGCATGCATAACACTAAATGGATTTTATGGTTACTTCTTCAGTCCGCATGAAACATCATTTACAAGATTTGTATTCCAAGAAATCATCGGCCATTTTTTTTCTAGGCCGCTGTGCCAACACATTACCGGATTACCCTATAATTTCTATGTTCTTATGAGGTTGAACACAGCTTATATAAACATGGAACTGTTTCGATAACAAAAACTTATTTATTTATTTTTTTTTTCGAGGGGGAGTTGGAGGTGATCGATTTTCTAACCGCATATCCTACTAATTAAAAACGTACGCTTCATTTCGAGATTGTTGGGTAGTTGTGTTTGTTTGGTAGTCGCATTGGCAACAGCCGGTGTCCTACTTTTGTATGCAGTTCAATCATACCAATTGGGCACGAAAGAAATCGATGGCAACTTGCAATCATCAATCATAATCGAACATGATCAATTCATTTGAAATAGAAAAAAGGTGACAAGATGAAGCAAATCAATTCTGCACACTAATTTTTTTTTTTTCAAGTAACCGTCATAAATATTTGCATGTGCGTTTTGTCAATTTTGCTTGTGTACTTGCCCAGGGTTTGAACCTGTTTAATGCCGGAATTCAATATCTATTGCATCTAACATAGCCTGATTGAGTGTACAGTTCTTGCCAATCAAGAATACACCCCCAACAACTAGTCTGAGATAGTTATTTCAAGCACGCATCAGCTCGAGAAGAGAATCGTTTCAAACGAGTGGAAATCATTCTTATCTACTATTATATAAAAGTCACCTTGTGTGTGTGTGTGTGTGTGAGAGAGAGAGAGAGAGTGTGTGTGTGTGTGTGTGTGTGTGTATGAGTTCCTTCCTCATAGGCTCCGAAACGGCTGAGCCTATCTTTTGCAAATTTCACACAAAGCCAATTTATGTGTCTGGCAGTGTTCTTAGATATGGTTTTTTTTTACAGAAATTCATCTGATAAGTATCGAAAATCGAAAACATCCGATCCTAAAAGTAGTCTTTCTTTCTCATAGATAAAAAAAAAGAAGAATTTTTACAGGGGAATATTTTACATTACACTGGTCAAGGGGGGATAATAAAATAAAATCTCAGCAAATCATTTCTTCTTAAAAACAGAATTATTGTGATCTAGCGATGTAGCTCAGTGGTAAAGCGTTCGACTACAGATCAAATGATCCCCCTGTTAAAGCCCGGGTGTACCTCACCATTTTATTTTATTTTTTTTTTATTAATGAGTTTAATTTACGATAAAAGAAGAGATACCAATTAAAATCACCGCAAATCATTTCTTCTTTTGAATATTTTAAAACTAAACATTAATCAGAAGTGACTTTTCCAGAGCATTCATCGTCAAGCCCAAATATCAGCTGCCGTTATATTGTAAACAAACACAGACAGAATTTGGTGCACGACATTACCATTATTTTATTTATTATTTTTTTTTGTGTGTGAATTAGTCCATCGGGCTAATTATTTTTCGTAATATATAATAATCAATAGACGATTGATTCTATAGTAATACATACACAATCTGCATAAATTAAAATATGTTTAAGTGTAGTGCACGACTGAGCAATGCTGGGTGTCCATGCTAGTTTTATATGAAGTAATGTTTTTCATTTCGAGAGGCTTTAGTATTCTATCCTTTTCATTCTCTAATATTGCCATGTTTGAACTGAATTGTTTTGAGTGATGTTTTTGGCCTTTCGACTTTTCAGGTTGAGATCTAAGTAGTTAATGAGTTCTGAGCTGGTTTTATTTTTAGTAACAAAGTTCTTTTCTGTCACGGTGGCCAAATGGTTAACAGCACGGTCTAAAAACCTGGTGTGCCAAGTTCGAATCCAGTTCGTTCCACTTTCACCATATTCATACTTGACCTTGTGCCCAACTTCATGGAAAGAAAGTAAATAAAATTAAGTTCCTTCAAGATGTACACTCTCCATTTTTATTATAAGATTATCCCTAACCCCAAATTAAAGTCATTCTTGAAGGGTCCTATTCACTTTCAGACCTCATTCTTACATCGTTACCTTCTTACTTAAATACCAATCTGCTTGTTTCGGTTTTTAAACAAACCGGAAAACAATGAGCGGTCGGAATTTGAGAAAGAGTTGATAGGATTTTACTAATCTCTTGTCATTGTTTTGTTATGACCGTTTAACCAACGAAAATCCTTTACTCGTAAAAAGACTAGAAATATACCCGTCCCAAGACGGGTAAAATTAATTCTTTGAACACAACGGTTTTGCACTACTTTTATACCCCCTTAAATCAAGATACATTGTTACTAAACCTCATGTCTAGAATCCTTATTCGGCACTTGTACAGTTTAATCAAGACATTAAAAAAAATGAAAATATCGGAAAAAATGTTATATTGTACGTATCCGTTTTGAACTGAAGATCTCTGAAAAAAGAAATTTCACTTAATTTGATCGAGTATTTTTTTTTTTTTTTTTTTTACACGTTTTTATGAGAGCATGTTGAAAGCAGACATCTTTGAATTTTTCTTAATTTTTGTTTGGAGTTTAGAAGCGACACGGGAGATAACTCCAGTTAAAGCGCCGACACTCCCTCCCCATCTTTAATACTAGCTTTTCTTCCTAAAAATCGAACCTTTTGTTTGGTATCATAACAAATTGTTTTTTTCGCTCTAAAACAAAAACTACTTGATGAAATTAAGTGAATTGTTTTTCCAGAGAACTTCATTCCATAACGAATACGTACAATTTAAACTTTTTTCGATATTTTCATTTTTTAATGTTATTGATTAAACTGTACAAGTACCCCTTATTCAAATTTTGATCAAAACCCTTACAATGTTTTGAGTCTAAAACTATCTAAAATTTAGACTTGAATTTTCGGGGTCTTATGAAGAAATTGCAATTCAGGAATTCTTGTTGCCGAATGTATATGGCCCTGTCGGTGGGGCATTAGAATACGCCGACTGCCCCCCCCCTGCAGAGGGTAAAAGTCCCTCAATGGGGGTCCTGGATATGACCTTAAACTATATCCAGTGGTGAGGCCCCAGCTTGTGGGCTTTGGGAAGTGTGGAGCCACCCTTTAATTACCATTGCTCCCAGGTCCACTCTGACCCGGAGTGGTAGTACCTGTTATGGTCCCAACTATGGGTTAAATAGAAACCAACGTGAAAACAACAAATATATTCTATTAAAAAATTTTTTCTTCAAAATCTTTGGATTCGGCATTAAATAACCTGAAAAGGGTTGATATGCCGTAAAACAAAACCAACCAACCAACCGAATGTATATGGATCGTACATAATAAATATTTGAAAACAAAGGAATTTTCAAATGGGAGGTTGTGCCCATATGATCCTTTAAAATACCCCAACATGAACTGAAAGTTAGAGAATATTTATTAATTGATGTCTAATATCTAATGTTAAAATTGTACACAAATTGAAGGTATCTTAATTTTCACTTCCATCCCCCTTTTGGCCCCTTTGTATTAAATTAAACTAAATATAGCCCATATTACCCACCCATATTACCCACCCATACGTCTAGCAACAAGCTTCATAATAATCGGTTCATTAGTTTAGGAGTTACAACGATATATATATATATATATATATATATATATATATATATATATATATATATATATAATTAGTATTATTTTCTTGTGTCTAATTGCTAATAAAAAAAAATATTTGTAAATATATAAGTGAAAGTGTAGTATCTGTTTTGTCCTCGTTTAGTGCTGCATCTTTGAATGAAAAATGATACACGGATATAATAATATAGAATAGATTTATTCTGATAGGTACAATAACAGACGTCCGTGTCGGGTAGTAACAACTTGTAACTGAGCTGGCAAGTGAACTGTTAATTGTTCGCTATAAGTTTGCCTGTGTACCTCGCAGCTTCAGTTAACAACTACTAGTTCTGTCCTCCTAAAATACATGTAAACCTAAGGCACGTGTCCGAGTCACGTCACAGTCAGTCAGTCAGTGAAAGAAAATTTTCTAGACTGAGGCAATTTTAATTTATCTTATTCAGAGTACTTTTTTTTAAGGAGTACTGGATTTCTTCACATTCCAAACGGACCTTGGGTCTATCTTTGCCTTCATGGGGAAGCAAAAAAAAAAAAAAAAAAAAAAAAAAAGGGGCATTTAATACATCTGCTTGGATTGAAAAGGCCACATGTTTTGCATGTTTAGTTCGTCATTTGCAATATGGACTAAACAGACAAATTATTGTGGGCCTTTCCGATCACGGTAAGCATAGTTCATCACAGATTGCAATATTTTTGTTCGTATCATAATCGTAAATCAGACAAGATCGTAAATAAGGCAATCGTAAATAAGACAAGATCGTAAATAAGACTAAAGATCGTAAATAAGACAATCGTAAATAAGACAAGATCGTAAATAAGACAATATCGTAAATAAGACTAAAGATCGTAAATAAGACAATCGTAAATAAGACAATATCGTAAATAAGACAAAAGATCGTAAATAAGACTAAAGACCGTAAATAAGACTAAAGATCGTAAATAAGACAATCGTAAATAAGACAAGATCGTAAATAAGACAATCGTAAATAAGGCAATATCGTAAATAAGACTAAAGATCGTAAATAAGACAATCGTAAATAAGACAAGATCGTAAATAAGACAATCGTAAATAAGGCAATATCGTAAATAAGACTAAAGATCGTAAATAAGACTAAAGATCGTAAATAAGACAATCGTAAATAAGACTAAAGATCGTAAATAAGACTAAAGATCGTAAATAAGAAAATCGTAAATAAGACAATATCGTAAATAAGACTAAAGATCGTAAATAAGACTAAAGATCGTAAATAAGACAATCGTAAATAAGACAATATCGTAAATAAGACTAAAGATCGTAAATAAGACTAAAGATCGTAAATAAGAAAATCGTAAATAAGACAATATCGTAAATAAGACTAAAGATCGTAAATAAGACTAAAGATCGTAAATAAGACAATCGTAAATAAGACAATCGTAAATAAGACTAAAGATCGTAAATAAGAAAATCGTAAATAAGACAATATCGTAAATAAGACTAAAGATCGTAAATAAGACTAAAGATCGTAAATAAGACAATCGTAAATAAGACAATATCGTAAATAAGACTAAAGATCGTAAATAAGACTAAAGATCGTAAATAAGAAAATCGTAAATAAGACAATATCGTAAATAAGACTAAAGATCGTAAATAAGACTAAAGATCGTAAATAAGACTAAAGATCGTAAATAAGACTATCGTAAATAAGACAATCGTAAATAAGACTAAAGATCGTAAATAAGACTAAAGATCGTAAATAAGACTAAAGATCGTAAATAAGACAATCGTAAATAAGAACATTATCGTAAATAAGACTAAAGATCGTAAATAAGACTAAAGATCGTAAATAAGACAATCGTAAATAAGACAATGGTAAATAAGACTAAAGATCGTAAATAAGACTAAAGATCGTAAATAAGACAATCGTAAATAAGACAATCGTAAATAAGACAAGATCGTAAATAAGACTAAAGATCGTAAATAAGACTAAAGACCGTAAATAAGACTAAAGATCGTAAATAAGACAATCGTAAATAAGACAATCGTAAATAAGACAAGATCGTAAATAAGACAATCGTAAATAAGGCAATATCGTAAATAAGACTAAAGATCGTAAATAAGACAATCGTAAATAAGACTAAAGATCGTAAATAAGACTAAAGATCGTAAATAAGAAAATCGTAAATAAGACAATATCGTAAATAAGACTAAAGATCGTAAATAAGACTAAAGATCGTAAATAAGACTAAAGATCGTAAATAAGACAATCGTAAATAAGACAATATCGTAAATAAGACTAAAGATCGTAAATAAGACTAAAGATCGTAAATAAGAAAATCGTAAATAAGACAATATCGTAAATAAGACTAAAGATCGTAAATAAGACTAAAGATCGTAAATAAGACAATCGTAAATAAGAACATTATCGTAAATAAGACTAAAGATCGTAAATAAGACTAAAGATCGTAAATAAGACAATCGTAAATAAGACAATCGTAAATAAGACAATATCGTAAATAAGACTAAAGATCGTAAATAAGACTAAAGATCGTAAATAAGACAATCGTAAATAAGACAATATCGTAAATAAGACTAAAGATCGTAAATAAGACTAAAGATCGTAAATAAGAAAATCGTAAATAAGACAATATCGTAAATAAGACTAAAGATCGTAAATAAGACTAAAGATCGTAAATAAGACAATCGTAAATAAGAACATTATCGTAAATAAGACTAAAGATCGTAAATAAGACTAAAGATCGTAAATAAGACAATCGTAAATAAGACAATCGTAAATAAGACAATATCGTAAATAAGACTAAAGATCGTAAATAAGACAATCGTAAATAAGACAATATCGTAAATAAGACTAAAGATCGTAAATAAGACTAAAGATCGTAAATAAGACTAAAGATCGTAAATAAGACAATCATAAATAAGAACATTATCGTAAATAAGACTAAAGATCGTAAATAAGACTAAAGATCGTAAATAAGACAATCGTAAATAAGACAATCGTAAATAAGACAATCGTAAATAATACTAAAGATCGTAAATAAGACTAAAGATCGTAAATAAGACAATCGTAAATAAGACAATATCGTAAATAAGACTAAAGATCGTAAATAAGACAATCGTAAATAAGACAATATCGTAAATAAGACTAAAGATCGTAAATAAGACAATCGTAACTAAGACAAGATCGTAAATAACACAATCGTAAATAAGGCAATATCGTAAATAAGACAAGATCGTAAATAAGACTAAAGATTGTAAATAAGACTAAAGATCGTAAATAAGACAGTCGTAAATAAGACAATCGTAAATAAGACAAGATTAATTATTACATTCTCTGCTTAATTATTCTCGATTTTCAGTGATTAATTTGCCCTTCGTGTATTTCTGTTGTGACCTTGGAAAGCCAATAATAAGACATCACTGTGGTATATTTACAAGAGTGTATTTACAGAAGTGCAGAATATAATGTTACAGAAAGTATGTATCAAATACTGTGGCTATTATTGCCACCCATGATTTCCGCCATAAAACTTAGTCATAACTAGAGCTAGGACAACAGAATATTCCTTTCATTGCTCTGACTCTCGAGTGTGTATCCGTTGATATCTTATATGCTTTTATATAGAGTGATGTGGTTCTCGGTTGATTAACTGTGTCTAACTGTGTCTGATATATACTCGAGAGTCAAAACAATAAGATTACTCTGTTGTCATAGCCCTAGTCATAACTCTCTAAGTCTGGAAGGGTCCACCTATTCCTTAAATAGGTATCACAGCATAACAATTTCTGATTGACGATTTAACACGCAATTCTATTTTAAAACAAACTTGATTTTCAGTTTCAATTTGTATTGATCATAAAAATTATTCAAATAAAAATGTTAGATATATAAATAATGTGATAATAAATTATTTAACTCATTTCTATTTGTGTTCCAATTTAGAGTGCTCTTTTTTGGGGAGTTAGATTTTTTCCCAGATAAAAAAAACAAACAATAAAAAATGCTTTTGTGTCTATATCTGTACTTGTGGGGAGGCAATTAAACAGCAAGAACTTTCGTTTTATGGACGAAAAGTACAATACGCCCCTTTTTAATAAATAAGTAATTACGAATATAATAAATAATAAGTATTATATAAATATAAAAATGATATAATAATAAATATAATAATATAGTAATAAAATAAATAAATGAATGGAATGAAATGTTTCGGAATTTTCAACTTGAAGATTGATAATTTATAATATTTGAATTATTTGGATAACTGTGCTCATCTTGAATGTTTCGGTCGATGTAAACCGTAACCTCCTCTCAGAATGCAACTGATAAAAATGCTAAGTAACAATCTTGGAGGTTGAAGGTTCAATCCTCAGTGCGGGTAATACTAAAAATGCAATTACGGATTACTTTAGATTTCTAATCCATCATAACCGACGGAACGACAGCATGTGAATTAAATACAGGATTCTGTTCAAAATTCCGTACCGAATTCGGCATAAAGATTCCCGAGTCTGACAAAAAAAACAAAACAAAAGAACTGAGAAGGTTAAAGGTTACATCGGCCGAAAGGTTGTGAGAATAACATCTACGATGAGAACCGTAGTCAGATTAAACAAAATACGAGGTACCTTCAATAAGTTTTCAGACATTTTTCGTATAAAGGCATTTAAAATTGTTGTACACTCTTGAAAATTCAGTTTGTTATTGCTATACATTTTATGACTAACCTATTTTCATGATTTCACGTTCAAATGAACAGCCACAGCAGAAATTGGAATACACTCTTCTAAAGCCTGATTGTCACAGATGGTGAATTTCAAAAATGCAATCTGGACGTGAGGAAACTTTAGAAAAACGATATGCAATAAAATTCTGTTTTAAACTTTGAAAAAATGTCACAGAAATGTACGGAATACTTCAGACTGCTTTTGAGCCATTTTTCATGAATCGGGCATCAGTTTTTGAGTGGCATAAGAGATTCGAGGAAAGCATGGCGTCTGTGAGGGATGATGAAAGGTGTGGGAGGAGTAAGGAAATTATAGCACCAGAGTTGATTGGCCAAATAAAGAATTTCATGCATAAGGACCGTCGTGTGTTTATAGAGACAATAAGTGCACAGTTTGATGTCAGTGTGTGAACTGTTCAAAATTATTCACGAGGAACTGAAGACGTGGAAGATTTGCGTGGAGCTTGCCCCAAGGGTGCTCCATCCTTGTCACAGACTATTTGATCAAGATGAGCACCAAGACAGTTCCTTACGCCTGTGGAGACTTTTGGCTATTCCCTAAGTTTAAAGAAAACCTTAGAGGCTGTCGTTATGAGACAACTAAGGAGATGAAAGAGGCTGTGACGAGGATCATTGACAAACTTACACAAGAGGATTTCCATGGGTCCTTCCAGAATGTGTTGGAATGGTATAAAAAGTGCATTGCAGCCGGAGAAGATTACTTCAAAGATTACTAGTGTTTCATGTGTACTATCAGTAAAAGTGCACACATGAAAAAAATCTGGAAACTTATTGAAGGCACCTCGTAAAAACTAAAGAACTAAATAAAATAAAACTTACTTTTCAGTAATCAGTGCCATTACTTCGATGATATACTTCGGTTTCGATCTCTTGTATCGTTCATTTCCGGTGTTTGTTCTCTGATTTAAGGTGTTGGTGAAATCTAACGAAAAAAATATTTAAAGTTACAAAAAAAAATAAATAAGTTAAATTTTTAAATGTAAATTAAAATTATCAAAAAATGAGAGGGAAAAGAAAAACGAATCAAGACTGTGAACGTCTGTTTATGAGTGTTCATTGCACAGGCCGTGATCGTCCACTTGTGCTCATCTGCAGTCGGTGATCGATTCTGACATCGATCGCAGTGTTAATCATGTGCTGTTTGTCACAAAACATGTAACAACGTTTTATTTAAAGAAATGTTATAACGATACGTATCTTCTTTCTATTGAGCAATCGGATTACAAACTAAAACAACCATATTTTCCAACCGGACATAATCCATTAGCTTAGGGCCCATCTGTCTCTGAGGACACGGAAAAACCTCACTGACCCCTTCTGCTTGAATTTATATATGAATTAGACATTTTAGTTAAATTTAAAAACGGGCAGATGCTGACTGTGATTGAATGCTTTATACCAAACTGATGGTTGAAAAGCCTCACCATGGTAACTAGCAGTTTCTAGCCAATATATTCAGCAGGCCATTTACGTTGTTACTTCTATGGCCACGTTTTTCAAAGAGAAAGCCGAGAACTTCAAAATAAAGATAAAGAAGAAATAGATTACAAAGCAAATATACATATATAGTCTGTTTATCATTATTGGTTACATATGTGTACACGTTTTAGTGGAATCCTAATTCAAGGAGACCACCTCATCAAGCCAAAAAAAAAAAAAAAAAAAAGAAGCGAGTTTAAATAGAGCGTCAAGGTTACATTCTTTTTTTGTTATAAGATATTTGGGTGTGGTTTCCATTTTGGAAGAAAGTGGGGTGTATACTTTGTGAATGTAAGCAGTAGGGGTTTTTGGAGGGAGGTTGAAGGAACAGTAAAGGTAGGGAGTAGGGATGGGGGGTTGAGGGAAGAGGAAGAAGTATTATCTCATGTGGTCAAACTGTAGGGAATATTGGTATTATTTTAACTTGGCGGTTGTTTATTGGGTTAAGTTTTTGGTTTGATCTGAAGTAATATTGTACCCTCATCGCTGTTAAATATCCTGTCTTTGGTTTTTTATGCTTGTTTATATATATATATATATATATATATATATATATATATATATATATATATATATATATATATATATATATATATATATATATAACTACTTCATTTACTCACATAAAATTAATATACGAAAGTATAAATTTATGCGTAAACTTTAAGTATTTACTTCAAAAGTTCTCAATACGTAGGTAGAGCTAGTTAGTAAGTTATAAAATATCTCAATAGAAGATGTGTATATAAAACATGTTCATTGGCAAGGGCGCGGTGGATACTAGAAAGCTGATTGTCTAACTAAAATCTCAATAAGATGCGTATATAAAAACGACAGACAACCACAAAATTCGCGCATAAGCTTGAAGAGTCCAAGAGTGGATGAAACGCGGAATATTCAATGTAGCTTTAATCGCCATATATATTTTATAACTTACTATATATATATATTTATATATATATAAGTAGATTGTAGTTTGCTTGAAGCATTGTTGAAGAAAATTATAAGGTAAAATTAAAAGCCAAGAACAATGCGAGATTTTTTTTTTTATAGAGTAAAATTAAATGAAAACAAAAGAAATAAATTTCTTTTTTTTGTTGTTTGTTTTTTCTTTTTCACACAAATTTTAACTCTAAACAGCAGTAATTTTTTTTTTCTGTTGTATTCAATGGTGTTATAAATCTCAATATATTTCAGACTTATTAGTCCTTTTTCAAGAGAAGACAGCGGAAGAGAGTTGGCTTTGAATTTTACCTTATAATATATATATATATATATATATATATATATATATATATATATATATATATATATTGTACTTCTCACCTGGTCGCCGCCATACATGCTAAGGCCATCAGAACCAAACAAATTAAGTTGGATCTCATCAGATCATAGGACATGGTTCCAGTAATCAATATGTTTTATTGACATGTCTTCAGTAAACTGTTTGCGGCCTTTCTTGTGTATTGCCTTCAGAAGAGGCTTCCTCCTGGAGTGACAGCCATGAACACCAATTTGAGGAGTACAAAGATAAGTGTGTCATGTCTACAGTCAAGCATTGTGCTGGGAAAGTCATGGTCTTGGGCTGCATGAGTGCTGCAGGTATTGGAGAGTTACATTTCATTGAGAGAAACATGAACTCCAACATGTACTGTCAAATACTGCAGCAGAGCATGATCTCCTCCCTCCAGAAACTGGGTCGCAGAGCAGTGTTTCAACATGACAATGACCCAAAACACACATCCAAGACAATCACTGTTTTACTAAAAAGGCTGAGGGATTGCCCAAGCATGTCTCTCGACTTGAACCCAATAGAACATCTTTGAGGCATCCTTAAACAGAAAGTGGATGTGCGCATTGTCTCAAATATCCACCAGCTCCGCGATGTCGTAATTGAAGAGTGGAAGAGCATTCCAGTGGCTACATGTGAAACTCTGGTAAACTCCAGAAGTGTAAAGGCAGTTTTGGATGATGATGGTGGCCACACAAAATATTTAGAATTGACATGTTGTATGTAATATTGACAATTTTTCGTAAGGGATGTACTAACTTTGTTGGCAGGGATTTAGCTTTTAATGGCTATATTTTGAGTCATTTTGAGGAGAAAATAAATTAACCCTATTATATATGCTGCAGACAGACTACTTTTCATTGTGTCAAAAAAATCATTTTTTCAGTGTTGTCCTATGAAGAGATATACTTAAATATTTGTGATACACTATATATATATATATATATATATATATATATATATATATATATATATATATATATATATATGTATATATATATATGTATATATGTATATATGTATATGTGTGTGTGTGTGTGTGTGTGTGTAGTTTAACAAGTTCAAAACTCAAAACAACTTTTGTGGTTTTCTTTTTTTTTTCTTGTTTTCATCTTTTTTTCCTGTTACCTATATATATATATATATATATATATATATATATATACTAGCAAAAGTACCCATCGTTGACTGGGTTCAAAAACAGCCTACAGAAAATGGACTCTGATTTATTAAAGTATGATAGGTTATGAAAAGGAAGGGTTGCAAAGAGATAGCTTCGAATTTGGGAGTATTAAAACCAAACAAAATATGATGAAAGTAAAAATAAAATAGATAAACCCCATAATTTATTATACCATACCTGTTCACACTGAAACACTTATCACAATATTCTGTGGATCTATATTAAAAAAGCTTGTTAAACTTTGTGACATATTTCCATTCTATGGAGGTCAGACGCAAACGTACATATGGTATATTTTTGTTATACCATATTTCTTCAAACTGAAACATAGTTATCAAAGTATACTTACGCAGATAGATATGAAAAGTCTTTATTAAAGTTTGTGCCTATTTCCATTCTATGGAGGCCAGGCGCAAATGCAGACCCCCACAATTTTATTATACCATCCCTATTTAAGTTAAAACATACTTATCAAAGTATTCTTATGTACATCTATATCAAAAACACTTGTAAACGTTTTTTTTTAAATTTTTTATTTCCATACTTTGTGGACCAGGCGCGTACGCAGACCCCACAATTTTAATGAATCATTATTATGCCAGATCAAACATACCTATTCCTGTGTCTCGATACATCTTCTATCATTATATGTGATCAGTTTTCTATAATATTCAATCATACAGGAGTCTATTCGTAACCAGACACACACAGAGACGTTCAGCTTTATATATATATATATATATATATATATATATATATATATATATATATAGGTGTGTGTTTGTGTGTAGTTTAACAAGTTCAAAACTAACAATACAATGTAGAGCTTTATAAATATACTTAATGGTCTACACAAATCAATTCATATTTTGGCATTGCTGTGTACCTAGACCACAATTTCATTCTCAGTTGAGAGCGAGGACAAGATTGTTTGGTTTTTAGATTTCGGGCTATTGAACTAGTATCAGATAGATTCGTAGTGAGACATATTGGATAATTGTTAAGTTTTAATCTTATGAATAAAATGTTTATTATTTAAAATGTGAACACTTTACTGCAGTTTCATGACCATGAAAATGTTTTAAAATCTCTAACGTCACCAGCACGTTCGAACATAAGTTCAAAACGAAACTGCATTCATGGTGGCAGGAACAAACTTATGAGTTACAGAATATATACAAGATGCGTTAATCAAGAAAAAGCGGTAATTACGGGGTGCTTTCAATAAGTTTCCAGACCTTTTTCGTTTGGCACTTTTATTAATAATACACGCATGAAACTCTATTCCTCTTTGGAAGTAATCTCCTCTGACTGCAATGCACTTGTACGGCTTCCACAACTTCTAAAAGGCCCCATGGAAGTCCCCTTGTTTGAGCATGTCAGTGACCCTCATCACAGCCTCTTTCATCTCCCCAATCGTCTCATAACTACATCCTCTAAGGTTTTCCTTGAACTTAGGGAATACTCAAAAGTCACAGAAAGCAAGGTCTGGACTATAGGGAGGCTGAGGGGTCTTGATGGCCATGACAAGGTCTTTTTTTCTGATCTTCTCTGAGACCTGTTGTTGGGACAATCTTTGCTCAAATCTTCCGCATCTTCAGTTCCTTGTGAATAATTGTGTGTACAGTTCATACACTGACAACAAACTGTGCACTTATATAGAAACACGACGATCCTTATACATGAAATTCTTTATTTGGCCAATCAACTCTGGTATTCTGACTTCTTTACTCCTCCCACATTTCTCATCATCTCTTACAGACTCCATGCTTTCCTTGAATCTCTTATGTCACTCAAAAATAGATGTGCGATTCATGCAAAATGACCCCAAAAGCAGTCTGAAGTATTCCGTACATTTCTGTGGCATCTTTTCCAGGTTTAAAACAGAATTTTATTGCATATCGTTTTTCTAAAGTTTCCTCACGTCCAGATTGCATTTTTGAAATTCACCAGCTGTAACAATCAGGCTTTAGTAGGGTGTATTCCAATTCCTGCTGTAGCTGTTCATTCGAACGTGAGATCATAAAAATTGGTCAGTCATCTCATAAGATGTATAGCAATAACACACTGAATTTTCAAGAGTCTATAACAATTTTAAATGCCCGTACAAAAAAGGTTTGGAAACTTATTGAAGGCACCTCGTATTTTTTTACTTACTTTTTTTGACGTCACAGCTATGGTTACGTGGCGTCAGTTTGTAGACACGATGTTTTTGCATAAATCTATTGTTCGGGTTTTGCCTGGCCAGAATCGAAACTCGCTTGAAATCCTTTTCCTCCGGTTCAATTACATGCTTGTGTCCATCAAGATGGAAAAACCCCGACTGAAATTACATTGAAAGTTCAATAGAATGAAAACGATAAATTTGTTTCCTAGAATATTCAATGTGTTAACGGTGGTATTAAAACGAGAAAAATGTGAAACTGACAGATATATTGTGATATAATAAACTGCGCTCTCTCCCCAACTAAAAGTAACAGGAAAGATTAGTTAGGCCAAAAACAAAGTAAAAAGATCTGCTCATCCATTGTACTACACAGACGAAGTGGCGCCATGAACAATTAGTTTGAGGTCAAGATAGAGAATTATGGAGAGAAGTATCTAGTTCCCAGCAATAAGTTGAGAGAAAATCAGACGCTTCCGGTTGGAAGTAATTATATTTGGAGGACACCTGCGACAGAGCTCAGTTGGAAATAAATATATTTGAAGCTCTCTTGCGATGGAGCTCGCCAGCATAGACGAAGATAGTCTTAGCTGAGATTCTGAATTTGAGAGATGAGATGTTTAGCTTAGATGTAGATGCTTGCACAGGATCCTGACGACGTCAATCACACACGAACACCCATGTTCAACAATTCACGTTTATACAATGTATGTATGTAATATATATATATATATATATATATATATATATATGTGTGTGTGTGTGTGTGTGTGTGTGTGTGTGTGTGTACGTACACATTGATACTCTCAACATACACCAATAAGCTCAAAGTTTTGGGTGTACGCTTATTGTTTGCACAGAGATGGTTATCGTAAATCAATAGCAATCAATTGAAGAATTTTTAAGTGTGTCTTCGAAAATAGAGAGTGCCTCATCCTTGAATTCTCCAATGCAGACTTGAAACTGCAATAAATATTCATCAATAGCCGACTCGTGGGCTTGGGAACGCCCGGATGTTGGCTATTTTATATGCCTACGTATCGAAAAAGGGGATATGTTTAGAAATTCTTGCCTCCAAGCGCTGAATGATACGCTCAATGTAGTCAGCATCCCACTTATCATTAAAGCGATAAACAATCATATTATACTGAGTGAAGAGGGATATCTATCTATCTATCTATCTATCTATCTATCTATCTATCTATCTATCTATCTATCTATATGAATGTTTCGTTTCATAATAGCGACAATTTTTGTTTGTTTCTCTCCCGATCCATCCATTTAGCGAGCCAGTGATTCAACATTCTGCTCGACTGTAAACAGAAATTCTTCATGTAAAGGTTTTCGACCCTCATGAGTCTTCGCCAGGTACTTGATGAGTTAAAAAACCGAAATTGGTGAATTTATTGACAATGCTGATTAAAATCGTTTAAAAGCATTTAAGCGTACCCTTTCAAACCATTCGTATCGAGTTTGGTTGATGGTTTGTTTGCTCATTTGAATGAATAAGGCTTTTAAAAGTAAACCATAAATAAATTTGATACATTTTGATATGTGTATTATTTGGATTACTCAGACTACTGTTCTCCTCTTGGGTGTTATACTGTTTCGGTCGATGTAACCTACGACCTTCCTCATATGCATCTTGTCCAACTCGGAATTAGTACATAATTTCGAACTGAATTTGTTATTTAATCCGTTAGAGTAAATTGTTCTCGTTCTGGCAATCATTCAGGGTTCAGTTTGAAATTCTATATAAATCCTCACATTTGAAAAGATACACTTTAAGAGGGCCGGTGATTACACGCTGTGAAGATAACATGGAAACCTTTGTAATTAAGACACAGCAGTAGAGTGGAAAATACACCTCCCAGTATACCAATTTTATTTTATTTTTATTTTATTAAATCATATAAATAAGCCTGTACATTTGTTCACTGACCATATGGGCATATATTTTATAAATAAACAAATAAATAAATAACTTAAAAACGAGAAACAAATGAAGGGATAAAAACACGAGGAATAAAATAAATAAGTACATAAATAGAGCTTATCAATAAAATAGATGATAATGAAGTCGCCACCAGAACCGAAAAAACAACCATAAAGACTATAGATAGGGAAGTAACAGCGACGAAGGTATAATATTACTTCAGATCAAAGCCAAAACTTAGGCCAATAAACAACTGCAAAGTAAAAATAATACCAATGCCTCCTCGCTCGTAATAGATTAACAAATCTTTCTCATAAAGTTTTCTTTATAACGAAAAAGATCTTTTTGATATAAATTTTATAAATTATGAAAAGTCCAAGCTCAATGAATGCCATATATTTGGTTTCAGAGCATGTATAGTGTAATTTAATAATTCTCCAAATTCCAAATATCAAGTTTTCTCAATAAATTATTTATTACTTTTAAAAAGCGGTCCATTACAATATTGTTTCGAATTGCGACCAAATTATTTGATTGCTGCATAATTATATATATATATATATATATATATATATATATATATATATATATATATATATATATACATATATATATATATACATATATATATATACATATATATATATATACATATATATATATATATATATATATATATATATATATATATATATATATATATATATATATATAATGCTCCATTTCTTAGGTTGAGCATATTGGGAAGTGATATACAAATTACCATTAGCGTATTAAGCGATGCTCTTTATGTAAACAAATTGAGCTTAGGTATTTGAACAATGTGAAAACATTGTTAATTCACTGCCCGTATAGCAGCCGAATAATGCAACGGTTAGAAGCCTCGACTGTCATTTGGACGGTCGGGTTTCGATCCTGACGAAGTAGCTGCTTGTCTAGCCTCACTGATGAGCTGTGAACAGCGAAACAGTACTATATATATATATATATATATATATATATATATATATATATATATATATATATATATATATATATATATATATATATAGCACCCTACATTCAAATTAAAACATGGCTTAAGACATTGAATAATAATTGCAACTTCTCTTCCAACTTTCGAATGTCGTAATCATGCTTATATTCCTTTATTTTTTTTAAAGTTGGTAACTTCCTTTTCTTCTGATAAATAAATTAAAACGTTGATATAATAATTACAAGAATGATTCTGCGCTACGAAGCAGGTATTGTCAAGAGTAGTTCATGTGCACGCACTTAAAGAAATAAACGGTAAGATGTTCAACACCTTGAAATTTTGTATATAGAATTTTGTCATCTTGTTTCCAAAGTACACCGCCACGCACTAACATAGGTGGAAGACACCAAGGAAATCCTTAATGACGTCACAAATAGTTAAAAAAAGAAAGAAAAACAAAATAGAAGGATGAAGTTATCCAGTAATATATGTGGGAAACACCAGGAAAATTCTTAATGACGTCACAAATAGTTAAAAAAAAGAAAGAAAAACAAAATAGAAGGATGAAGTTATCCAGTAATATATGTGGGAAACACCAGGAAAATTCTTAATGACGTCACAAATAGTTAAAAAAAGAAAGAAAAACAAAATAGAAGGATGAAGTTATCCAGTAATATATGTGGGAAACACCAGGAAAATTCTTAATGACGTCCGAATTAATATTTAAAAAAAAAAACACGACTTTATCCAATTAAATCAAGGCCATAGTCAGTCTGTGACCTATAACTATTCTTTTCCTTTGAAAAGAAAAAAAATTACTCACCATTAATCGGATATTGCAGTATTTTCTTGTGTGAGGAGGATGACCGTGCCCTTTGCAATGCAGCGTGAGCGAAGCGCCATATCTTGGATCTTCGTAGAACCCAGCGTCCTGTAAAGCATAACAAGAAATGATTTCAAATAAAGATTTACACACATAAACGATTGAGCGTCTGTATATGTCAGTCATTTGATAGAAGCACTTGAGTAGTTTTATCGTTTGGTCCAGTTGTTGTATAGTCTGTTCTCTCTGTAACAATTTGTCTACTTATCGCAGTCACATATGTATAATCATGTTTGTTGCCCTTCTACGAAGATGCATGCTGCCAAATAAATATATATGATCTAGCTTGTTCCAGAATTTTTACAATTAAACAAAGACGGTTTAATAACAAAAGTGTTTTATTTCATTATTATTTTGCCTACAGTGGTCGTCGGACGTGTCAAGCAAGGGTTGCAGTTGGCGAGCTAATGATGTAACAATCGTGCGTCTCTCTTCGTCTCTCTTTCTCTGTCTCTTTGTTCGTCGAACATCTTGCTTTTATTGACAACTTTTGTTCCATCAGAGGTCAATATACGTGTATAAGCCCGACATGGTATTTTCTTTGTTATCTGAGGTCAATATGTGGGTGAAAGTCTTCCGTGGTATTTTTTTATTATCTGAGGTCGATATGTGTGTCAAAGTCCTATATGGTATTTTCCTTGTTCTCTGCTAACCTGGAATTTTTATGTGTGTGCACGATCTCCAAATACCTTTATTCAAAACAGATCGCTCGATTGCCAATTCCCTAAATGTGACGGTAACACAAATATATATTCTTTCCATGAACTACGACATATAAAAAAAATGCTTTTACATATTCGCCTTAGTTGTGATGCAATGGAAGAGAGGAGGGAGGATAAGATGGGAGTAGACATCCTCCTGATTGATATGTCTGACGTTAATATATATATATATATATATATATATATATATATATATATATATATATATATATATTTGGAGGTAATGTTTTTTTTTTATATAAGACAATCCCAGATAAATAAAATTGCTCTATATACTAGATAGAGCAAATTAAAATTTACAGTTTTTATATTTAAATTAATCCAGAAAAAAAATTTTTTCAAAACAAAAATTTATTGTTTGGACAACGAATATAAAATTTATATTAATTTCCTTAATCCATGAATTTTCGATGTAGGCTCATCTCATATGAGGAAAATTCATTAGCAAAATATTAATAATTAATTCATTAATTAATTCATTCATTCATATTTTGCTATTTAAGAATGTTTCAATCGACCTCCAACCTTTATCACTTTTATGGGCATCTACAATTTTGTTTCGGATGTCTACACTATGTTCTTTTGTCTTCGGCATCTTTCCAAAGGCTACATAACAATAAAACAATGTAGATGAGTACAATATACAGTGCTCAATATATATATATATATATATATATATATAAATACGTATTAGATACGTTTCAAGCCAAACGTTTAATACGTATTTATTTTATTCAAACTCAACCAGCGCTTCTATCAAGGAATACAAACCCTAACACACACACACACACACACACACACACACACACACACACACACACACACACACACACACACACGCACGCACACACTCACGCACACATATATATATATATATTTGTGTGTGTGTTTGTATGTGTGTTTGTGTGTGCGTGTGTGTGTGCGTGTAACAGAGGGCGGACGTGTGTATAGCAGCTGTATACAAATGACCAAGCCGTGTACGAGATGACGTCATAGAAGGATTATAAAAAGAACATGTGCGCAGGCTAATGATCATGTTAGAGACACGTGGGTGACGTCACACACACACACACACACACACACACACACATATATACATATATATATATATATATATATATATATATCAGTAGGGACAATAATTATTCAATACATGTTAAATATTTTTTATTTTATTATTTCACACACTTGCAAAGTGAAAATCAAAAACCAAATAATACGAATAGAAAGCTTTTATTATGGTTCGTATTATGTTCTCCGAAAAACCAACATAATTAATCTAAAATAGATTTCACAAAGAAAGATATGAAAATGCTACGACAAAAAAAAAACTATTCAATAAACAAATATTAAAGGAATGCTTTAAACTATATCTCATTGTTTTGATCATCTTGAAAACTTTTGACTCAAGGTTAAGATTGTTTTGTTGTTATGTAGTCTTTTGAAAGACGCCTAAGACAACAGAGCATAGTATAGACATCCGAAACAAGATTGTAGATGCCCTTAAGAGTGATCAGGGTTGGAGGTCGATTGGAAAAGTCTTAAACACGAATCTTTCCGCTGTCAATCTTTCACAAGCGGGCGCCCCAAAGAAAATATTGTATCGGGCATTAAATAAATTAACCAGAATTGTTTCAGGTAATCCTCAAATTACGGGAAAATAATTACTGCAAAAACTAGAAACGTTAGGAATTAAAGTTACCAAAGGTACAGTAAGTAATGCATTAAGAGATTGTGGACTTTTTTTTTTTTTTTTTTTTTTTTTTTTTACAAAGGCATCACCACATTATCAAGGCCCAGAGGCCACTCAAGGATAAGGGTTAAAGAGTGTACAGTAGAAGTTGGTCAATATAGTAATCATTAGTAATGAAAATTTGGTAAAATTTAATAACTTATATGGAACGGCTCATCAAGAACTTATTTACTTTAGACTTGAACAAAACCATATTGTAGTCAGCCGGAAAGCAGGAAAACGGAAGACAATTCCACAGGCGTGCAGTTCTAAGAAAGAAGCTTTGTTCATGGAATCTACGTTTAGGTTTAGGCACAGATAAAGAGTGGGGGAAATTATTGATAGTGTTTACAGCTAGACGAGTGTTTCTTGTGAAAGTTTGGCGAGGGGGGACCATAGATTGAAGCTCAGTTGAACACTTTCCATGAAAATAACGATACATCAGAGACAAACTCGCAACATCTCTTCTGTGAGATAGAGGTTGCAAGGAGGAGAAAAGGACATCTCCTACGAGGCTACGAAGTCTATTTTGAACTCTATCAAGGCAGGACAAGTTCTTTCTAGCAGCTCCTGCCCAGATGTGGCAACAGTATTCCATCCTTGGACGTACCTGGCTCTTATATAGATAGAGAATAGCATCAGCAGTGAGATATCTACTGGATCGATAGAAAGATCCCACCATTTTTCCAGCGGCCTTGGCAACAGATTTGATATACGTGTTCCATTTAAGATCAGGAGTAATGGTCAAGCCCAGAAGCTTGTCAAAACTTGAGGCCTCCTGAAGACGAGAGCCATTCATTTCAATTGATGACAAATGTGGATTAGAATGTTGATGATGTAAAGAGAGAAGCTTGGTTTTAGATGCATTAAAAGTAACCAGCCACTCCTTTCCCCATTGTACTACGTGCTCAAGATCAGAGGAGAGAGAATTGGAGAGAACTTGCTCGTTTACTGTCTTAGATGTGGTACCATAAATGGTAGTGTCGTCAGCATAAATGTCTACAAATGATGTAAGGATATGATTTGGAAGATCATTAATGTAGATCAGGAAAAGAGTTGGGCCCAGGATGGATCCCTGAGGGACACCGGCATTAATATTGTGAGCTTCTGATTTTTGCCCCTCAACTACTACTCTTATGAATCTATCAGAAAGAAATGATTTAATAATTGAGAAGACTTTTCCAGCTATACCATAGCTAGCGATCTTATGAAGTAAACCTTTATGCCATACCCTATCAAAGGCTTTAGATATGTCAAGAGCAATTGCCCTAGAAAGATTGCCACCGTCGAGAGATTTGCTAATCCTATGCGATATAACTGTAAGGACATCTGCTGTAGATCTAGCAGAACGGAAACCATATTGAGTGTCACTAAGAAGGTTATTTTTGTTGAGATGTTTGATTACTTCTGTATTTAATACAGATTCTAGCAACTTACTCATGACGCACAGGAGACTTATTGGCCTGTACTGAGAGGGGGATGAGCGATCACCTGAATTCTTAAATACAGGGCATACTGATGAGATTTTCCAGGGAGATGGGAAACTATTCTCCTTAAGACAACGTTTAAACAGTTTTGTAAGTATGGGCGCTAGTTCAGGTTGAAGTTTTTTGAGTACTATAATTGGAATACCATCAGGGCCAGTTGCTTTACTGGAATCAAGGTTTTTGATTAGCTTGGCAACATCACGTACAGATATACGTATATCACATAGCGTGTTTTCTGATACAAGAGGAAATATTGGGGGTTGGCGGTCTTGGTCGCAAAGGGTAGAATTAGCTGCAAAGTTCTTGACAAAGAGTTTGGCTTTGTCTGATGCTGACGAGATTACCTCAGATCCATTGATGATAGTTGGGATGGAGCACACTCTTCTGTTCAGGATTCTGTTTGCTATTTGCCAAAACTGGTGGGAACCAAGCCGCTGCTCAGCTACTTTGGACTTAACAGATTGAGCATACAACTCTCTTGCGTTCCTTATTACTTTCTTACAATGGTTGCTGGCAGTCCTGAAAACGGCTTTAGTTTCCATACATCTATTACGTTTGAAGCAGTGGAAAAAGTGATTTCTGTGCGCAATGGCAGCAGCACATTCTGGAGAGAACCATGGCTGGCTGTTAGGTTTTTGCTGAAATTTTTTAGAGGGTATGAAATGGTCAATACCTACAATTAACCATTCAGTTAGGTCTAATACTATAGAGGACACATCCTTTTTAAACATGGAATGCAGAGGTAGATCAGATATAAATGTACGGAAGCTATCCCAGTCAGCCTTAGTGTATCGATATACTGTACGATGAAGAGGTACGTCTGGGGACTTATTACATTTCATTTTTATCTTAAATGATACAACAGAGTGGTCGGAAGATCCAAGAGGCGACAGAACAGAAAAAATCATATATATCATATAAATCATATATAGCGATGGGAAACCTCTCTTATGGCAAAACGTAACGTCAAAATACGACTTGAATTTGCAAATGATTTCCTTTTGAATAACGTTATTTGGTCTGATGAGACTAAAATTGAGTTATGTAATCATAGTTATAGACGTTGCTCTATTGCTATTGCTTCCATGAACTCCTTTCTGTCAAATATTTACTATTTGTTTTCAAACTATCTTATTCTTAAACTAGCAGGTCAGCCGGCATTGTCCGGTCGTAAAATACGCTTAAATATGAAATTTTGATTAATTAAGATTTCGTATTTATTATTATACTAGCTAAGATACCCGGCGTTGCCCGGGTGTGGAGAGGCTTTATGGTAAGGATATTGAGCAACCGAGCCCTTAAAAAATGTTTCAATCGAGCGAGTATGGAAAGAAACAAAACGAAGCAAAACAAAACAAAAAATAAATAAAAATAACCACTCCCTTAAAAAATGAAAATAGCAGCGAGTACCCGTGCGAGCAAAAAAAAAAAAAAAATAGCCACAGTAGCCAGGCTCGAACTTGTAACGCTAAGAGGAAAAGGAGGTGAAAAAAGCTAACGGTTTCGCGCCGCGCCCACCGCGACTTACGACGTCGCGGGCGTTCAAAATAAGCTTAGTCATTGCAAGGCGAATGATACTAGGACTATGACAAGAGAATATTCTTTTCATTATTTTGACTCTCGAGTATATATCAGTTTATATCTTATATGTTTTCAGATAGAGTGATGTGGTTCTCGATCGATTAACTGTGTCTGTGTCGGATATATACTCGAGAGTCAAAACAATGATAAGAATATTCTCTTATCATAGACCTAATGATGACTTTGCAAAAATGTCGACGTAAAAGCTGACTCTTCCTTACAAATAACGGCTCTGCTGACTAGCACAAAATTAACGTTTTGGACCAATCTGTGAATATTTGTCGTCCGAGAGACTGATCTTTCTAACGATACCGATTTTGTCAGTGTCCGTCGCGTGTGTCGAAAGTTTTTGGCAGACATACAAACACACATATACATTTTGCCTTCTCTCTATATAAGAAATCGTGAGGGAATCAAATATTTATTTCGTTTTGGAATTTCGTTTGGGATCGAAAAATAGGCTAAAAAATCTTTCAGATTCCCTCAAAAGTTCCGATATTTCCGATTCCGATTCCGATTCCGATTAATCTTCTCAACGCTAGAAGTAACAAAGAAAAAATCGCAATAAAAAGAAGGAAAAAAATGACAAAATGCCTTACTGTAATTGGTGGCATATCAAGGGTTACAACTTTTTTCGATTGTTTCGTTCGCATATATACGGGAACATTGTAGTTGAGTTCTGTTTTAGTAAAATTGAAGTTCAAAATGCTTCCCGGGCTTTTGAGAACGACTGGAAGGACATTCGGAAAATCTTCCTCGTGGTCGAAATTGAACTCCACTCGGTGTCTTGTTAAGTGGCGATCTGTTTGAAAAAAAAAATGGTTACAGATTTGTAAAAATAAAGGTATTAACAGTTGAATTTTACAAAGAAGAAAATAAAAATTGTAATTTAAAACGTTAGTCACTCAAAGAAGAACGTGCTGTCATAGCAGTGGCATTGTCAACAAGGTCAAAACTGAGATAGCGAAGGGTTGGTCTTTATTTCAGTGCGAAAACTCAAAACATGCTTTTGAAGCACACCACCAACCTGCAAACGTCTTCAATAAAAAAAAAATCGCTGAAGTTGACTGTTGACAACTTCACCTACTTAGGAAGCTTTACAAACAACCAAAAAGGAAGTGTGGACTACGAATTGGAGTGCAGGATAAGAAAAGTCTCACCAGTATTTAATCAGGGTTTGTGAGGTAACGATGGTCTAGTGGCTATCGGACTGCGGACTAACGACCTGATTGTTTCAAGTTCGAATCCAGTTCGTTTCACAAAAAAACTTTCACTTAGGTTGTTGGCAACCTTCTCGTGCCTCCCCTCCTGTAAGTACCAGATGTCTTTCTTGAAAGAATTCTAGCTAGAAAAATTTCGGGGTAACCAATGCCAACAATAAAATCTTTGGTTTCATACGATATAATGATGGCCAGCTTGGTAAGATCTCGAAATAATAACAACAATTCACCCTCAAGTCATTATTACTATATATTGGGTCCAATATAATATAATAATAAATACGAAATCTGCATTCATCAAAATATCATATTTAAGTGTATTTCAAGACCGGGCAACGCCGGGCGGCCTGCTAGTAATGTTATATTTGTAGTATTATCGGTCAGAAAAAAAAAAGACATCTTCAAAGGAATTAACGTAAAGTATATTTATAAGAGCTTATCTTCGCATGAACTGTAAAGGCAAACTTCTATAATACTTTTGCAACAAAAGGAGCGTCAAACGAAAGGAAAACAAATCCCTTCTATAAATAACAACGATGTATTCAGTTGAGTAATTATGCCGTTGGGTGTAGGTTGCCGAAAGTTAAGACAGCGTTATGTTTATTGAAGCCTATTCATGCACAAGCATTGCCTTTTATGGATAGAGTTTGAATGCCTACTCGACATCATCATCTAGTGTAACGTTTTTCAAACTGTGGGTCCCGACCCTTCAGTGGGTTGCTTTAAAAATTTTATGAGTGGTAACAAACAAAAGAAAAAAAGAAAAAAAAGGGAATAAAAAATATGCAATATTATTATTATTATTATTATTATTATTATTATTATTATTATTATTATTATTATTATTATTATTATTATTATTATTATTTATTTATTTATTTATTTATTAAAAAATTTTTTTTTAATATTTGTAATTTTTCATATTTGTATTTTTTAATATTTGTAATATTTTAATATTTTTAATATTTGTGTCGGAATTTTGTTCTTATTTATTTTTAAAAAATTAATATTTTATTCATACGAATTAATAAAACAACGTGCAGATCATTAAGAAATACGCATATGAATGCTGAATAAATGAACCCAGTTAACAGAGTTTGTCTTATTACACCTAAGTATTATGGATCACGATGTAAACTGTAGTTCTTGCTGTGGGTCGCAGCAAAAAAAAAAAAAAAAAAAAAAAAAGAAACGCTGCTCTAGTGTCTTCACTATCCATTTACACTGGTTTACAAGTATTTCAACACACCAACGTGAGGATACTTTGATCTACAAATAAAATCAGCTAAGTTCCAATCCATGGTCCCTCCTGCTGTAAAACATTTACAACAAGAACTCGTCCAACTATAACCAATGCCAATAATTACCCCTTCTCTCTCTGTGTACATAAAACTGAATGAGGTTTCCATGAGCAGTTTCTTTTTTAGAACTATCCGTCTATGGAATGAAATATCATAAGTCTGCTTCCTGACTAACTACAACATTGCCGTTTTCAAGCCGTTGTTGAGCCCCCCTCTCTTAAATAGTGAATTCTGACCAATTTACAGCCACCATTACTGATTTTATTCATAGTTCAAAGGTCACATGTCAAAATTAACCCTTATCCTCGAGTGGCTTTTTGGTTTTGATGAGCGGTGACTTTTTTTGGTAAAAAAAATATGACTAAATATTCAAAATATGATTATATTCGAATCCCAAATAATATTCTCTCATCATGGCTGCAGACTAACTCACTCAAGGAATGATGCATCTATTGGTGTTAGCAAAAAGTAGCAGCATTAAACTGGATACTCCACCAGACCAGACAAATTCTTGTACTGGAATCCAGCCAAGTTAGGACATCAATAAATATAAATTATAACATAGTTGTATGGTCAGTTGTAGAGAAGGGAAGTAATATACAAACAGTGCTCAATCAACTCAAGCATCTTATAAATAAATCACGTGTTAGTCATACCAAGGGGATCCATTGATTTCTGAGAATGTACTGAAACAAGGAGTAGTAGCATAGTTCCCCTGAAAGCAGACAGATAACAAATCTCCATTTTTAATAAATAATCAAGTTATATTGTTACTATTTTTGTTAGTATATTACTACCGCTCCCTCCAAAAAAGGAGGTCCTTAGTAGGCTGTAACCATGATTACAGAACAGATACTACGCTATACCCCCACCCTTGAGAATAAAAGATAATGCAATACAATACTAGATAATGCAATACAATACTAGATACCGTTCTCGAGTATTTTCGGGCTCACTGAAGGTGAAGTATTCTCATGTCAGGAGAAACTGACATGAGAATACTTCACCTTACAGGTAAACCCTCACCACATGTTTATAATAATATGGTATTTGAAGTTCAATTAAGATCTCATCGCTATGGCAACACACTGTTTCATACGAGGAATGGTGCACCTGTTAAAAGTGATGTTGTCTCAAGTAATAGCATTAAGCTGAATACTCCACCAGACCAGAAGAATTCTTGTCCTGAAATCCGGCAGACCAAGAAAAGACCACAAGAAAGATCGACTATAGCATAGTTTTATAATCAATTAAAGAGAAAAATATTCTCTGTTGCTTTACGAACTAAAGATCTGAGAGGTCGTGAGAATCTTAAACCGACACACAAATATAAAGAAGCCAAGTGTTAGCCCTATGAAGGTTCTTTTTGATTTCTGAGAAATTACTGAAAGCAAAAGCAATACTATAGTTTCCCTGCAAGCAGACAGAAACCAAATCTCCATTATGGATAATCAGTTACTATTAATATATCAGTTAATATTAGCGATTTAACCACAAATCAAATGAATCGGAATATTTACATTATCTGATAGCAAAAGGACCCACGTATTGTAGGCAGGAGTACCACGATGTCTGAGAACTTACTACTACTACTACTACTAATAATAATAATAATAAAGAAAGTATAAACGATAGAAGCCCGAGTATTCAACTAGTATATAAATATGCACTCCAAATGATGTTGTAACTTTAAAAAAGTAAAGAAATTCTCTGCTTATATATATATATATATATATATATATATATATATATATATATATATATATATATATATACACACACACAGATTTGCGCCATTCAAGTCAGGTTACGCATGGACAATTTCACGAAGTTATCTTAGGCGTCTTTCAAACAATTTCGACATCCTTCATCAAGTATGCATTGTTATTGAATCAGGGGCACACCCATAATTAAATCGATACGACGCCACAAAAATTATCGATACGTCTCGGAAAATAATCAAAGTGCAATTTGGCATGTACAGTGCGGTACAATTGGCTTTTATTCCTAATTCCTATTATATAATAGCTTACATCAAATGTCGGCAACCGTGGTCTCGTGACACGAAATCAGCCTGCAAAGTGATTTTAACCATTCGTCACCAAGAACGATTTTCTTCATTTACAAAACAGTTTAATTTCATATATATATATATATATATATATATATATATATATATATATATATATATATATATATATATATATATATATATATATATATAAACAGACTCCTTCATTCTAGGACAGACTAAGGATATCCACGAAAGGTTGCCTGCGCGTGAAATTTTTGTGGCAGAAGGTGCGCAATCTCTAACCCACCTCTCCTGAGACCACATTGTTAAATACCAGTAGCAAGTGAAATACAGGACAACTGGAAACAAATATCGAGTAAACGGAGTGCACATAGAGCGTCTAGAATCCCCAAATGGTCACCCATGTGATACTAATCATACTCAATGTTGCTTAACTTCGGTGATCTGACGAGAACCGGTGTGTCAACGCGATTATGCCGTATATATATATATATATATATATATATATATATATATATATATATATATACTTTTTTTTTACATAAGCAGTAATATGTTGCTACACAGTAAAGAGCATGTTTCGGCCAGCTAGTTTTTAGTAACTAGTGACCTCTTCAGACTATATGGCTTTTACGAAAGCAAAATTTGCAATCTTTTGTTTCGTATAAGCTGTGTCGCCTGAAGAGGTCTCTAGTTTCTAAAAACTAGCTGGCCGAAACTTTCTCGAATTCACAATAGTCCTAATATTATTTCAGAGATCATCAGTTGGTTACCGTGAAAATACCATTATATATATATATATATATATATATATATATATATATATATATATATATATATATATATATAAATATATATATATAAATATATATATATATATAAATATATATATATAAATATATATAAATATATATATATATATAAATATATATATAAATATATATATATATATATATATATATATATATATATATATATATATACACATTGTTGTGGTGTTAGTGGTTGAATAAATGACGAGGAAGACACAGTAACAATTAAATATGTTTTAACAAAAATACATAAAAGGGAAAATTGAATAATATATTTGCTCATGGCAGGACTACTTGTGAACGACCATCCGTCCAGCTCAGCTCTCTGGTAAACCGCTTCTCGTACCCGGAAGTGACGTCATGTACACGGAAGTGACGTCATGGAATAATTCATTATTCCCGGTAATAGGTGTACGTCCCCAACACTCTTTCCAAGTTTTTTGTTCGTAAAAGCTGTAAATACTTTTTCCGTTTAGGATCGATCATAAGTGGATCGATGACCTTTCTTTTGCGAACCGACCGTTTTAGTTCAGGTGTTGTTTGGGGAGCTTCGAGATTAAATGTATCGAAAATAGTGTCGATCTGTTCTTCCTCAAACAGTAATATATCACTGGTATCATCGGCACGATATTTTCTTAATTGGTTTTGGTGACGTTTATGGGTATGTTTCGGTCCATGCACGATAGATACCATATCACCGATTCTCTTAATGATCGTAGACACATCTTAGAATGAGGTGTTATTTTTGTAACTTTTGAAGAAAATCATCCCTCCTGGCATGAAACATTTACTGGATACGCAAGTGGTCACTGGTGGTCTTGACTGTTTTGATAAGAGTTTGTCAAAAACGGATCTCTCCTTCTATACAAACATAATTTCCGCTAGTGAGGCCGCTGTTGGGGGTGTCAGGATTAGGTGTAATCCTATACACGTGTAGAAATTGTTGTTCTCTGTTGGAGCCCCTTAAGTCTTTTTCAGTGCTCTTTTGAGAGTTTCCTCAAAGCGTCTCGCTTGCCCATTCAATCTTTAGTGATATTGTGGAGTGGTTATGTGTTTAATTTGGAACGTGTCGCAAAAACTTTTGAATTCTGTAGACGTAAACTGAGTTCCATTGTCGCTCACGATGCAATCTACTACATCAAAACGAGCAAACAGTTCATGTAGCAAATTTATTGTTGTCCCAGTTATCGGTCTTTTGCACCTTAATATCTCAGGCCATTTGGTGTAGCTATCGACTATGATTAAGTAATAGTGGTCGTCGAGCGGACTTGCAAAGTCTCCGGTAAGGGTTTGAATGTAGTGGGTGGGGTTTTGCAGCGAGGGTGCAACCTGTGCAAGAGTCTATCATCTCCATTTGCCTTTGTCCATGTTAGACCAGTAGACGTAACTTCTCATTAAGCTCTTTATTCCCTTTTTTCCAGGGTGTTCTTAATGAAATTCTTAATGAAATTCTTAATGAAATTCTTAATGAAATTCTTAATGAATTCGTTTCTGAAGACCTTTTGGAATCACCACTCTTTCACCATATAGTAAAACCTCGTCGCAAAGCGAGTATACTTCAGGAACATTGCCGTCTTTCATGGCGATCTTGTTTTTGATGTCGAAGATAAAATCATCCTTATCTGATTCTTTTTTAATTTCAGGTAGTGATACCGGACGCTCTCTAATTGTGTTCCCTATCAGTGTCTTTATTTCACAGTCAGTACGAAAGGCAGCAATGGTGGATTTCTCAAAAGGTTTCCTTTTCATAGGTATCAATCTAGATAGGCTATCAGCATGGCTAATAAATACCCCAGTGTGAAATCATAGTTCAGTAAGATTGTACTTCATCTTAGCAGTATATTAGCAGTATATGTCGGTCAGCATTTTTTGGATCCGAAAATTGTAAGCAATGGATTATGATCTGTTTGCAACGTAATTTTTCTGCCATGTAAGTATCTATGGAATTTTGTTACGGCAAATATGATACTTAATGCTTCCTTTTCGATCTGAGAGTACTGTCACTCGGCTGGTAGTAGCGATCTGGATGCATGGGCGATCGGGTTTTTAGTACTGTCGTGCATTATATGAAGTATACAATACAACAATACAACACCATATGACCTTGCGTCATTCGCTACTATTATTTTCAGCTTTGGATAATAATGTGTAAGAAAAAGATCCGATGTTAAAGTATCCTTGATTTTCTTCAAACGCCGCTTGACATTCAGGCGTTCAATCCCAGGCCTTTTCTTTCTTCAGTAATTCTTTCAGTGGAGCGCGCAAGTCATGCATGTTCTTTATGAAGACTTGGTAGTAGTTAGCTAGCTCCCCCCCCCCCCAAAAAAAACTTTGGAGTGCTTGCACATTATTAATAGCAGGCATGTTCTTTATGGCTTCTGTCCTCTCAGGGTCGGGGTGTCTACCATTTTTATCAATTATGTGCCAGTGAATTTTTTTGGTCCCTCAATTTATCGGAGAGGGATCTCTGTTTTTAGTGGCATTCATGCATCTGTACATCCGTGCTTCCGTCTGTCCGTTAGTCTGGACGATTGCCAGATAACCATGATGGCTTCCCAGTCAGCCTTTTTATATTTCGTTGTTTTGAGCACTGGCTCTTCATTTTTGGGTCTAGAGTTTAGGGCGATTTCAACCATTATCACTGCATGATCAGCGTTCCCAAGTGGGCTGTCGGCATTCGTTATACAATCATCGGGAACTGTGGTCAAAAACAGATCTAGAAGTGATGCATGTTGTTCTTCCTGGTCAGGGGAACGGGTTGGAAACGTAACAATTTGTGATAGGGAATGAGTTATAGAGAAGCTATGAGTTGTGCTGCCTGCTGCATCTGTGTAAGTAGAGAATCCAATGCAGGTTTTGTGATGGACATTAAAGTCACCAAATACATGTACTTGTGCGCCTAATCAAGTCACTTGCAAACACCTGCCGGTGAACGCTTTTAACAATGACAGTTTCGTTTTTTTTTGCGTCCCCAGCATATATATTACTCACATTCACTCTAAACAATACATATCGCCACTTAGCCGTAAGGGGCTATTATTTAGGACCATGTTTATGAGAGATGAGCAAGATGTTGGTTTACATTACATTTAAACTTCTGCATGTCAATACACCCAGGGAAACAAGTACCGAGAAGAGAATTACAAAGTCCAGCTGCCTAAGGGAAGAAACTATTAGAGTAGGTTTCGACATTTAGGGATCTCTACAGTGAAGGGATGTAATTTTGTTGCTAAGCGAGATTGTCAAGGGTATGTATGTCGAGAAGTCGCAAGTGCAATGCGTTAATCAAAGTACAATCCATTAAACATTGCGGTGATGGGACAGAGCTTGGTGCTTCGTTGACAGTGCAGGACCAATTAGATCGGTGACTCTTGTTTAGACCCTATCAAAGAGGGACAGACTAGGGGTAAATGCCCCAGCCCAGATATGGCAACAATACTTAATGCACGGGCGAATGTTGGTTTTGTATAGATACAGGGTACTTTCAGGCGTGAGTAACTTTCTAGCATGATAGAGGGAAGCCATCGTTGCAGCAGTCTTCACAATGTCCTGAATGTATTTGTTCCAGTTCATGTTGTCTATGAATGTTAGACCAAAGCGTTTGAAGGAAGAGCTCTCAGGTAGAGTTATTAGTCATAGGTATCGGTGGTTGGAAAGGTTTCTTGCAATCGTTAAAGGAGAGCAGCTTAGAAAATGAATAAAAACATTAAATGCTATTATCCGTTTTCGGTCCTATTCCACTATGGTCTGGAGACCGTTTTCTAAGGATTCTGCCATTGTCTTAGATTTGTGTACAGCCGTTTTTCTTTCGTGCCTGTTATAGAGCATGTATCATCGGAAAATATACCCGTCGCGGACACAATGTTATTAAGGAGGTCGTTAATGAATATAAGGAATAATAGTGGTCCAAAGATCAACTCTTGAGATACTCCCGCATTAATGTTATGCTGCTTTGATGTACGTCCATCAAGGACAACCTGGGTGGCCCTTTTGTCTAAGAAGAATTTAATTATATCTAATATTCGTCCAGTTATACCGTACGATTTAATTTTCATTAGAAACACTTCATGCCAGACTATAGTCTATAGTATATATATATATATATATATTATATATATATATATATATATATATATTACAGCACAATTTATTTATATAAAACTATATGTTACGTTTCAGAGACATACCATGGTTTCAGTACAGTGGACTTGCCTTTTAAAAGTCTTTTAAAAATCCAAACAAATCATCAGTGACACGCGAAATGAAAAACAAATCAAAACCATTGTACGGCATTGAAATATGTAACATATAGTTTTTGTATAAATAATTTGTCCTTTAGCTCCAACATTTGGGATCAAGCACTTTATTGATTTCTTTTCAACGCATCCCGACGCTTTATATATATATATATATATATATATATATATATATATATATATATATATATATATATATATATGCTATTTCAAACTTTAGTATGACGGACAGAGGAACAGACGCGCAACGCCTTTTATAGACTCATAAATGCTATTTCAAACTTAAGCTTGACAGAGCGCCCAAAATACAACACAGCAGAGCATCTACCGTGAATATAGCGTAAAGAAAATATCCTTCACATGTTTGACAATAACCTAAATCACACCCCTTCACTGCTAAGGTCCCCAGATTTCGGAAAGGGTTTCTATACTAAACAGCAATTTGCTTCGACCTGCTAGCTTTTGCTCTCTGTTCATTGTACCAACATGCAGAAACTTAAATGTAATGTGAACAACTATTTCGCTGCAGAACTCCCCATCTACGATGCTCCTATAAATATATCCCCAAATTCACAACAGCCCTTTTACGTATTAATGGAAATGCGTCTTGTTTAGTATGGATCAAAACTATTTGTTAAAAAATAAGAAAGGTGCTCTGAACGGCATCTTTCAGATTGGTAGTAATTTAATACTGGTTGATTAGATAGATTTAGCGGATTACGATTGGCATCATTTATTCAAACTTTGTTTCCGCTCAATAAAGCCAACAATTTAATCAGATAAGCTAAATCACGATAATCCTTGTATTTTAACCAAATCACCAAATACCGAGGCTAAAATAAAAAGAATAAAAAAGGCTGGATTTTTAGCCGCATCCAAGCATTTCCAGTAGAGGCTCTGTACGCAAAGCCATTTGAAAATGTTTTAGCTAATGACAACACACACACACACACACACACACACACACACACACACACACACACACACACACACACACACACACACACACGCGCACACACACGCACACACACGCACACACATGCTGGCATAAGCAGGAACGTCAAGCTCAGATTAGATGCTTCCAAAAGATCCTCAACATCTCATACTGGCACTTTGATGCTATCAGATCAGGCTGTTTGAAGATATCGGTTTCCTGGCCTAAAATGCACCAAATATCAATGGTATTGATTTTTTCTCTCTCTATGCAAAGCTCGATGATGTTCTACAAAGCACAATGCAAAAGCCCAAAATTTTCTCAATAAAACAACCAAACTAAACACAATGAATAAATATGTGAAAATATGAAACTTGTAGCATAATCTCTAAATATTTAGTTAGTGAATTTTTTTTTGTCCCCCAATTTATCAGAGAGGGATCTCTGTTTTTAGTGGCGTCTATGCATCTGTGCGTCCGTCTGTCCGTTAGTCTGGACGATTTCCAGATAACCATCCATTAGTTTTTCCTGAAATTTTGCCACAAATTGTATTTTATTAAATAGATGTGCACTGTAAAAAAACTTTTTTTTTTTTCGAAAATTCCCGTTGCGTTTCCAGGGCTCAAAAGGGGTCAAAAATGCCCCAAAATGGCAAAAAATGACACGTTTTGCCCCATAACTTTTGATCCATCCATTAGATTTTTCTGAGACTTGACCAAAATATGGAGCCCATTGTTCTATAAAATATAAATCCAGTATGGGTGATCGTGGCAAAATTCTGGTTCGCGTTCCCGGGGACTTTTAGTGCTAAAAACGCCTCTTTTTGTAACTCTTTTTTTCATATTTCTCAACAAAAACTTGATATGTCTGACTATATATATATGTTTTTCATGGTGGTCAACTCAAATATACATTTGTTAAGGCCTGAAACTGCACCGTTATCCATTTTCATTGGTATTTATTCCATTAGTTTTTCCTGAAATTTTGCCAGAAATTGTATTTTATTAAATATATGTGCACTGTAAAAACATTTTTTTTTGCGAAAAATCCCGTTGCATCCCCAGGGGCTCAAAAGAATCAAAAATGCCCCAAAATTGCCGAAAATGACACTTTTTGACCCAAAGTGTGTGATCCATCCATTAGATTTTCCTGAAACTTTGCCAAAATGTGGAGGCCATTGTTCTTAATATAAATTCAGTATGGGTGACCCTGGAAAAATTCTGGTTCGCATCCCTCCCTGGGACTTTTAGGGTTAAAAAAAATGCCTTTTTGTAGCTTAGTCTTCATATTACTCAAAAACTTGATATGATTGTCTATATAGTGGTTATTCAAATATACATGTCTTAAGGCGTGAAATTGCACCGTTTATCCATTTTCACTGGGATTAGGCGTCCCCAGAAGCTCAAAAGGGGTCACAAATGCTCCCAAAATGCAAAAAAATTACATTTTTCATCCCATAACTTTTGCCTCATCCATTAGATTTTTCTGAAACTTGGTGAAACTATGAAAGCAACGTTGGCCCTTCACACTTCTCACATTCATCATTTCTTCACTATTTTTTGTGGCGTCATCTCACATGCAGCACGGAAGGGGACATGCACACACAGCTTGTTTTTTTTTTTTTTCGAATAACCACAAAAAAAAAAAGACTAATAGATGCATATATTTTGCAAACGTAAAAATAAACATGGGGAGTGTTCTATTAATTTTAGTTTTACAGCTAACTTAAACTCCATAAATATTTATCATTTTGTCATTAGTATCAGCAATAGAAATTAAGTTTTAGATAAAAAACAAACAACAAAAATCACTAAAAGAATCATTTTTGGTATTGGAAGTGGGCTAAAAATTTTCCAATTCCCCCCAAAGTCTCCATTTTTTTTGTTTCCTGATTCCGATTAATCGTCCCAACACTACTATATATATATATATATATATATATATATATATATATATATATATATATATATATATATAGATATATATATATGAGACTAAAGCTGCTTTCAGGACTGCCAGCAACCACTGTAAAACAGTAATAAAAAATGCAAGAGAGCTATATGCCCAGTCTGTTAAATCCAAGGTAGCTGATCAGCGGCTTGGTTCCCACCAGTTTTGGCAAATAACAAATAGGATCCTGAACAGAAGTGTGCGTTCTATCCCAACCATTATCAATGGACCAGAGGTTATCTCGTCAGCGTCAGACAAGGCCAAACTATTTGCAAAGAACTTTGCAGCTAATTCTACCCTATGCGACGAAGGCCATCAACTCCCCATATTTCCTCCTATAACACAGAACAAGCTAGGTAACATACAAATATCCGTGCATGAGGTCGCCAAGCTAATAAAAAACCTAGATTCCAGTAAAGCAACTGGCCCTGATGACATCCCAATTATAGTGTTAAAAAAGCTTCAACCAGAACTTGCTCCCATACTTACGAAACTATTTAAGCGCTGCCTTAAGGAGAAGTGCTTTCCGACCCCCTGGAAGACCTCATCAGTTTGCCCTGTATTTAAGAATTCAGGTGATAAGTCATCTCCCTCTCAATACAGACCAATAAGTCTTCTCTGTGTTATGAGTAAGTTACTGGAATCAATATTAAATAGAGAAATAGTAAACCACCTCAGCAGGAATAACCTTAGTGACACACAATATGGTTTCCGCTCTGCAAGATCTACCGCAGATGTGCTGACGGTTATATCCCACAGGATTAGTGAATCTCTTGACAAAGGCTTCCTTTCTAGGACAATTGCTCTTGACATATCAAAGGCCTTTGACAAAGTATGGCATAAGGGTCTACTTCACAAGATTTCCAGCTACGGTATAACTGGAAATGTTTTCTCAATCATTAAATCATTTCTCTCCGATAGGCTCATAAGAGTAGTGGTAGATGGACAAAAATCGGAGGCCTGCAATATAAATACTGGAGTCCCTCAGGGGTCAATCCTGGGCCCAACTCTCTTCCTGATCTACATCAATGACCTCCCTAAACACATACTTAAATCATTCGTTGACATCTATGCTGATGACACGACCATCTACGGCAACACATCAAAGGCTGTAAATGACGAAGTTCTCTCGGATTCTCTCTCCTCTGATCTCGAGCGCGTGGTTCAGTGGGGGAAGATGTGGCTAGTTACCTTTAATGCATCTAAAACCAAACTCCTATCCTTACATCATCAATGCTCTGATCCCAAGCTGGCATCAATTGTGATGGATGGCTCTCGTCTGGGTGAGGCCCCGTGTTTTGACAAGCTTCTGGGTTTGACCTTTACTCCTGATCTGAAATGGAACACAAACATCAAGTCTGTTGCCAAGGTCGCAGGAAAGATGGTGGGATCCTTCTACCGCTCCAGAAGATATCTCACTACTGATGCAATTCTCTATCTATATAAAAGCCAAGTACGGCCAAGGATGGAATACTGCTGCCATATCTGGGCAGGAGCTGCCAAAAACAGCCTATCATGCCTTGACAGAGTACAAAATAGACTTCGTGGTTTAATGGGGGATGCCCTTTTCTCTACCCTGCAACCCCTCTCCCACAGAAGAGACGTTGCGAGCCTATCCTTGTTTTATCGTTATTTTCATGGCAGGTGCTCGTCTGAACTCCAATCCCTGGTCCCCCCTCGCCAATCTTTCACGAAAAACACCCGTCTGGCTGAATCCACTGTGAAAAATTTCCCCCACTCTATATCTGTGCCTAAATCAAAACGCGGATTTCATGAGCAAAGCTTCTTTCTTAGAACTGCACGCCTGTGGAACTCTGTTCCGTCTGCCTGCTTCCCTCCGGACTACAACTTGGATGTCTTCAAGTCTAATGTTAACAAATTCCTAATGAACCGCCCCCCTAATTAAACACTTCATAAAATCTCCTCACTAACGTGATGTACTTGCAATAACCCTTATCCCTGAGTGGCTTCCGGGCCTTGATAAGTGGTGATCACTATGTAAAAAAAAATATATATATATATATATATATATATATATATATATATTAGTGTTGGGACGAGTAGTGTTGGGACGATTAATCGGAATCAGGAAACGAAAAAATGGAGACTTTATATATATATATATATATATATATATATATATATATATATATATATACATATATATATATATATATATATACTACACAAGAATGAGGGAACGTTAACATCGTGGAGTTTGCGTCTGCACCGGAAATCTATTAACAGGAAATATAACATTTTACTTTTTTGAGGAGATAGACCTTTGTACCCCCCCCCCGCGCACACACACACACACACACGCACACACACATTATATATATATATATATATATATATATATATATATATATATATATATATATATATATAAACGACTGAGTCCATTTTAAATTTTCGATTTTCTCTGACTTTTTTAAAAAAATATTTAATCATCGAGCAATTTCTTTCTATTTTTTGGGATTAAACT
>NC_136495.1:17909783-17947283 GCF_053919585.1 Euprymna scolopes
TTGAATTTCGGTGGTGGAGCAGTGGAGCACAAGTCTCTTTTTTTTACCTTTTAAAATCATTACTATAAATTGTGTTCTAGATAATATAATAATAAATAAGGAATCTGCATTAATTAAAATATCATATTTAAGCGTATTTTACGACCGAACAATGACTGGCGGTCTGCTAGTATATATAAACATGTTTATTCAATTATATTTCACTTTTTATTTATACCAATACTTTAATTTATAAAGCTCAATGTAACTACAGAGCATATACAAATACATGACAAAAGTGTACATTCCAAATTTCAAGATGTTGACCATCTTACCGTTTATTTATTTAAGTACATTGACATGCACAATTATATATATATATATATATATACATGTGTATATGTACACATATATATGTACATATATATGCTTGGGGTGGAGAGGGCTCCCGTACGCCGTAGTGAAGGCAACTTTTCTAGAATAAACAAATCACTGATTTAAAAAACCATAAAGCGGGAGTCCAGTACCCGCATTAAGCTGGTCTGCAGTTTGATTTGTTGCTGGCTATCTTGCTCTTGTTTGTTGCTGGATCTCAACATTTTGAACCGAGAGAGAGACTTAGCTGTCGTATACAGCTAAGACTCTGTAACATCATCTGTGTATAGATCCTACTCAGGCATTTGGGCTTATGGACTTTAAGTGTCTGAGGGAGTGGCACTCGTCTGACAAGACGTTGCAATCATCACATATATATGCACATATATATGTTCATATAAATATATATGAACATATATATATATATATATATATATATATATGAACACACACACACACACACATATATATATATATATATATGAACATATATATATATATATGAACACACACACACACACATATATATATAGTATAAATATATATATATATATATATATATATATATAGTATAAAATTTTGTTGAAAATTCAAAGACTCACGTTTCCTTTTTATAACCTTCATTTATTTCCTGGATTTTTTCCATTACAGCTGTTTCATTGATGAGTAGGCAATTTTACGATTTATGTTTCCATAAAAATATACTGTCCCCATCAACTTCTTCAGATGTTTATCCATTAGATTTTTACAACAAAAGGTATATTTTTAACACGCTGAACATCGTATTTGGGTAAAAAGATTTCAAAAGCCATGCCTCCTCACTTCCTCCATCTTTTGGTGTTATTTGAATATATATATATATATATATATATATATATATATATATGTGTGTGTGTGTGTGTGTGTGTGTGTGTATGTATGTGTGTATATATCATACTTAAATAAATAAATAAATATATATATGTACATATATATGCATGTGCATATAATTATCCACACACACACACACACACACACACACACACACACACACACACACACATATATATATATATATATATATATATATATATATATATATGTGTGTGTGTGTGTGTGTGTGTGTGTTTGTGAGTGCGCGTGTGTGTGAGTGTGTGTGTGTGTGTGCGTGTGTGCATTTAGGTTTGTCGTTGGTCTTTCTTCTTTCTGTCGTCTTATTCATCTTTCATCAAATTTATATTCAACTCTCATAACTTTAACTTTTGTATCTTTTTATACACGCATTTTGGCATTTATAGGCATTTAATTTCTCTTGATTCGCGTGTAAATCGCCGCTACTAGCCTATGGAGTCAAGAGTGACTTTGTGACTTGGTTCGAATCTCCCGACCAGCAATAATTATCACTCCCCACAGAGATTATTACGGAAACATCAAATAATACAGAAAAGGATACATTTGTTTTCTCTTTTGGTTTATGTTCTAAAGATTTAAATCTGCTGACGATATATAAAAAAAAATGTAGAAAAATGAATGCGTAGATAACTTTATATAGATAGAGATTAATAATAATTTATAATATTTTACTATCTTTTTTAGAAGAAGTGGGGGGGACAGATCTCACATTTCTTATGATTTAACAAGCGAAAGTTGGTCTCTGATTATAATTAGTATAGATGGTGCGTGAGCTAGTAGTCATCAGGTGTAGCAGGTTTTTTTTTTTTTTTTAGCTTAGACAAAGAAGAGGATATGATAAATTATTGATAAAACAGTCAGTTGTCAGGTGGGATTATAGAAACAAATTAACAAAGAAAACAAAAAACAAAAATCTCGCTTACGTAAAAAAAAAAAGAAAAAAAGGAAAAAAAAAAAAGAAAATAATTCGTGGGTCATCGTAGAAATTCCACGGTGTTTTCTACATCAATCTTTATAATTAACCGTCCATAATATTCATTTTGAAATAATAAAAGTTTATCAGAATCGATATTGTTGGGGTGGCATCCCTACAGATTCTGAAAACTGACTATTCCTGTCGTCACTTCCGGTGACCAGGTTCTGCTTTTCAGCAGTTTGAACCCAAGACTCAGAGAGAGAGAGAGAGAGAGAGAGAGAGAGAGAGAGAGAGAGAGAGAGAGAGAGAGAGAGAGAGAGAGAGAGAGAGAGAGTCGTAACTTTACTTTGTCCTTCAGTTGAGTGGAGTTCCCATTCAATTAACATCGTTTCTGTATTTTCTGTTTAATATATTATTCATTTCACTGTTTCCAAGTCTTCTCGTTATTCTTTCCAACATTCTTAGCATAAACGTACGTATTCGTTTTGGACTGAAGATCTCCGAAAAAAAAAAAATCATTTAATTTGATGGAGTATTTTTTTTTTTTTTTTTTTTTTTACAGCGGGAAAACATATTTTTATAACAACGCGTTGAAGATAGCTATCTTGGAATTTTTTAACCACGCCACGGGGAGATAACTCAATTTAAAGCGCCGACACTCCCTCGCCATCTTTTATACTAGCTTTTCTTCCTAAAAATCTAATCTTATACTCGGTATCATAACAAATTGTTAAAAAAAACAAAAACTACTTGATGAAATTAAGTGAAATTTTTTCGGAGAACTTCATTCCATAACGGATACGTACAATATAAACTTTTTCGATATTTTCATTTTTTAATGTCTTGATTAAAGTACCATTTATTTTATTTTTTACAAAAGAGTCACCACTTATGAAGACCCGGAGGCCGCTCGAGGATAAGGGTTAATGAGTATAAGGTGGTCAGCGAGACAACAGCTCAGCGATAGTTTTGGGTGGGAATTGGACAGAATTTGACTTTTAAATGGGTTGTATAGCAAGAACTTGCTCACAATTGGACTTGCAGACGATCATGTTGTAGTCAGGTGGGAAGCAGGCCAGTGAAATAGGGTTCCACAGGTCAGCTTCCAAGCTACGTATCAAGCAAAAACAGATATCCATGCCAAAAATTACGGAAAATTATCTAGTACAATTTTAATGAAAAAATAAAAGTAATTTACTATTCGAAGTCAACGAACTCTGACCCACAACATCGTGATGGTGACGGTGGCTAAATAGTTAGAGACACGGACCGACAACCTGGGTTTGCCAAGTTTGAATCCAGCTCGTTACACAGAAACATTTTCACTTAGTGATGTTGGCAACCTTCACGTGGTCTCTTCCGTAAGTACCCGATATCTTTTTAGAAAGAATTTTGACCAGAAAGATATCGGGGAAACGAATGCCAACAATGATAATCTGATTCATACGAAATGAATAAATGGTGTTCAACCACAACTCATAACACTGCATGACATCTTCATATTAGAAAGAAAGGAGGTAACCTTCTACAATGCACTGTTGCCTTTTAGAAGTTGCTTTTTAGGGTTATTCGAGTTTTATGAACACATTCACTATCCAATATTTGTAATGATAGTAAAAATGTATGTGTGCGTTTCGTTTTGTATTAAGTTGGAAAAAAATGGACATTTTTTTTTAATTTGAAAAGAAAGTGTTATATGTGAAAATTTGGGAGTGGAAACCTTTTTTTTTTTTTTTAGAAAAAAACATTATGGACATTTTTGGTAAACAGTTGGAAATAAATGTCAAATTTATAATGATGGTAAAAATGTGTGTGTGTATGTGTTTTTGTATTAAGTTTAAATGGGCGTTTTCTTTTGTTGTTTTTTTTTTTTTAATTTGGAAAGAAAATATTACTGGTGAAAATTTGGAAATACAATTATGCTTTTCATTAAAAATTGAATCTCAACTGCTGTTACTGAGCATGCTCAACAATGACTTTTTAGCGTCGTAAACGAAAGTTGAAAAAAAAAAATAAATAAAATGGCGGCCAGAAAAACTATTAGAGTATATGTATCGGGATAGTGAAAGTGTTGATATTGTAAACAGTTGTTGTCAACGAGAAATTTAAATGTGATATTCGTTCGCAACAGACCCGAATGTATCTTAAACTCAAAAATACAACTTTTAAAGGGTAAGACTTCCGGTGGTCAACCAGCGCACTTTCACTAAAAATAATAATAAGGTTTTTAATATGAACATAAGTAAAGAAAAAGAAACATTTGAAAGAAACTAAATTTGGTCTCCTGTCTCCAAATCATTTTTCTTACGTATTTTTATTTATTTATTTATTTTTAAAGGGGGAATAACACATGTTATGTCGTATGACGTAATAACCAAACTTCTTATTTGCAACATCTGTCAATGGGGGGGGGGAAACGTTTTCAGACCGCTAGTAAACTCCATAAAATCAACAAAAATACACTCTTTTTTCTTTTTTCAATTTTCATATCATTTTACTTTAACTTGGGATAGATCATGCCAGGCATTCCAACCGAGAGATCTTTTAAAAGATTCTAACCGTTCCTTTAAGTGCAATTGTTGCACTTGGTTTGTGGGGATGCGGGCATTGGATTTTAGGGATGCGTTCACGACAGTTTTATAATGGGCGATGCATTTTGTTTGAGCGGGATTCAGAGAAATATTTTCAGTGAAAAAAGGTTTACAGGTTTTATATTCAATTGTGAGAAAACAAGAGACATTGTTATACAGTAAGCAAAGCAAAAGGAGTTAAGAAGGAATATCTTCACAAAAAGATAATTTATATATGTTTAAAATGGAAAGTTTGCAGCAATAGGAAAACATAGAATGTTCATGAATATTTAAAAACTTCTTGTAAAAACAAGTGATTCATTAGCTGAGACATTAGAGGAAGTCTTGATCGATTAATTGATCGGGGTAAAAAAAAAAAACCGTATTCCAAACTTTTCTGTTCAATTAAATAAATTATAATTCATTGAAAGTTGTTTATAAGAGTCAATGTTCTTTTGTTTTTATATTATAATTTGAGTTCAGTGATAATAGTTTGGAAATATTTGAATTGATGATTGTTTTAAATGAGCAGACGACATTAAGGCGTTCAACGCTTTCAAACAGTCATTGTGTGTGTTGCGCTTTGTAACTATGAGTATACACGTGACAATATATGCTTACGTGAGTTGAGGATTGTGGCGAGTAAGGAGACGTACTGTCTGAATTTTTGCTCTCAACTGCTTATTGAAAGAAAATTTGGCATTTTAAAGGGATTCAGACGGCCAATTCGAATAAATTAAGAAAGTTCTCTGATTTGTCAAAATACAATTATTTGTTTACATTAATTTAGACCTACGCGAATTCGATGCACAGAAACGAGTTTATGCATTTTGCTTTACGACACCGAAGGGTAAACTTCAGTGCTACAGGTTTACCAGGAATATTCGCCAGATAGTTTTTGAAATTCATTTTCTAGTCTAACTGCTCTTATAATTACTCGAAACGAGAGTGATTATTTAAAACAAGCTAAAAATTTGCGTGTGATGGTGCTTACTTTTAATTATTTAGGGGTTTTCGGGATGGGGTGGAGGTGGTCTCCTGACGTCAAATTACGTAACAACCAAACTGCGTATTTGTGACAATTTTCAATGTTAAAATCTTTCTCGAAAAACTCACAAAACAGTAAACCGCCAGAAAACACACACACACACACACACACACACACACACACACACACACACACACACACACACACACACACACACACACACACACACACACTTATATATATATATATATATATATATATATATATATATAGAGAGAGAGAGAGAGAGCGAGAGAGAGAGAGAGAAATAGAAAGGAACAAACCGTGTTATGTGTTCATAAACGTTTCGTCTTTATTTCGAGACTTCCTCTGAATAAATGAGATTAAGAAAAAAAAAAAAGAACAGTACAAAATATTTGAAAATGTTCATGTGCAAAATGTGACGATGTTCTATTTCAGAAAACGGAAAATGACGTTCAGAGGAAGTCTCGAAATAAAGACGAAACGTTGATGAACACATAACACGGTTTGTTCCTTTTTATTTCTCTATTTTGTCGGAATACTATTTCCCTTATTTTCATCACACACAGACACAGACACACACACACACACACACACACACACACACACACACACACACACACACACATATATATATATAAGGTTTTATAGTCAGCTCCGGTTCATTTGATGGGAATAAGTAAGGTTATGCTTTATTTGCTAGCGTTGCTAAGAAAAACAAGTAATATACGGAGATATACGCATGCGCGCGCGTACACACACACACACACGCACACACACACACACACACACACACACACACACACACACACACACACACACACTTTTAGTAAAAAAGAAAAAAAATATAACAAAACATCAACAGGTTGTGAAGATGCTGGGGAGCGTATAAGTCAGTCCAGTCACAATTTCTTTTGTTCGTTAGATGATGATGATGATGATATTAGTAATAGTAGTAATAGTTATAATAATTATAGTAGTAGTAGTAGTAGTAGTAGTAGTAGTAATTATGCTGATGGTAATAAAACGGATACAAATAAAAAAAGAGTTCCGATTCAGTGATTTTTAGACTTTATGTATATATAAATATAGAGGAGAAGCGCCCAGCTTAACGGGTGTAAAATCCGCTTATATATGATATTTTAATTTGTCCAGATTTCGTATATATTATTATAAAGTCATGATTTCAAAAGTAAAAGAAAAACAAAATATTTAAGTGCCATCAGATAGAATCGAAACCAAAAAGCAAAACTGTAGCATTCAAAGCTGGTGACGTTACCACTGTACCAACGTGATACGCATACGAACTGATTAAAAATTAAAATTAAAAATAAACTTAGATGAATTTACAAAATGTCTAACGATTTTTTTCAATTCTGATCCATTTTTGATTCCTTAAACTATTTTAACCAGCTAAAGACCCATAAAAGGACGGTCCGTAAAAATCCAATCATTTGAAGCCCCTAACGCCGCTCTGCGACTTTCAGTTTCGGAAGAGATAGAGTTTGAAAATATGGGGACATACATACAGACAGACTTATTGTTTTGTATATATTGGATTATATTGGACCCAATATATAGTAATGATTTAAAAAGTAAAAAAAAAAAAAAAAAAAAAAAAAAATACTCGTACGCCACCACCGAGAATCGAAACCAAAACGTTTAGCTTACGATTTATTTTTTCCTTTGACGTTAATGTCTGAGCTATGAAAGCATGTTTGTTGCAAGGCTAAAAATTAAAACATGAACCAATATTCATAATGCTACCGTTCGCCCCCCCCTTGGCAAATTCCATTTGTTTTAAATTTTCACACTTTTGCATCGATTTTAACCAAATATAAAATTTCGCATTGGTTCGAATACCTTATATATTAAGTTTCATGTCTGTAAACTATAAACTGACAGAGGAGTTTGGTAGGCAACAGTTTTCAAGCAAATATACATTTGCATACATAAATATATATAAAAAGAAGTTTGTGTTTTACGCAAATATTATGTAAGTGTAAATCATGCCGAATATCTGCATGAATATAATAACACGTAATAGTTAACTAAAGATGATCATCTCATAAGAAAACCGAAAAAAAAACTAATAGGGAATTAATTAAAACTATTAACTAGATCTTTTGCAGATGAATGAAATTCCACGAATCATATATAAAAAAGTTGTATTGTCTCATAAAATAAATAGAAAGGTTTTTTTTTCTAATATGAATATCAATGCACACAAAAGTAATACACACACACACACACACACACACACACACACACACAAACTTTATATATATATATATATATATATATATATATATATATATATATATATATATATATATATAAAGTTTTATGGTCAGATCCGGTTAATTTGATGGGAATATGTAAGGTTATGCTTTATTTGCTAGCGTTGCTAAGAAAAACAAGTAATATACGGAGATATGAGCATGCGCTCACACACACACACACACACACACACACACACACACACACACACACACACACACACCCTCTCTCTCTCTCTCTCTCTCTCTCTCTCTCTTGCTCTCTCACACACACACCTTCATCTATATCCCGTTCTCCTTCTCTCTTTATTGCTCTCTTTTTGACACGCTAGAGCTTGCGTGACTTGTTTAACGTACGCCGACACGGATTATGAAATCCGCACTGTCAGGTTCAAGTGAACAATTGTTTTTGATCTAAATTGTTTGGAAAATATGAGTAACCCAAAGTACACCATACAGCGTTCAACAATAGCAATCGTTGTTCAATTATACAACATGCATTGTGCGTTTGACATTCTAGGCTGCCTTTCTGCAGACCACAATTTAGTCGTCTCCAAATCCAACAAATTAACAAATATTTGTAAGAAACCTTCCTCGTACGTTTCTTTATTATATCTATTATTTTCAATCCTCTCATAATGTTCTTCGTCGTTAACTAACAACTTATGTATCTCGTAAGATTGGTTTTTGGCCGCGATACATAGTGATTCATTAGTAAAAAAAATAAAATAAAAAAATAATGGTTAATTTGTCGTAAATCTCAACGCTCAATTTCTCTTTCTTTCTTTTTCTTTTTTTTACTCTCTCGGAGTCGCGTGGTCCAAACTGATATTAAAATCGGCCAATCAGATTTATTGTAATCATTAACGCACATGCAGTTGGAATAATTATGACGCATGCACAATTTCCATCTTGTTACGTGTAAAAGACAACTTGTGTTGATATAATTGTATACAATGGATCGTTTTCACTAGGTATTGTGATTCAGATTTATATAACACCCCAAAAATGTTGATGAATCGTAAAACTGATCCAAGAAAACTACTTGTTTCATCATTTCCCTTTTTCCTTTTTTTTTTCTTTCTCTGTAACTGTTTTTTTAAAGGTTGGTTGATTTGGCATAGGCTTGCTAGAATTTTGGTTCAAAACGAATTTCATTGGTTGAACATATTGAGTTAACACGTCACTGTGAAAACTAGCCTTGCTTTTGGAAATGAAGAACAGAGCATATTTTAACGAAGCGAAGAAAGAAAAAGAATGGATATTCGAACCAGTAGCTTTTTAATATTCATTCAAGTAGCATCTTGATATTCCCATACTCCTTTCTATCTTTCTTACTCTCTCTCTCTCTCTCTCTCTCTCTCTGCCGGTTTGTGTCGTTGCCTCATCTCGTTTCTCTCCGTTTCTTTCTTTCTAGCTCTGTCTGCCCGTCTGTCTATCTGTCTGCCCTTCTCGCTCTTTCTCTCTCTGTCTTTCCCCATTTTTTTTAAATCTATGCCCTCTTCTCCCCCTCTTTTATGCGTTCTTTACTGTTTCTATTTATCACTCTGTCTGTCCGTCTGTCTGTCTGTCTGTTTACTCTCGCGCCATTACTTACTATTACTTACTGAACTGCCCATTTGCTCCGAAAAACAAACAAATAAAAACATAAATTTAACAAACATAAATAATTACAAAAGAAACAAACAAATAAAATTAAAATATAAAAAAATAAATAAACAAGGTCACTTTTCGTATCACGATAGTGATCTCTACATTAAATGAATCTGATCCTCACCTGGTGCTCCGCGGTTTCGGTAAGAGCCAGCGCTACGCACTCGAGCAACTGTGCGATCGTCTTTGGCGCCAACATTTAGGGGACGTCATAAATGTAGAGCAAGCTTGAATAAAGTCGTAGATGAAGCGAAAAATGTGATTGATAATCTGATGAGCGGTCTGGTTTTGATATTAGAAAGGCGGTTCGAAAAGAGGAATCGAGGGTAGAGAGACAGCAGTAATAATAATAATTCGGTACTTGCATGGATTAAGTGATGAAGCCACAAGACGTAAATGGTGTCATCAATGGTGTTATGAAAGCAAGAAACAACGTAATCACGGATTACTAGTGCATGTACATTGGTTGATGAAAACTTTCATGAGGACGCACATCTAAGGGCTTGCCTAGGGCGCCATATCTTCTTTCACCGGACCTAGAAACATAAACATTTGTGTCGAGTAATTCTTTTCCTTTGTAAAATTGGTAATGTCCGCACGTGAATGTATTCGATGATTTAATTGGTGTATGCGTTGTATAGTAGCACTGGTCGATAGTTCACGCGGGTCAATAAAAAGGAAAAAAAAATTAAATTAAAAATAAATAAATAAATAAAGAAAGAAAGAAAGAAAGAAAGAAAGAAAAGGGGAAGTTAAAAGAAGTTGGATTTATCCCTTTCTCACGTTTGGCCGTCTTCGTTTTTCGTCCACCGGGAATGTTTTTTTACGCTACCCATTTTTTTAAATATTTTTTTGTTAAACTTCCTCTGAAGCTGTACTATTGATTCTGAACAATGTTCATCTGGAAAATTCCTATTTATAAGCGATTTTTGTTTGTTTGTTTGTTTGTTTGTTCTTAAACTTAAGCATGGCTCAACGGATTAGAATCGCGAAAGAAAAGAAAAAGATTAAATCTTGTAAGTCGATATGGATAAGATGTGTTAGACGCGCCTTCGCACCTCCGTGAGAGGCTTTTTTGTTCGTCACGTGTGCATATGTTTCAATTAATCCTAATATTTAAAAAAAGGTCACACGTTCAAACTTTATACAAAAAGTCGTGTCAAGTGTGACCATGACCCTGAATATGCGCATAAAACGTGGATCGGATTGTCTGAAAGGTTTTAAAATTAATTGCAAAAGGAAATTCGATTATCGCCAGTTTATTCCGTTTCAAATTTTCACAATGAATCGTAATGTGGCAAACTTTACTATTGGCGACATAAATTATTTTTAAGGATATACTTTAATTCCAGTTTCTTATTTGTGACGTATTTGCGTTTAAAATATTTTATCTATTATACAAAATGCTGTTGTCTTTGTGTATGTATGTATGTATGTCCAGCTACATATGAAGAGTCATATGAATGTCCACAATGAAGCAGTGCCAGTTGGCGTCCCTTTATCTCAGCATAAGTGTTTACTTCTGCAACAAACTGTGTAAGAGCAGAGTTGGTCTGAAGAGTCATCTTCGTTCCTACAGGAGATAGAAACTGCATCTTGATCATATCTCTACATGTATATATGTATATGTGTATAAATGTATAAAATAAAAATAAAATAAAATAAATGAATATTAAATAAAAAATAAATTATAAAATGAATTAAATAAAATAGCAAATAAAAAAAAGAAATGGAACGATAAATCACCATGTCCAGCTACAATTAAAGAAAATACAAAAAAATATCCATTAAGTTGGTATTTTCTTGATCGGCATTGCCCTTGATGAATAGTATCTAATTAGAAAATTATTCATTCTTTGGGATCAGCTGGTTCAGGTTTCGTCAGGAGGGGGCGTCAGTTTTTCAGCCATTTCCAGTGTTATCTGTTATATAAAGGAGGGGTGAATGACTTACATTATTTTTATTATTTTCAATGGAGAGAAATGGATTGGGCGAAGGCGAAAGAAAGGTGGGGGAGAGGGATTTTGAAAAAAAAAGTGGAAGGGGAAAGAGAGAGGTAGAAATATAGGAATTTTAATACAAAAATGTTACACTTTTAACCTCTTCTATTTTGTCTTTTTATGGTTTCAGGCAACACTGGATAGCCCTGCTAATATTTAATAGAAGATATAAACATGCTATGCTATGGTTCTTCTTCTTCTTCTTCTTCTTCTTCTTCTTCTTCTTCTTCTTCTTCTTCTTCATCATCATCATCATCATCATCATCATCATCATTAACCCCAAGCTACGTCGGGGTTCATAACGATGGATGTTTTGTCCCCACTTGGCACGATAACAGGTTTAAGTAAAGACTGATTTTACAGAGATCATTATGCCCATCTCATCATTGCCATTCCTCTCGGTCGATAATAATAACGATACTTACCTCCCTTCCACAGCGAAGTGATGTGACACAAGGGTCGGAAAATGAGATTAAAGAGACAGCGCCAGAAAGTAAAAGCACTGTCGCCGGCAAAATATAACTTGGCAGTACTTTCCGGTAAGAGTGTCCCAGGCGATTAGCAATAAATTAATCCCATTCTCAAAGAGAGAAAGAAAAGCCTAGGAGGATTGACCTCTTAGAACTGCACAGAAATATACCTCAGCCAACAGGGAACAAGTCATCTTAACAAATGCCTAGACCAGTGATTCCGAAGCTTTTTTATTAAGCTGTTGAAATTTCTGCGGCACACCTAAAAGAAGAAAAAAAAAAAATTTAAACAACTATTTAACACTGCTTATCGATGTTTATTCTCATGCAAAATTCAAACCATCTAACAATTTAAATAAACGGTTTATTATACATTTTATTTCTTCTTTTTTGATATTTTACTATCGATTTCACGTGTGGGAATATAAATATGAATTTACTTGTCCGATGCCCGATGTCTAAAAAATAAATAAATAAAATCATCGCAAACATTAACTTATGAGAAACGAATTACCTCCCTTTATAGTCGCTATTTATCAGTTCAAAATCATTAAGATCATTTCCTCTCCAAAAATTTTCAAAACAAAATAAAAACATGGCTGTCTGTTTACGGTTTCAAACTGGCTATTTTATTTTATAATTTTTTAAATGTTGAGGAGACTCTAAGATTTTTTTTTATGATTAAAAAAAAAGTGCAAATGAATTGACATCTGTTCCTTTATAATTTGTATTAAAACTTATTCAGGAAAAAAAAAAAACACTCAAAAACAAAAACCAACGTGTTGTGTGTGAAATTTTCATTGAAAAAAAAAAAATGTTCAATTTTTAAATGAATTCTTTTTAGCTGTAAAAGGTTAAAAAAAGAATTTAATTAAAAAAATTGTTTTAAATCCGTCGTTATTTGTTTTATTTTATTTTTTATTCATTTTATTTGTGATGTTTAAAAAATTATCAACTACCGTGGAATTTCCATGGGTTCTACTCGCTTATTTTATTAATACAAACAACTTCGTTTATATGAAAGCTGTTTTCGCCTATACAAATTTGTAACTTCCACCTATAACCTCTTTACGGCACACCAGTAATTATTTCACGACACGCCAATGTGACGTGTAACTGTGATTGGGATCACTGACCTAGATTCAGGTGACTTTGGTACCAAGGGGAAAAAATCCAGAATATTTCTGTCAATCTGTCACGTTTAAATTTGAAATGGGATTCCATCGTTAAACGCGCAGACTGAACGGACGTATCTTAGCAACGTGCGGTTTGTTTTTAATGTGTTGAGTTTGCGTGATATTTTTTTCGATGATCGTCTAAATCCCATCAAGATAAATAAAGATGCTGGTGGCAGGCAGGATTTGATGGAGTGTGGCAGCACAAATTCGTTAGTCGTGTCTCACCTTGACAATAAATACTTGTAGCAGGGTTTTTTTTTTTTATTGGATCTCGATTGTCTTGCGAGCATTAATTGTTGAGACACAATTTAAACGAGGCACGCGTCGCGGGCGAACCTGTTTCTTATCTTGATGGATCGATTTAAAAACAATCATTCAACGGGTTAAAAAGCAGAAGGGAAAAATCCGAATCGGGGCAGAGTTGGAAATTTTTGTATAAATCAGAGGATTTGTTTTCAAGCCGACTTCTAACCTCTGAGTTAAGTCAGAGTTTTGAAAACTGATTGAGAGTCGATTTGTTAAAAAAAAAAGTAAACATCTGAGATGGGGAGTCAGAGTCGGGGGCCAGGAGTCGGCATTTCCTTTGTAAGAAGTCGAGATACTGAGTCTTTTTTATATGGCACCTCCCCATAGGGAGCTATAGTAGAAAGCTATGACTCGGCATTTATTTTTTTATAAAGAGAGTCGAGATCCGGAGTCAGACTTTTAAGCCAGTTTATCACCTATGAAACTGTGAGTCAAAGTCAATAATTTTGAAAGAGTCGGAAGTCAGTGTCAGATTGTTTTACGCCGACTCCTCAGCTTTGAGATGGGGAGTCAAGGTCAGGATTCAGGAGCTAGTAATTTTTGAAGATGTCTGGATCTGAAGTCGGATTTTTCCAGACGACTCTTTATCTTTGTTATGAGGAGTCAGAATCGGATGTTCTGAGTCGGCAATTGCTGAAGAAATCGAGATCCGGAGCTCCAAGAAAAAATAAAGTCAATTCAAGAATCGAAAATCCCTTGCGTTGAAGAACCAGAATTGAGTGTCAAGATTTGACAGTTTTGAAGAAGTTTGAATCGGGAATCCGGAGTCGAAGTCATTTTTTTAAACCGACTCCGTAGTCAAGAATCGATCGTCAGAAAAAAAAAAAAAAATAATAAAAAGAGCAAAAGTGAAATTGATAAGAAAAAAAAAAAATGTCGGAAATAATAATTTAAAAAAAAAAAAAAAGAAGGAAATTCTTAAAATACACTCATTTGATTCACGCGTTTAATGATTGGAGACTTCAGCGTGGCAGATAAACCGATGAAGAAATCTTCTTAAAGATGGGCGTATCTAAAAAAGATACGTTCATTGAATCTACACGTTTTGGTAATTAAAATGCATTTTCTCTGTTTTATATTTTAAATGGTTTTATAACAGTATTGGGATAATTAATCGGAACCGGGAATCGGAAAAATCAGAACTTTTGGGGTATTAGAATCGGAAAAACTTGCGCCTATTTTTAAGTGCACTCCCACCCCGCCAAAAAAAAAAAATAATAATAAATAAATACATAAATAAAATAAATAAATAAAAATAAACGATTGTTTTAATTGTCATTGTTTTTTAAATTTTTGGTTAAAACTTAATTTTTCTTTCACTGTACTAATATAATCTATATATATAAAAGCGAAAATGTATGTATGTATGTATGTATGTGTGTATGTATGTATGTATGTGTGTATGTGTGTATGTATGTATGTATGTATGTGTGTATGTATGTATGTATGTGTGTATGTATGTATGTATGTATGTATGTATGTATGTATGTGTGTATGTATGTATGTATGTATGTATGTGTGTTCGCTTTTTCTACAAAAGGCTTTTTTGGGCCGTCATTCTCGGTTGGCTCGCTCCTTCTTAAAACCTTTTATATGCTGTCTAAATAATAATAGTATCTACGACTAAGGAACTCTGGTCGCAGCTATCTTTAATTTACCCGACTTTTACAAGCTATTTTCGAGATATTTTTTAATCTCCGCGTAGCGGGGAAAACAGAAACTGGCTTCCAGCGCAAAACTAGGTCAAACATCACGCAACTTGACATTCTCGCACCTGCTAATTTCGGTTTATAAATGCCAACTTAACACACTTATCAATTAATTTGTTCCCGTGGTGGAGATGGTTAGGTCGCAGGTTTTTTTCCCATGTCCTTTCCACCTCCGCGTCAAAGGTTCGGGGTCCAAGCCTACGTTTCTACTAAAACTTTTTTTTCTTTTACATCTTCAAACACCCGGCCAACGTTTTTTTTTTTTTTTAACACGGTTGTTTTGATCTAACCCCCCCACCCCACCAACACACACCTCCAAACACCCGGGTAACGCCAGGTACCCCCCGCTAGTAAAATAATAAATCTTTGTCGATTTTAAAATTATAAATCAACTTCCATACGTATGTAGATTTTTTTTATGGTAATCCGTAAAAATATAACGACTCTACAGCTAAACATTTAGAGATTTCAGAAATATTTATATAGCACAGAAATATTTTTGCAAGTTGAAATGAATATTTTGCATTTCAACTCGCAAAAATATTTTTATTACTTTTACGCATGCGCAAATTCATTCATAGCTTAAATGGTTTCATCTTAAGTCTTATCTATCTGTAGGTAGCTCAAACGGTAGGGAACGTGGCCGGGGTGTTAAATGAGTACTAGTGCATCATTTGAACTAGACGTAATTCAGCGTTCGCTCGGTTTTCCCCGGAACATGCCGAGCGTCGTCGATGAAATCAAAATAACACTACGTAAAAGAAAATAGCAAAATGTTAGATGTAGAAAAATCAAAGAAAAAAGAAAAAAGAAAAAGAAAAAAACCTACCGTAGATTTTCATTTTTATTAACTGTGTGAAGAAAATAGTAAAAAAAAGAAGCAAATAGTAAAAAAAAAGTAAATTCCTTATATTACCAAGTGATTTTTCGATGATTTTTTTAGTGCTTTATTTTGTAAAATGAATAATTTTAAACAAATTTTTCAAGAAAATATTAAAAGAAATAAGCTTCTTTAAAACAAAAAAATATTTGTTTAAAAATGTGATAATTTTTTTAAGAAGGAAAATTGGAAAAGAAAATTCTTTTCCAATTTTCCTTCTTAAAAATTATCACATTTTTAAACAAATATGTTCTTTGTTTATGAAAGAAAATTGGAACACACTTTCTTTATTTTTTAAAGTCCCACTTGCTTTTTAGGGGGTATTCAGGTTAGGGTTAGGGTTAGGGTTAGGGTCTATTTTTTACGGGTTTTTTTTCAAGTATTTTTGGTAAAAATATTAGAAAAAAAGTTGCTGGATTAGGTTTTTTTTTTTGTCTATTGACTTGGAGTAGGCGGAAGCTTTTTTTTTTCAATGCCAGAAAAACATCTACAGTCATAGATGTCGGTAATGCTCTCTCTTTTTGCTAGGCTGTACTTGTGACCGCATGTTGCACATTGTATTATTTTTGCCAGTAGTTTTTACTGTTGAGAAAAATCAATTACGGCCTCCGGCGTCTGTAGCTGTTGTTGGCCCATGTCTTGCTCTTCTCTTTTTGACTGAACTTTATTTTTTTTTTTTTTTGTTATTGTTTTGTTTGTGATTTTTTTTCCTCTTCCAATATTTATCCAATTTCTCATCTGCTGCTCGGGAGTAGCACTCGTGCACGGCAAAACCCGAGCTGTTGACGTCATGTTTCAGGGAAAGCCGAGCGAATGCTGAGTTACATCTGGTTCAAAGGATGTGTACTGACCAGCTAACCCAAGTCGCTCATCACTTTAACAGAAAAACTTATACGACCGGAATCTTATTTTATTATTTGATTGTGTCACCAAACACTCTAGCAAATTCGTATCGCGCAAGGAAACGTGGTGGTAATGCGTCATCTTGACACACAAACTCATGGGACTACATTTTTATCTCTTCGCGTATGAATACAGTAAACAGGTATGAACGTTCAAGAAAGTTCGTAAATAAGGACGTTAAACCGCGCCAAGTTCAGACAGCCTTTTCACAAGTCCCAGCAACGATTCCGTGATCTACAGACAGTTTTTCGCAAACTGAATAACTGGCTCAAAATTATAAAACTGCCACAAGTCGGTACAGGTTAAAGTGTCGTATAAAAAAACTGCAAACCAACGAAATATTTTATATCTCACTAACTAAGGAAGCTAACGAAAGGAGTGGCTGGTTACTTTTAATGCATCTAAAATCAAGCTTTTATCTTTACATCATCAACGCTCTGCTCTCCATCTGACATCAATTGAAATGAATGGCTCTCGTCTTGGGGAGGCCTCATGTTTTGACAAGCTTCTGGGCTTGACTTTTACTCCTGATCTGAAATGGAACACGTACATCAAATCTGTTGCCAGGGCCGCTGGAAAAATGGTGGGGTCCTTCTATCGATCCAGTAGATATCTCACTGCTGATGCAATTCTCTGTCTATATAAGAGACAGATAATCCAAAGATGGAGTACTCTGGCTACATCAGGAGTTGCTAGAAAGGACTTGTCCTGCCTTGATAGAGTTTAAAATAGAATTCGTAACCTTGTAGATGTACTTTTCTCTTCTCTGCAATCTCTTTCTCATAGACGAAATGTTGCGAATTTGTCTTTGCTTTATCATTATTTTCATGGCAAGTGCTCGACTGAGCTTCAATCTATAGTCCCCCCTCGCCAAAGTTTCACAAGAAACACTCGGCTAGCTAAAAATACTATCAATAATTCCCCCACTCTTTATCTGAGCCTAAACCTAAACATAGATTCCATGAACAAAGCTACATTCTTAGAACTGCAATTCTGTGGAACTGTCTTCCGTTTTCCTGTTTTCCAGCTGACTACAATATAGTTGTCTTCAAGTCCAATGTAAACAAGTTCTTGATGAGCCGTTCCACTTAAGTTAATAAATTTACCGAATTTCCATTACTAACAATTACTATATTGTCCAATTGACTACTGTACACTCTTAACCCTTATCCTCGAGTGGTCTGTGGGCCTTGATAAGTGGTAATGCCTGTTTAAAAAAAATTCTATACTTACAAACTTTTTCTCTCTAGTATTTCATATTCGTAAGGTTTTCTTCATTAAATTACACTGATCTTAATATCTTCCTCAGTTTCGCAGAATTTCTCCAGTCATTGGAAAATACCAGCCATACATTCACAATTAAGTAATATTCTTTTCGCACTTGAAGGATGTTCCCAAATCTTTGTCCTTATAAAAGAAACACGTCTTACCGTATCATTAATGGACTCCAATCTTTTTAATTTCCTCCACGTGGGGAGACAGAGTACATTCAAGAACTTTGACTTGAACCTCTAGTACAAAAAAAAAAAAAATGATTTTCTTCTGGTTAATAAAAATTGTTTTTTGAAACGTGTGTAATTGTTCTGGAGTTGCACCCGTTTGCTGACGTATTTTTTATTTTATTTTGCTCGTAAGAGAAAGGTGTTTCGATTCACGCACTCGATTTCGTCATGAATTCAGGGACTGGGCGATCCATCTTCCAAGTCATTTATTTAACTTTTGAAATCAGTACTATATATATATATATATATATATATATATATATATAGTTAAACATACTAATCAAAGTATTATTATGTACATCTATATCAAAAACACTTGTAAACGTTTTTTTTTTTTTTAATTTTTAAATTTTTTATTTCCATACTTTGTGAACCAGGCGCGAACGCAGACCCCACAATTTTAATGAACCACCGTTCTGCCAGATCAAACATACCCATTCCTGTGTCTCGATACATCTTCTATCATTATATGTACTCAGTTTTTTTAAATGGTCAACCATATAGGAGCCTATTCATGACCACACACACACACACACACACACACACACACACACACACACACACACACACACACACACACACACACACACACACACACATTCAGCTTTATATTATATATATATATATATATATATATATATTACTATTGAAATCATTAATATACATAATGAGTACAATATAATTATTAATAGAGAATGAACTGGTTCTATAATAATATGTATATATATATATATATCAATTTTTATTTTTGAAATCAGTAGTATATATATATATATATATATATATATATATATATATATATATATATATACTACTGATTTCAAAAATAAAAATTGATATATATATATATATATATATATACATATTATTATAGAACCAGTTCATTCTCTATTAATAATTATATTGTACTCATTATGTATATTAATGATTTCAATAGTAATATATATATATATATATATATATATATATATATATATATATATATATATATATATATATATATATATATAATCAGTTCTTTCCCTTCGTGATCTTTTCATCCTTCTTAACCCTTTTGTGTCGTATCGACCGGGACTGGTGGCTTTTGTTTGTTTTTAATTTTATTTTTTAATTAATTTTTACAAAATTTTATATTTTAATATTTATTTAATTTATTTATCATATATAAGATCAGATGTCTTGAATTATTTATTATTATTATTATTATTATTATTATTATTATTATTATTATTATTATTATTTCTTGTTATATTTTGTGTCTGGTTGTTGTTATTGCCGATTTTATGCTGATAGGCAAATCATAACATATGACCATCGACTATCAGCATATCCTTTTCTTAGGCATCCGGTATTTTCTGTATGATTCTGGCAGTTCCCAACAAAGCGGTCTGCTGAACACACCCCAACATCGCAATGGCTCCCGATTTTCTCAATCCATTTGTCAAATCCTTTTGTCACTCTGTCTAGCGCTCACATCACAACAGGTACAACTTTGTGACAGTGTCGTTGGGTGTAACAATAATTACGATGACGACCACGACGACGATGATGATAGAAAGAAAAGGCATTGTTAGGAAAGGTTGTTATGGTATTGATTTAATGCATGCACACACTTATTTGTAGATATTGCTAAAGAAGAAATCTGTTTTCTTTCATGATAGTTTGTGTTGACATAAACGACTATTAAAAACACTAGCTGGAAACGTTTACGTTTGCAGTATGAAGATATCTCGACAAAATATCAGAAATGGCGCTGTTTGGCGATTTGACAAATTCATCTGAATTGGCCACCCCTGTTAAGAAAAGCAGTTAACCAAAGTTTGGGTGGTCAAAATTTATTATTGGGTCACCCGAAATAGAGTCCAGATATTATGAGTTTCTTTGGATAAGGAAAAACAAGGTGGTGGATACAAATTCAAGTGTCTATTAATTATTGTCCGAGAATTTGATCAGCCCCAAAAGATAACCAAATTATTTATTTTTTTACTCATACAAAATGGCATTTAGGAAAAACCCTTGGTTATGCAAATGAAGCAAGAAGAGGTAAGACCCTCCCACATTAGTGATGGTGAAAGGTCGAGACCTAAAAAAAGGGTGAAGGCAATAGACACTCCTGTTGAGAGTGGCAGGCAGAGATACATATTTGAAGAAAAGAAGAGGAATTTTTTTAGAACTTGAGATCATCAAAAACTGCCAGAGATTGGTTGTCTGAGAATTGTGAAATAAAATTCTGGTGATCGGAGACGGGGTTAAACCCACCTGATTCTCAATATAATGAAAGGAAAAATATTTTCAAGGACACACTCTGCCAACCGTCTGGAGTTTTCACACCAGTCAGAGAAAAACTCTTGACTTAAGTCTCACTCTGTTCTAAGACCCTGAATCTACACTATGAACTCCGGCTTTACTAATGGAAGCCGCCAGTTCCCAGAGCAGTTTTATTTAGAGTCAGAACTTATGAACGATCAAAGTTTTATAACTTTCAGGGAATAATTATTTTTTTATTTATAAGGAAAACGACCACTGGTTTTTCTTTATTTGTTGATTTCCTGTCGAATTGAAGGTGCAGTTGATTTCAGGTTTACCCTGACGCCAGAGGGTGAAAACAGAGACCAAGCTTTTATGGGAAGAGAACTCAGCATGATGTCAAAGTGATGTGCAGCCGAAGTGAAAAGTGTTGCCACACAGACCTAGGATCGTGCATGTTTTATGTGTTCCGAGCACCCGAACGATATTTTCCAGTGACCAGTGAGAGTCTGACCACCCTTAAAGGGTCCACTATCAGACAGTTGAAAGTGAAGCCACCGGAACTTAGGGTTAATGCTCAAGTGGTACATTTAAGGCCAGGTTGGGTTACACTTCTACTTTCTTTAACTTCCACAATCATTTAATCTCGCTTTTCAAGTCTTGATACTTTTCGACCTTCTCTTTTTCTTTTTTCCCCACATTCAAATCAACTGGCACTGCTAATGATTATTACCTTGGGTTGTTTTTTCCCAGCCCCCTTCTCACATAGAATTTTCATATCTCACAATAATTTTCCAGTGTTACCCTTCACTAACCCTTCTGTGACACGCTAGTACCATTTTTCACTGCATTCCAACCAACCCGCTTTTCTTGCATATATACCAATGAACCTTCCTCGCAATATTATCATGCCGCCTCTTGTAATCCTTTTGAGTTAACTTTGCACAACTACTGACGATGTATTGTACATTCTCATCTTTTCATCCCTAAAATCTACACAGAGGATTTCAGCCATTTTATCAATGTTATACTTCACATAATTTGTCCTTAGCTATGGCTAAAAGATATTAAGAACTATAGTCGGGAAAAGATATTAGCAACAATAATCTGAAAAAGATATTAGCAACAATAGTGGGAAAAATATTAGCAACAGTAGTCGGAAAAAGATATTAGCAAAAATAGTTGGATAAAGATATTAGCGACAATAGTCGGAAAAAGATATTAGCAAAAATAGTTGGAAAAAGATATTAGCGACAATAGTCGGAAAAAGATATTAGCAACAATAGTTGGAAAAAGATATTAGCAACAATAGTCGGAAAAAGATATTATCAACAGTAGTCGGAAAAAGATATTAGCAATAGTAGTCGGAAAAGATATTAGCAACAATAGTCGGAAAAGATATTAGCAGCAATAGTCGGAAAAAGATATTAGCGACAGTGGTCGGAAAAAGATATTAGCAAAAGTAATCAGAAAAAAGATATTAGCAACAATAGTCGGAAAAAATATTAGTAAGAATATTCGGAAAAAGTTATTAGCAACAATAGTCGGAAAAAGATATTAGCAACAATAGTCGGAAAAAGATATTAGCAACAGTAATCGGAAAAAGATATTAGCGACAATAGTCAGAAAAAGATATTAGCAACAATAGTCGGAAAAAGATATGAGCAACAGTAGTCGGAAAAAAGATATTAGCGACAATAGTCGGAAAAAGCACTTACGCAAATTAGGAAGTGTGCGCGGGCTTGCGCGACAATAAAAAGACAAAAGGACACCATGTGGCTGGGAGAAGAAAAGTGAACGTCGAAAAAGATGGATGTCTAAAGTCGAAGGCGGGAAATAACTAGCCGGCATGTACTGGATAAAGAAGGGAAATTCGATCAGGCAAGATGGAACAGGCAATGTCAAAAAACCATGGACGGATGGGGAAAGAAGAGTACTGTGGAAATGCTTTGTAAGAAGTGGAAGTTCCAAATCTGATGGATATATCCGAAAAGTGAAGGAAGAGTGGGAATCGAGGATGAGCTAGGAGTGTCGCGAGTTAGGCATCCAAGTTAAAACAAATTAAAAATAACAACCCACTTTCTGTGATTGTAAGGGATGATATTGAACGGATGGTTAGGAATGAAATGAATAGTGAAAGTAAAATTGATGAATCTAGCTTGCTCTGATGAAAGAACTGAGAGAGTGGAAGTGCAGAAGGGAAATGTAAGCGATGATGGGAGGTGAGCAACAAAGGAGAAATGAAATCCTATCGTTAGGGGAAATGATGAGAAGGAGTTTAAAGGATCTAAGGCAAATGAGATCAATGACTCTGAGACAATGGAACCAATGGAAGGAGCAGATGTATGGAAAAGTGGTGATGAAATTTGAGTTTTGACTTCTATAGAAAAAGAAGTACTTCAGAAGTTAAGAGAGGTTCTTCTTGGAGACGAGATCATAAATGTTCCAAGCATAAAGAGTAGTGATAGGCGGAAGGTGAAAAGCGAGGTATAAATAGTTTAAGGAATAATTCACAACATCATAAGAAAGAACATATCGATTACGGAACTTAACAGGCTTCTATATGCAGCGTCATATGTTGTTGCGAATTGTCTTGGCTTATTACAGAATAAAAAGAAACAAATGAAGGATAGAAGGCCATACTGACATAGGCGGCTTGAAGAAAGTATTAAACGGTGGCGGAAAGACATTGGTAGAATCAAAGAAATGAGAAAAGGAGTTAAACTAGGACAGAAAGCCAAGGACGAGCTTGAATGGAGGTATAGATTGTTATAAAAGGGAACGATGACCATTCTAACAATGTTGAAAGAGAAGGTCCATACTGGTGGTATGAAAATTAGGAACTTTGTTGGAAAAAGTGTTGCGTTCCGGCAGAACAACCTTTTCCGGAAGAATCAGTCTTAGCTGTATAAAGAATTAAATAGTAGTAAACAGGCAGGAAATAGCAACCCTCCAAATGCAGATGATGCCAGGAAGTTCTGGAGTAGGATTTGGTCTGTCGAAGGGCGATATAATAAGAAGGCTAGCTGATTGGGAGAGGTAAGAGAAAGGCTACCAGGAATGCAGCAGATGAAGGACGTTGAGATAACCATTGATGACGTGAAGGCTGGCATACGAAGTATAACAAACTGGAAGGCACCTGATCCAGATGGAGTGATGGACTTCTGGTTCAAACACTTCCAATGCCTTTATTCACCTATAGCTGCTGTCCTGCAAAGGGTCGTAGAGTCAGGAGATGTCCCTGATTGGCTTGTTAAGGGAAGAACAACATTGATTTGGAAAGATCCTGCAAAGGGAACAGATGTCAATAATTATAGACCAATTACATGTCTACCACTAATGTGGAAACTGTTAACTGGAATATGCGGAAAAATTTTAGTGACATTTTGTGAGTAATGGTGTTTTCCCTGATGAACAGAAAGGGTGTCGGAAAGGCTCGAGGGGTACCAAGGAGCAATGACTGATTGTTAGGGCAGTAATTCAGGATGCAAAGAGGAAGAAGAGGAATCTGAGTGCAGCATGGATCGATTACAGAAAGGCTTACGACATGGTTCCTCATTCATGGATCCGTGAAACACTATTGATGATGAAGTTTGCTAGTATGTAGTAGGGCTTTTGGAGACAAGTATGGCTCAATGGAAAACGGTGCTGACAGCAAACAGAGAGGTGCTGGGGCAGATTGGCATTAAACTTGGGATATTCCAAGGACATTCGTTATCTCCACTTCTTTTTGTAATGATAATGATGCCACTGAGCATCCTCTTGAAGAGAGAGAAACTGGGGTATAACTTTGGATCTGGTGGAAGACGCCTCAACCATCTACTGTTTATGGATGATTTGAAGATATTCAGTAGAAATGAAAAAGAAATGAAGAGACTGGTAGAGTTCGTAGGGACATACTCTGAAGACATCAGGATGGAGTTTGGGATTAGTAAATGTGCGGTGCTGGTGATGAAAAGGGAAGTAAAGGTTCATTCGAATGGAATAGTGCTTCGAAAGTGAGAAATTATGAAAGAATTAGAAGATACAGGGTATAAAAGACACGATCGCATGGGACTCCGGATATATTGGGCGGTCTGCAAGAAGGTTGGGGTGAAGTGTGCTGAAAAGTGGTTTGAGGAGGTTACTAATGAAGTGAGAACAAGTGAGGATTGCAATGTAGAGGTATGGTAGGACAAAAGTGTCATAGCGACAAAGCAATTGGAACATAATCATCCAGATTTGGTCGTCATTGATAAGATCTCAAAAAACTGGCAGATTGTAGCCTGGGACAGGAATGTGTGAGAGAAGGAGAATGAGAAGTAGAGCAATTATGCTCGATTGGCCTTGGAGATAAGGCGTATACACGGGGTTAAAACACAAATAATCCCGATCGTAGTAGGTACGCTAGGAGTAGTATCAAGTCGTCTGGAAGGACAATTGAAAAACCCTACGAATCCCCAATGTTTTAGGTGGCCTTCAAACTTCTGCTATTGTAGGTACCACCAACATCCTTAGGAAAACCATTGATTTTTCAAGCTCCTGGTTTGGAGCCGAGATTGAAGGAAATCATCTGGAAATTAATTTCAGCCCTTTCCAGGGAGATGTTGATAAATGAAATCATCATCATCATCATCATCATCATCATCATCATCATCATCATCATCATCATCAGTTTTTGTTATTTTTGTTGTTAATATTATTACATATACATGTTTTCGTTTATTTTACATAAATGATAATAATCTAATAAATAAAAGGCTATATCTGTCTGTCTGTCTGTCTCCATATTTTCAAACTCTATCTCCTCCGAAGTTTCGGATGATGGCATCTAAATACTTTTTATTTTTACTTTTGAAATCACAACTCCATAAAAATATATACGAAATCTGGATGAATTAAAATATCATATTATGCCCGAATCATCACAATGAAACGTGGAAAATTCAGTTTAGCTTAATTGACATACATATTTTCATAATTATATATATATATATATATATATATATATATATATATATATATATATGAGTGTGTGTGTGTGTGTGCGTGTGCGTGTGTGTGTTAAAAATAACAGAAAGCTTCTGTTAAGTGATACTTTTTTTATTTTATAATATTATCTTTTTTGTATATACATCGAATGTACAGATATAAGGTCCCGATTTTTTTCTTGAGCGATGGTATACGTTCGATGTATGTATACTAGCAAAAGTACCCGTCGTTGACTGGGTTCAAAAACAGCCGACAGAAAATGGACTCTGATTTATGAAAGTATGATAGGTTATGAAAAGGGAGGGTTGTAAAAAGATAGCTGACAATTTTGGGAGTATCAAAACCAAAGCAAAATATGATGAAAGTAAAAATAAAATAGATAAACCCTATAATTTATTATACCATACCTGTTCACACTGAAACACTTATCACAATATTCTGTGGATCTATATTAAAAAAACCTTGTTAAACTTTGTGCCTATTTCCATTCTATGGAGACCAGGCGCGAACGCAGACTCCACAATTTTATTATACCATCCCTATTTAAGTTAAAACATACTATCAAAGTATTATTATGTACATCTATATCAAAAACACTTGTAAACGTTTTTTTTTTTAAATTTTTTTATTTCCATACTTTGTGGACCAAGCGCGTACGCAGACCCCACAATTTTTATGAATCATCATTATGCCAGATAAAACATACCCATTCCTGTGTCTCAATACATCTTCTATCATTATATGTGATCACTTTTCTATAATAGTCAACCATATAGGAGCCTATTCGTGACCAGACACACACACACACACACACACACAGACGTTCAGCTTTATATTATACTAGCATTTCAACCCGGTCAAATCATTGAACTTTGACCCTTTAATCGCCAAATGTCTGGCCGAAAAACGATCACATCGATTTTCCCAAATCTCAATACTCTGTATATCGAATTTCGAGTCCGTAGACTAAAAATTGACAGAGTTATTGCGTAGGGAAATGTACATACACAGACACACAAATAGACAGACAGACACTTTCACTTTTATAGATATACTAGCATAGATGCCCGGCGTTGCCCGAGTATTTGGAGGTGTATGTTGAGCAAAAAAAAAAAAAAAAAGCGGTCAATTTTTTTTAACTTTGACCCCTATTATGACCCCTTAAAATTTATTGTTTTGGGCTCAAATCAAGTTATTAAGTTAGATCCATGTCCAAGGAACCTATATCTAAAATTTTAAGTGTGTAGACCCAAAATTGTCGGATGAGTTCGGTAGAGTTCTCAAAAGTCAAATCGTTGAACTTTGACACTTTAATCGCCAAATTTCTGGCCGAAAAACGATCACATCGATTTTCCCAAATTTCAGTACTCTGTATATCAAATTTTGAGTCCGTAGACTAAAAATTGACAGAGTTATTGCATAGAGAAATGTACACACACAGACTCAGACACACACAGACACGCACACACACACTTTCACTTTTATAGATATATATATAGATAGATTATATATATATATATATATATATATATATATATATATGATTTTCAGAATATGAGAGATTGTATAATAAATTCCACAGCCAAACAACGTCGCAGCTCACAAGAGCCATGACAGTCAACGAACCAGAAGTCCAAGACTCGAGTTTCGTCCTCATTTGGGCTCATCAGTTAGACATATATATATATTTCTGTGTGCGTGTGCGTGTGTGTGTGTGTTAAAAATAACAGAAAGCTTCTGTTAAGTGATACTTTTTTTTATTTTATAATATTATCTTTTTTGTATATACATCGAATGTACAGATGTAAGGTCCCGAATTTTTTCTTGATACGTTCGATGTATATACAATACAGATAATACGAAAAGTTGTAAAAATTAAAAAAGGTATCACTAAACAGAAAATTTCTGTTATTTTAAGCAATGTCTGTCTTAATGAAAAAATGCTGCCTAAATACACGCAATATATATATATATATATATATATATATATATATATATATATATATATATGCTGCCTAAATACACGCAATATATATATATATATATATATATATATATATATATTGCGTGTATTTAGGCAGCATTTTTTCATTAAGACAGACATTGCTTAAAATAACAGAAATTTTATATATGCAATATATATATATATATATATATATTGCGTGTATATATATATATATATATATATTGCGTGTATTTGGCAGCATTTTTTCATATATATATATATATATATATATATATATATATATATATATATATATATATGTTCAAAAAAGCGTACACCAGGCAACTTAATGTAGATGGTTTCTAAAACTTCCAAATGAAAACGCAAGTGTAAACTGATCAGAATGGAGAACAAGTCAACACTAAACTTCGAGGCAAATCACGATTATTTATGAGGTCTTCAGACGGAGTTGCATTATTAATATGTATTATTTACGTCGATCAAACAACGCGCGATTTGAACCGTAAACGTCCAGTTTGAATTGACATCAATGCACACGATTAAATAATCCTTTCTGATTTCAAATATGATGCCGCTGCTTTGAACATAGCACGGACAGGTTTTTACTTTTCTCTGATTTAAAAAACCAACAAACAAAGCATTTGGCCTAGCTGCCATTAACAAAATAAACAGGATTTTTTTTATCCTCATATTAAAAACATGAACTATTTTTTTACCTTGATTTAAGACGCGTTGGGCATTTTCAAATATTTAGAAACTGATTGAATATCTGTGTCAACCAAAATACAAGAGATTCTTTAATATTGATGGTTTACATTCCTACGAAGAGATTTACGTAAAATTGTTAATTAACACCACTGGATCACACACACACACACACACACAAATCTGATTCTATTTTACGTGTGAACTTCGCCGAAAATCTTGATAGAAAAAAATAAGCAAATTAAATCTTTTAGAACGAGTGAGAGATCAATTCGATATATATATATATATATATATATATATATATATATATATATATATATATATATATATATATATATATATATATTGTTAGAATTATTTGTACTCAAACTTTGTAAGGTAATTTGCATAAAGCCACTTATGCAAATTACCCACTATTACTTGGAGTTGCTTGCAACAATAAAAAAGAAGAAAAAAAGATTAACAGCGAGCACTTCTCAGAAATTACTCTCTTTTTCTGCAACAAACAGAAGCTCCTCCAGAACAACTGTTTTGGAAACTTTAACCTTTACTTGTAAATATACGTTATTTTAAATACAAGAATTTTATTGTGTTATTCTTTCTCAAAATTAACCAAGTTGTTCGGATAACAAGGAACCAAGAAAAGAGAGGCCCGTTAGAAATAAAAAATTTTTTTCTAACAATATATATATATATGCATATAATTTACTATAATAATCATTAAATACCCACAGACAGTGTTTCATCCTTTCGGGAATCAGAGATTCGAACCCGGCAACAGAAGCCATGTCTGGCTTCATTAGCAAGGATCTAATCCATTCGGTTACCGTTAACCGCGAGAAATACAATTGAAATTTTAGCATTTCTTTTTTTTTTTTTTTTTTAAATATTTTAACGTCTGTCAGAGTGATCTAATCATTATATTATGATCTGCACATATAAACTAAATTTTTTTTTTTTTTTTTTTTTTACAAAGGCATCACCACATTATCAAGGCCCAGAGGCCACTCAAGGATAAGGGTTTTTTATTTAGAAAAATATATATTTACCAAGATCTTGTCCGTTGTGGTTTGTTTGAAGAATGGTTTATTAGGCTTGAAGTTCAGTGTACTTATTTATGACCAGGTTTTATTCATTTTTCGTTATTTGGCCGGAGTTAAATTCTAGCAAGAAGGTCGCTCCAACTTCGCGTCCCTTTCAATTTAATGTATGAATCAATAACTGGTTTTACAAATGCTCACTCTTCTAGAATGTTCCAGAATCCAATAACCTTTTGGAACCAACGAAAAAAAAGAAGAAGAATTTTTTCAGTTATATTTTAAAAGTCTCCAGAAACACTTAAAAGGATATTTACATTTCCTAATATCAAAGTAATATTTTTTATGTTATCTTATATGTTATTTTAATTCATATATTATTTATATTCATTTTTGTATTATATTTTATATTTCATTTTATATAATATTTCAAGTATTATTATATTATTATAATATTTAATTATATCAATAAATATTTTCATTATATGCTATTCATTAATCATTATTTTTGGTTAATTATATTATTTTGTGTAAGAAATTGTAATTTCTTCATATTTTAAGAGGAAAATATGTCATCATATTACAGTAGAGAATGTCAATCAATTGGCCCTGCGCCGATTATACATTGAAAATAGGAATTGCATGTTGAAAAAAAATGGTGGCAACTGGCTATTGATATCACGCATTATCAAGATGAACCGTATTTTACTATGATTGACTGTGCGCCTGGGAGAGCAGCGATATGTCGGAAAATCAGAAATGAAATGTTAGAAGAGCTGAAGAGAGTTGTCGAGGAGGTGTTTATGAAAAGGGGACCAGTAGAAGAGGTGTTGGTGGATAACGGTATGTCTTTCCGCTCGGAAGTTTTTAGAGACTTATGTGCAAAATGGAACGTTAGGCTATATTTTAGAACTGCATACCGCCCAAGTGGTAATGGAATTATAGAGAGGCACAATCGCACTATAAAAGCTGTGACATCGAGAAACCAAATTTCACTCCAAGAAGCTGTATTTTGGTATAATATGGCACCGAAGGTTGGCCAAAATGATACGTCAGTGCCATGTCGACCCATTTTTACTTACGAATGCCAACATCCATTTGCTGTAACAGAGAGAGTGGAACAGGCACACGCGGAAATCACAGTTGGGGAAGAGGTGTGGGTAAAACCACCCAATTCTCGTTGCCCACCCCGCTGGGGAAGAGGTACAGTAACTGAATTATTCTCCAAAAACAAAGTAACGGTTAATGGAATGCCATGTCACATCTTGGACACACGGAGAGTTTCCTTGCCAGCAGAGGACGAGGAGTTTAATGAAGTTCCTGAAGAAGAGTCTGTACTACGGTCTCACCGCGAACGAAGACGCTCAGCGTGGATGGCAGACTATGAGACAAATTATTGATCTTCAAGATCAAGGGGTCTGTGAATAAAAAGTAGTTCAAATCTGACCTGGTACAACGTGCCGTCCGTTTCAGTTATTGACCGTCTATGAGCAGCCCTTAACAAGTATGATAAGATCTTAAGTTTATTTTTTGGATGTGTTTATCTTCTATTCAAATAGTTTGGTTGAACTGGAGATCAAGCTTATTATCTACAGGGCGTTATCATGGTTGCGAAATAAGCTAAGGCTGTGTCGCCAGAAAACATGATTTCACGGATGAGAACCTTCTGTGCCTTTAGTGAGTTGTTTGTACTGACTGACAGTGAACAGGTCTGCCCTGGATAAGTACACCTGTAAGCCTCGTAACCATTGACACACGCTATAGTGTGGAAAATAGCGGACAGGTTTGCTTTAAAATGGTTCGAGATAAAATGTTTGAGATATAGTCGTTTCTGACACGGATAATAATACGGGCATAACCTGTATTCAGAGAAATATGTTCACCTTCCTTTCACAATGAATATGACGTCATGCTCTTTTAACCACTCCCCTGATTATACCAATTATTTGTGGGATAGGCATTCTGAAAGTCTTTAACAATCCCGAATATTTGCGTTCTTTTTTTATCACTCTTATTCCAATCAAACAAGGCAAATTGTCACTGAAACATAAGGGTCTACTAATAATTGAAGACCATGCCGACAGGGACACACTAAGTAAGGAGTTAAGCATAAAGATATCTGTTCACTTTACACTTAAACTTCTGCATGTCAGTACAATTGTGGAAGCAAGATAGAGGGAAGGAATTCCAAAGTCTAGCACTTTCAGGGAAGATATTTTTAGAGTTGAAGGCTTTTCCGCATCGGGGGACTTTTACAATGAAGATGCGGGATTTTGCTGCTTGTCGGGCAGGTATCGATGCTATGAGTTCATCAGGGCAGATTCCATCAAAGTCCTTACAAAACAAGCACATATATGCAACATTACAACGATAAGACAGAACTCATTAGATTAGAGACTCTTTTTTATTTACCCTGTCCAATACAGATAGACTGGTTGTTAACGTCTTGGGGTAAATGTGGCAACAATATTTTATCACTGAAATTAAATTTGCTAACCCGAAACGCTTTGTTCGCCGTTAAATTTCCGTTTTCCGTTTTCTGTAAGTCTTTTGAGAATTTTATTTTTTAACCCTCTCAGTTATCAAGCGATGAAGATAAGGTGGTTGGATTCGGCCCCCTTCGCATGTGGCGTTTATAATAAGGCGTTCATAATATGTTACCTGCCATGACCACTGTCACCATCCTTCCCCTATAGCAGTCACGATAGGATTAAGGGAAAGAGCGGGTAAGTAGGGAGGTGTTTGAGGAAGAAAGCTTCTTCGTCATTTTCTCCAGTTCCAGGACTTTCTCCTTTAGGGAAATACGTTGTGGGTGGCTCCGTTGAGTGTTGAGAAACTTTCAACATAATTTTCATTCCCCGTTCATTACAAGGCAAAAGGGCCCTCCCAACAGTTTCAAGAAGACCACGGCGAAAACGGATTGTGTACCTTTTTTAGTATTAGTTATCGAAGTTCAATCTGTTAACCAGTTTGAACATGCGGATTCTGTGACTGAAAAGAAAAGTGATCCTTTCATGAGAATTTCTACAAGTTTGTTCTATTAATAATGGCGATTTCGTATTTTGTTTCCCTTCCCGTTAATTAAAGGGCAAAATGGCCTTACCAAAGGAAATTGTTTCAATGTTTAAAGAAAGACTTTTTTTATTTTGAACAAAAACATAAAAAATATAAAAATAAATAATGTGGCACTATTTCTTTGTGCCACTGTTTCTAACACACTCTGCAGCATGGACGGGTGGTAATTTGTCCATGAGCGTAGAGATACAAAGAAATCCCTTCCCATAATTCCCTTGCTATCTTTCTGTCTCTTTCCTGCACGACCACCATGATGTGAGGACGCATAGCCTGTCTCTCCGTAAATGAGGGCGGGCCACTCCCTCCCTCAACACTAGTTAGGGTAGGTTAGTTAGCTTCGAAAAGCCTATTATCCAGTTTTAATTGTAAATTGTTTTTTTTTGTAATATATATTGTATCTCTAATGTAAAATAAAATAGTTAGTTATACCTTATGTATATTACAATTGTGTCGCGTGTCATTTTTCTTGTGTCTGCCATGAATGCCTTCATAAATGTCTGAAGTCGAAAGGCGGCCCTGAGGACAAAGAGATGAAGATTCCCACCAGAATGCCACCAGGGCGAAGAGATCATCTTGAGCCACACCCAGATCCAACACCTCAGGTATGATTTTCTTCTTGCTACACAGACACTAATGACTGGCCCATCTTCATATCTTCATGAGACCGCTTTAAGACATTTACTATACCACGTCTGTCGGTCACACCCCAGGTGTGGCAGATAGTGGTAGAATAAAACATTAGGACCAGAAGGTCCCAGAAGATTGAGAGAGTATATCTCTAAGAGAAAGGCTGAAAAGGGAATTTTAAAGACTTTTTATATTTGCATGTTTCTTGCTGTTCAGACCTTTTTTTCAAAATAATCAAGAACCTTTTCGTTTTTCCTATATTTTGTTGCTAGCGTTTAAACGATAAATTTGCCTTTGTCACTCCAGTCGATATACCTAATTCTGTAACAGTCTCTCAGTTAGAGACCATTTTTCCGGATGTTTATATTTTCTTAATTAGTACTTAGGGATAATTTTACTCTTGTCTAGTTTGAACATTAAGTTGTGTTCTGTCCCGTCTACACTCTTTTGAGTCAGCTTCAATACTCCTGGTAATGCACACGTCCGTCCGCATAACACGCTGTCTTTCAATTCGTTGCCGTTCCTTTTATCCCTTCTTTTATGAATCTTGCATAATCTAATTTGCATAGAGTTTGCGTTACTCACATGTGATTGTAAAATACAAAAGCGACGTCGCCACTTTAGCTTTTTTTTCTCTTAAGCGAATGAACACAACACCCACGCTACGATTTTCCCTTCTTTTTGGAAAATAAAAGCCACTGGCATTTTATTTCAATAAAATTTGGAGTAAACCACGGCTCTAGTTTTCATTTGCTCCTTTTTTACGTATTTTGCTTCTGTCTTTTTCCCATTTTTTTTTATATTTGTTTCCAATAAAACGGATTTTCGTAATTACCCCAAAATTACGTTAGTCTCTAAAAGTCTTTCTTTTTGTGCGGGTGTCTATGTCTCCATTTATTTGTTATTGTGTTAATGTAGAAATCGCCATGATTCAGCGATTATAGTGTTTTGATTATTATTTTCAAACTATGGAAGAATACTTTTTTTTTTACTAGTTTATTTCTGTATTGTATTCAAAATTGCAAATTGAAACTAACACTGCTACGTTGCGCTACGAAACAGGTGCTGTCAAGAATTGCGCATTCTAACGTAATTAAAGGAATAAATTGTATGATGGTAAACATCTCAAATTTGGAATATAGAATTTTGATATTTATTTGTTATATGCTCTGTAATTACATTGTGCTTCATAAATTGGAGGATTGGCATCAGTAAACGGTGAAATATAATTGAAAAAACATTTCCACACACACACACACACACACACACACACACACACACACACACACACACACATATATATATATATATATATATATATATATATATATATATATAGTTTTCGAGGGAAATTCTTGGCCGGAAGACGTAGTCACCCCAATAACGGGTGACTACAGAAACATGTATGCACATATGTAGCCATCAATGTTTGTATCAATAAATGTTATATATATATGTATATATATGTATGTATATATATATATATACATATATATGTATGTATGTGTGTGTGTGTGTGTGTGTGTGTGTGTGTGTGTGTGTGGCTGCATTCAAATATCCAAATATTTACTTTTCTTTTTCAGCCAAAAAAGGAAATTCATAGAAGACTTAGCATCACGTGTTTGTTTAGGTAGCCATCTTGTTTCATGCTACAAAGATATTCAGGTCTTAGTTAACGTTTGAATTAAAAATGCTTTAAAAAGGTTTTAGTCTACAAAGAAATTACTTATACTTATATAATAATATTACTTTATTAATTTAATACTTGCTAAGTTTATAGAAGCTTCTTCTTTATAAATTATTTCTTCATGTTTCTAACGTATTTATGTTCTCAAATACATTATGACTAAATTTATATTTTTAGTTATTCCATTGGCTAATTGCCTTATCTACTTTTGTGTTATTAGAACTTATAGTTTTCGATTGGTTAACAGATGTTGAAAATGATATTGTATTTTTGTTTATAAAGTTACTTAAGTTACTACTTTTATGAAAGTTCCTATCAAGAATCTAGTAAAATTTGGCAAGTTGTTTTGGATATGCACACTGTAAGGCGGATTAATCCATATACAACTTCTATGCACGTTTTTATTTATTAAATACGCAATGTTGAGTCTTCTATAAATTTTCAGACATAATATTGCCAAGTATTTTTATTTCTAAGAAAAAAATCCATTTTTCTGAGGAGTATATGCACGAGAAGATTCGATGTTGACATAATAATAAACGATTGTTTGTGCATAACGAAACGGATATGCAAAAAATGTACAGAATTTTTATATGCTGAGAGTTGTTTAGTAAGAAAAGTAAATATGTGGATTTTGGAATGTAGCTATAATGTTATTCTTTTATGCATGCTGTTATATTTAACAGTATTGAACTTCTAAGCGAAAAGAATTGGTATACACAAAGAGTAAGATATAATTGAAAAACATATTTTACCGAGAGATTATATATATATATATATATATATATATATATATATATATATATATATATATATATATATATATATATATATATATATATATATATATATATATATATATATTGGTATATTTACCCAGCATTTTTTTCATTCAAGCAAATCTTATTATAAAAGCAACGGAGACACTTTGCTTTATGATTCTTCTTTTTTTTTTTTTCTCGATTCTCCGTATAATCGTTTTTGTATCAAAATCAAAAATATTAATAAAAGTTCCATAGTTGTTGCTGACAGTAAAGCTTTCGATTCGTCTACGAATCATCATTAGGTGTTGAAATAAAAGTCCGAAGGAGCGAACATGAGAATTAAAAATGAAAACTAAAATATACAGTAAACGGCGATAAGTTAAAATATATAGAGTCGATGAAAAGTCGATTAAAAATATAGGTCGATTAAAAATTCGAGTATTAAAATCAGCAAGTTCGTGGACACTGTTAATAATGTCCGTCCGCAAGACATTTTACAACGTTACTGCTTTTCTCGAATGCGATATCATTTATAGTGGGTTGAAGGGTTCTAGTGTATGACGCTTGAAAATTTTTTAATTTTTTAATATCATTTTCATGTTGTATAATTTTTATGTTGTCAATGAGAACCTTTGCTAAGATTGGGGGATAGTCATGTTCTTTTATCCAATGTTTATATATAGCACTAGTATTATTTATATGCATGGTTATTCGCCGGGACAGCGTTGTCGTTGTATGCCCAATGTATGTATTACTTTCGGAGTTACATTCTCCCATAGAGCATTTGAATTTGTATACTACATTGGTTTGTTCCTACGTTTTTATTGCCGATGATGAGTTGTTTCTAACCACAAGGTGTTGTGTTCTAAACTTCTTATAGTACCTATTTACTATGCCTCCCCACGGGACAGAGTTAGACACCAGGGTCGTTTTTTAACGTGGAGAAAAGGTACAAAAATAAAAATTGTCTCAGTCGTGAAGGATTTCTCCTCCACCGAAAGAGAACAAGAAATGGAAGTGCAGCATCTGAAGAACAGATACTACACTTTGATCTTAAGGCGTCAACTATCTACGTATGATATTTTTAATTGCGTTTTCTTCGATTCTGAAGTTAGGTGTCATTAAATTTTGATAAAATATATTAATGGGATTTGCATTGCGGTGTTGGCTGATATTATAATTAGGATTTTCAAGGGATTCCAGCATTCGTTTTATTTGTTTATCAACGATGTAATTAGAAAAATGATTATTGTGAGTACTTGTTCAATGTTTTTTATTTCAATTAGTAATGCTATTTTTGTGGATGATATCATTTTAACACGATTTAATAAATTTTTTATTATGGCTATTTTGTACCGTTGTGGGCACTCACTTTTACAGTTCAGGAGGCTGGAGTTTATGCTCGTTGTTTTTTATATACAGAAGTATTCAAAGTATTATTGGACGTGTCAATAAGTACATCAAGGAATGAAATTTTATTATTATTATTTAACTCTAATGTAAATTTAAGGATTGAGTTTTTTTGAAAAGTTACTGTAGTTGGTATATCTTTCCATTATTTTCAGCTAAAATAAGAATTGTTACAAGAAAGGTCTCCCTTTTCTTGTAAGTAAGAAAACATTAGATAAGTAAAAATGAGATTAGATGGACCGAGATTCGAACCTTGTAAGCAAGGTTCAGGAATAGGGTCAGAAATGGAATGTAGAATTCGCATTGTTCAATTTAATATAACATAATAGATACGCTTGTGTTATGGCTTGCAATAAGCCACAAAGAAAACAGAATAACGGAATAGAGT
>NC_136495.1:17952283-18019783 GCF_053919585.1 Euprymna scolopes
TTTGTCGATGGGATGATAGTTTAGGACCTATCAAGTTGGTGACTCTCTTTTGGACCCTGTCCAGGAGTGAGAGACAAGTAGCAGAAGCACTAACCCAAATGTCACAACAGTACTCCATACATGGGCGAATGGTGGCCTTATAGAGGTACAAGATACTTTTAGGCGTAAGTAGTTTTCTAGCACGGTAGAGAGAGCCCACCTTCTTCGCAGCAGCCTTTATCTAATACTACAATTCCTAAATACGTATATCCTTCTCTCTCCAACCGCTTTTATCATTTCCCCATTCAAAAGCTTTATTCTTTTGCTTTCAACAATTTTCCCCGTTTCAATTTCTGGCCACCACACTTTTTCATGCCAAATTCTTTACTTATGTCATTATTGAACTTTTGAACAAGCATACTTAGTTTGTCTTCACTTTTTTCATACAACTTTAAGTCACCCATAAATAATAAATGGTTTATCCTATATTTCTTTTTTCCCTACTCACAACATGCATTTACCTTTCGTAATATGAACGACAAGGGTGCCATACTTAAAACAAATAACACTGGTGACAAGCTGTGGCCCTGAAAAATCCGTCTCTTCACAGGGATTTCCCTCAAGATGTTCTCCGTTTGATGTCAACGACACTTTCCATTGATTCATACTTCTTTCTAAGAAATCTAGCACATTCACCGCTATTCTAAACATTCACATTCACTGCTATCCTAAACATTCACATTCACCGCTATCCTAAACATTCACATTCACCGCTATTCTAAACATTCACATTCACTGCTATTCTAAACATTCACATTCACCGCTATCCTAAACATTCACATTCACCGCTATCCTAAACATTCACATTCACCGTTATCCTAAACATTCACATTCACCGCTATTCTAAACATTCACATTCACCGCTATCCTAAACATTCACATTCACTGTTATTCTAAACATTCACATTCACCGCTATTCTAAACATTCACATTCACCGCTATCCTAAACATTCACATTCACCGCTATCCTAAACATTCACATCCACCGCTATTCTAAACATTCACATTCACCGCTATTCTAAACATTCACATTCACCGCTATTCTAAACATTCACATTCACCGCTATTCTAAACATTCACATTCACCGCTATTCTAAACATTCACATTCACTGCTATTCTAAACATTCACATTCACCGCTATTCTAAACATTCACATTCACCACTATTCTAAACATTCGCATTCACTGCTATTCTAAATATTCACATTCACAACTATTCTAAACATTCACATTCACCGCTATTCTAAACATTCACATTCACCGCTATTCTAAACATTCACATTCACCGCTATTCTAAACATTCACATTCACTGCTATTCTAAACATTCACATTCACCGCTATTCTAAACATTCACATTCACCGCTATTCTAAACATTCACATTCACTGCTATTCTAAACATTCACATTCACCGCTATTCTAAACATTCACATTCACCGCTATTCTAAACATTCACATTCACCGCTATTCTAAACATTCACATTCACTGCTATTCTAAACATTCACATTCACCGCTATTCTAAACATTCACATTCACCGCTATTCTAAACATTCACATTCACTGCTATTCTAAACATTCACATTCACCGCTATTCTAAACATTCACATTCACCGCTATTCTAAACATTCACATTCACTGCTATTCTAAACATTCACATTCACCGCTATTCTAAACATTCACATTCACCGCTATTCTAAACATTCACATTCACTGCTATTCTAAACATTCACATTCACCGCTATTCTAAACATTCACATTCACCGCTATTCTAAACATTCACATTCACCGCTATTCTAAACATTCACATTCACTGCTATTCTAAACATTCACATTCACCGCTATTCTAAACATTCACATTCACCACTATTCTAAACATTCACATTCACCGTTATCCTAAACATTCACATTCACCGCTATTCTAAACATTCACATTCACCGCTATCCTAAACATTCACATTCACCGCTATCCTAAACATTCACATCCACCGCTATTCTAAACATTCACATTCACTGCTATTCTAAACATTCACATTCACAGCTATTCTAAACATTCACATTCACCGCTATTCTAAACATTCACATTCACCGCTATTCTAAACATTCACATTCACCGCTATTCTAAACATTCACATTCACCGCTATTCTAAACATTCACATTCACCGCTATCCTAAACATTCACATTCACCGCTATCCTAAACATTCACATTCACCGTTATCCTAAACATTCACATTCACCGCTATTCTAAACATTCACATTCACCGCTATCCTAAACATTCACATGCACTGTTATTCTAAACATTCACATTCACCGCTATTCTAAACATTCACATTCACCGCTATCCTAAACATTCACATTCACCGCTATCCTAAACATTCACATCCACCGCTATTCTAAACATTCACATTCACTGCTATTTTAAACATTCACATTCACTGCTATTCTAAACATTCACATTCACCGCTATTCTAAACATTCACATTCACTGCTATTCTAAATATTCACATTCACCACTATTCTAAACATTCACATTCACCGCTATTCTAAACATTCACATTCACCGCTATTCTAAACATTCACATTCACCGCTATTCTAAACATTCACATTCACTGCTATTCTAAACATTCACATTCACCGCTATTCTAAACATTCACATTCACCACTATTCTAAATATTCGCATTCACTGCTATTCTCAATATTCACATTCACAACTATTCTAAACATTCACATTCACCGCTATTCTAAACATTCACATTCACCGCTATTCTAAACATTCACATTCACCGCTATTCTAAACATTCACATTCACTGCTATTCTAAACATTCACATTCACCGCTATTCTAAACATTCACATTCACCGCTATTCTAAACATTCACATTCACTGCTATTCTAAACATTCACATTCACCGCTATTCTAAACATTCACATTCACCGCTATTCTAAACATTCACATTCACCGCTATTCTAAACATTCACATTCACTGCTATTCTAAACATTCACATTCACTGCTATTCTAAACATTCACATTCACCGCTATTCTAAACATTCACATTCACCGCTATTCTAAACATTCACATTCACTGCTATTCTAAACATTCACATTCACCGCTATTCTAAACATTCACATTCACCGCTATTCTAAACATTCACATTCACTGCTATTCTAAACATTCACATTCACCGCTATTCTAAACATTCACATTCACCGCTATTCTAAACATTCACATTCACTGCTATTCTAAACATTCACATTCACCGCTATTCTAAACATTCACATTCACCGCTATTCTAAACATTCACATTCACTGCTATTCTAAACATTCACATTCACCGCTATTCTAAACATTCACATTCACCGCTATTCTAAACATTCACATTCACCGCTATTCTAAACATTCACATTCACCGCTATTCTAAACATTCACATTCACTGCTATTCTAAACATTCACATTCACCGCTATTCTAAACATTCACATTCACCACTATTCTAAACATTCGCATTCACTGCTATTCTAAATATTCACATTCACAACTATTCTAAACATTCACATTCACTGCTATTCTAAATATTCACATTCACCACTATTCTAAACATTCACATTCACTGCTATTCTAAACATTCACATTCACCGCTATTCTAAACATTCACATTCACTGCTATTCTAAATATTCACATTCACCACTATTCTAAACATTCACATTCACCGCTATTCTAAACATTCACATTCACCGCTATTCTAAACATTCACATTCACCGCTATTCTAAACATTCACATTCACCGCTATTCTAAACATTCACATTCACCACTATTCTAAACATTCACATTCACTTAATTCAACTTTCGAACTATGCTTTATTATTATTCACTCACTAGGAGTTTTCACTAAGGTTAACATCAAAGATTTCTTTTTGAGAACAATCTGTGATGTTCCCTGAAATCTGAGTGACAACAAATCTCCCCAGATTCACCACCTTTTTCTTTGCAAATTAGTTTGCATTATCGTAATAGTCGTTTACCATTAATTTCTCGTTGATAGCAACTATTAGACTTTACTCGAATTGGGGTGGCAATAAACCTCCCCAAGGTCCTAGTCCTCTTTGCATCTATCCGATGGAAGTCCGATTTTCTCTTCGGTTTTTTCATCTTCCTTGACCCTCCTCACTTATTTTGTGTGACGTCAGTTTATGGCGATACAAAAAGAATGGAGGGGTACAGAGGGATTAATTTAACGTTCCAGTTTTCATGACTCCATTTGTGTTTTATATCTGTACTAGTTTCTATATGGCCGACCTGTGCCTCTAGCTCATGTGTGTTAGTCTCCGAATTCAAGATTTCTCCTTAATATTACAACCGTTTTCATTATTGTTGTCCGTCGTATCTTATCAGCCCTCCCTCTCATTCCAATCTCTTTCATTTTATTTTCCAAATTTTACGTTGTTGTTCCTAGCGCTCCAACTATTAGTGGTGTTATCCTGACTTTTTGTTATCTTCTATATTCCTTTGAGCATCTCCATCTCCTTGATACTTACTCTGCGGTCTTCTGGAACAGCAAAATCTACAATATGACAGGTCGTTTCCTTCTTGTTAACTGGTATGACATCCGGTCTTCTTGCTTGGATAGATTTACCCGTTTGTCCCATAGAATTTTGTGACTTTCATTTCCAAGTTCTCCTGCTGGTTTGCCCTTGTACTGTTTGTCTGGGTGTTCAAGATTCAGTTGTCTGCATAATTCTCAGTGTACTGCCTTCCCAACTTGATCGTGTTTATTCTTATATGCTTTTGAGGCTAGTTTGCTGCATTCGCTTATTATGTGGTTTATTGTTTCGTCTATTGGTCTGCAGAGTCTGCATTTGCTGTTTTCTTGTGTCTTGTCGATCCTTGCTTTGATGTGGTTGGTTCTGATCGCGTTATCTTGTACAGTTGTTATTAGAGATTCAGTTTCTCTATTAAGGTTCCCTTTTTATAGCCATGTCCAAGTTTTTTTTCGTTAGTTTCATTTTTTGTTATCTTCCATGTAGTTGTTTCTCTTCCCATTTTTCTTTTCTCGTCTATTCCCTTGTTTCTTCTGTTTCTGTTTTTTTTTTTCAATGTCTTTTGCTGCAGAAATTATTTTTTCAGTGTTCTGCATTATGTATTTTCTGATTCTTTTTTATGTCATTTAAGCAGTTTTCTATACGTATCAGCCCTCTTCCTCCGTCTTTTATTTTGACATAGGGTCGATCAGTATCATCTTTTGGATGTAGTGCATTATGTATAATCATGAATTTCCTGGTCTTCTGGTAGAGATTCCTCAGTTCTATCTTGGTCCGACCTATAAATGGCACAGAGTATCTTACTAGTGATACTGCCCGTGTGTTTATACCTTTAATTAAGTTTCGACTATGCAGTTCAGTTTCGAGTTTTCTAGTTGTTCTGAGGTATTCCTTTCCAATTTTCTCTTTCATTTCTGTTATTTTAATGGTGTCTGCGTCTAGAACGCCCAAATATTTGTAGCTTTCATGTTCATCTAGTGCTCTCATTTCCATTTGGTTGGGTAATATCATATCGCCCGTTGCTTTCAGTTTTCCCCTCCTCATGATCAGAAGGGTACACTTTTCCATCTCGAATTCTATTCGGATATCCCGACTGAAGATTCTGGTTGTGTTTACTTAGCGCCCCTAATTCCTTCTTGGTTTTTGCAAACAACTTCGGGTCATCCATGTACATTAGGTAGTTCATTCTTTCACCTGTATTAGTGAACTTGTATCTTGCTTAGCATTTTCTTAGTATACTGTTAAGGGGCATCATGGTTATAATGAATAGTAGTAGAGAATCACCTTGGAAGATCCCTCTTTGTATTTTAATCTTCGTTATGTATTGTCTATCAGGTGTCAGTTCAAGTCTCCATGTTATAATCTTGCACATTCTCAAGCATTCAATTATCCATGCTTGCGGGATCCTGTCATACACTTTCTTGTAGTAGATCCATGCTATGGCCAAGTTCTTTTTTCTACTTTTTACTTCCTTCGGGATCTTTTGGTCTATGTATAACAGGTCATGTGTTTCTCTTTTTCCTTTTTGATGATGATGATGATGATGATGATGATGATCATGATGATGATGGTGGTGGTGGTTGTGGTAGTGGTGGTTGTTGTTGTTGTTATTATTATTATTATTATTATTATCATTCATTCATTCATTTATTTATTTATTTATTTATTTATTTACTTACTTGTCGAAAGATAAGATTGGCATGAGTCTTAAAATTTGTCACAATTGGTTCCGCCCTGTTTTTTTTTTTTTTTTTTTTTTTTTTTTTTGATGCATTCGACATTTGTGGTTTATTTATCTGGATCAATAAGACGATTAATTGAGCGTTAAAAGTTCATTAAGATCGATTAAACAACGTTGTTGCATGTCGTTTAATACAATAATCGGAGATCACGCGATGTCATCTTTTAAATATCTCCCGCCTTTTTTTTTTCTCGTCGACCATTAACCTTAATAGTGAGAGAGAAAGTGCATACGTCTCAAAACATTTTGAGCTACGCACGCACATCTTATAGATATTTTCGTTTGTTTTTTGTTTGTTTATTTTTTGTTGTGTTTTTTTCGTTTTCTTTTATGTTTTCTTTCTTTCGTAGTTTCAAGTTCAAGTGTGGCGTCATAAGTTTCTAGTCCTGGATCTTAATCTTGATTAAGATGTTAATCTTGGTTAAATTATCCATAAGGATTATCCGCGTTTAAATATTTAACAAGGTAAATAACGTAGAATAATACATCATTATTTTCCGGTGTTTAAACAAAATTCCAGATACTTTACTATAATCTACAAAAGGGCGGATAACTCTCAACCTATATACTCAACGAATTTTTTTATCTAAAAACTTGGAATTTGGTATATAAGGTACTGTACTCATACATGTAGAAAACATTTTAATCGGTTTTCACTCGGAAAATGGGCTAATAAGGGGTCGAAATTGAAAAAATTACTACCTGGGGAAGGGGTCAGCAGATATTTATCTGTTTGTCAACTGTTTTACGAATGCGCATGCATGAAACGTTCACATGACAGATTACTTATGTTAAGAATAAATAGGTTTGAAAACACTTTTTAAAGATCGTGTCAAGCTGGTCTAATGGTTACCGTACTTGTTACTTGTACTGGTTATTTTTTTTTTTTTACTTACAAGAAGTGAACTGTTTAGAAAGAACATAATACTCGCATGCACATGTCTCAGTTGCTTTCTGTTTTTTTTATTTCACTTCATTTTTTGCTAAGAAATGTAACGTTACGTTAAATAATTATGGTTTTTCTGTTTATAACAAATAAGAAATCTGCATTAATTAAAATATAATATTTATGCGTATTTTACGACTGGGCAACGTCTAGCGATCTACTAGTGTACTATATATATATATATATATATATATATATATATATATATATATATATATATATATATATAAATTAGTGATGGGACGATTCCAATATTTTTCCCGATTGATACCGATACAATTACAAATTCTACTCTAAATTCCCGATTCGGATACAATTACCGATTCTTCATAAATCTCTAAATATTTAACTATACAGTTATATTCTCCGATTTCTGTAAAAAAAACAAACACGTTAATTTGTCAATTTTTCCGATTCCCGCTTCCAATTAATCGGCCCAACACTAATATATATATATATATATATATATATATATATATATATATATATATATATATATATATATATATACTCGTGTCCAAATTCAAAATAAAATTGCTTTCTTTCTGTTTCTTTGTTTTCTTTTTTCTTTTCTCGTATATGGTTTTCATTTTCATTAAAGATCATTTTTTTTTCTTTACAAGGAGGTCACCACTTATCAAGGCCCGGAAGCCACTCAGGGATAAGGGTTATTGCATGTACAGTACGTCTTATTTCCAAGGTCAATGGAGCATAATTGCCCCACTTCTTGTTCTCCTCTCTCACGCTCCTGTCCCAAGGGCACTGAGAAGTTTACAATTTGCCATTTTTTTAGACCTTGTCAATGACAACCAAATTCGGGCGATTATGTTCTAACTGCTTGGTGGTTATGACACTTTTGTCCCACCATACCTCTACCTTGCCATCCTTACTTATTCTCACTTCATCAGGCAACTCCTCAAACCACTTTCCAGCACACTTGACCCCAACCTTCTTACAGACCTCCCAATATATCCAGAGCTCCATGCGAAACGATAAACCATATAGTAAGTGAATGCAGCAAACTGGCCCAAAAGGAATACAAAAACAGGCATGACCAAGTGGGGAGGGCAGTGCACTGGGAATTGTGCAAACGGTTGCATTTTGAGCGTACAGATAAATGGTACAAGCATAAACCCGCAGCAGCACTCGAAAACGAGAACCACAAAATCCTATGGGGCATAGGCATACAAGCGGACAAACTTATTCAAGCAAGAAGACCAGATGTCATAATAATTAACAAGAAAGAGAAATCCTGTCAAATCGTAGACTTTGTGTCCCAGCTGACCATAGAGTGAGTATGAAAGAAAAGGAGAAACGGAACAAATACACAGAACTGGCCAGAGAGTTAAAAGGGATGTGGATGATGAAGAAAATCAAAATAGTACCGATAATAATAGGAGCACTAGGAACAGTTCCGAAAAACATGGAAAAAAGAACGGCAGAAATTGGAATCAGAGGAATAGCTGCAAAAATACAACACCTAATAATGAAAACGGCTAAAATATTAAGGAAAACTCTTGAATGCGTAGAATAACACAAGACAATATAACGAAGAAGCGTTACAGGGGATGAAGAACACCGAAGCTGCAGAACTACATGTTCTACACCCTCATCACGCCCCCCATTGTTTCACCACCGTTCCCCCAATAGAAAAGTGATACCAAAGAGCCGAGAAGGGTCAAGGAGGATGGAAAGACCGAGGAGGGAGCACTGGCCAGACCTCCGCTGGACAAGGGTGAAGAGAACTGGGATCTTGGGGAGGCTTAGTGCCGCTCAAATTCCAGTATAAACCAATAGCCACTGGCAGCGAGAAATCAATGGTAAGAGGCTGTTGCGATGATGCAAATTTATTTGGAAATGCTATCGAAGGAAGAGGAGAGAGCTGGACGTCTGGGGAGATTTGTTGTCACTCAGCTTCCAGAGAACACCATATGTCTCCAATCAGATCGTTTGTTGACTTGTGTGAAAGCTCCATGTGAGCCAATAATAATAATAATAATAATAATAATAATAATAATAATAATAATAATAATAATAAAGGTGTACTTCTAGTATGGAGAGCAAAGTTTAACCTAGAATCAGCTTTTAATGGGGAGTATCTTGTCCCTAAATATTTATCATTCTTACGTTGTACACATAATTAAAGATATAATCTCCATTGCGATTGCGCTTTCTAAATCAAAGTCGCAGAAACACCTTGCCCCCCCCCTCCACTAAAAAAAAGAAAGAAAGAAAATGTTTGCTTCAAGATGGAAATGCCCTAAGTTTGGGGATTTTGATCTTACGTATGTTGGATTTCAAATGACATGGTAAACGACATATCCAACGGAGTTATACCAGGGCACCTTGGTGCAAACTTAACTTGTCATCATTGTCCAATCAAATATTCTAAAATCTGTGTGTGGCTCTAATTTGTAAAAGTCATGCTGTAATACGAAAGGAGGTAATTCACCCCTCCCCCTTGAAATCATTGTACTAGAACAGATTGTGGAATAACACTTATGTAATATCATGCAATAAATATTTGAGGAATGTTGTTGATTGTTATGTATAGGTTCATATTTACGAGACATCCTTTATGAACAAGAATGGCTCGAAAAGCAAGGCTTTTCTATTTGGAATCAATGAAGGAGCAAGCGTGTAGAGCAGGGAAACAAAGTTTCATTCTAACATTTTGATATGCCGTGTATAACGCTAAGTAAGCATTCAACAACCACCTGTTCTAGTTGGTGTCGGTTTATAAATATGAGCTATTTGTTCATATGTAAATTATACTTAATTTGCATATCACTACATCTCCCTATAACGGAAGGGCTTTATGCCGCGAGTACTTCTTGCACTTCTTCTCGTGCCCTCCTGAACATCATCCTTTATCTCTCTCCTTTCCCTTGGAGATCTGGATCTATCACATCTTTCCCTATAATCGCAGTGTTCCTCCCGCATATTCTGATCTTCCATCTTCTGTCTTATCCCATTCTACTTCTTCCTCTTCTATCTCGTCTCTCTCTACTTCTTCCTCCACAGTCTCATTCTGCAGTAACTCTTCTGTTACGTCAATAATGGGCATCTCTGAAGGCATTTACTCATCCAATTGTTCTCCTTGGGATCTTATTTGGTCAGCATGAGCGTGTGAGGCTTTAAGGTGCCTTTTCAGGGAAAAGCAGATGACAATAATCCACGTGAGAAAACGATCCTGTCAGAGACAAAGCGCCGAATAGTTAACAGACTTGAATAAACACAGAGCCGTAAGTAGTTTTTACGGTATTATATATGCATGTAGTTCGTATGTAACCGGAGAACATCTCAACCTGATACATATTCCTACTCCGAGTGGTCACTAAGCAGTGACGGAATCCTTTTTTCTCCATTTTCTTTCCCCCATGTTGTGTGGGTAGGATTTCTGAATAGAACTTAATCAGTGTTACTATACATCATATAGTTCTCTTTTAAAAATCTTTGATGTCTTCGGATTTGTGAAGACCGACGCAGATCACTAATTTCATCAGGAACTATTCCCTGGGGGGGGGGCTTTCTTCTATTAGATCTATACAGTTTGTACTGTCATCTTGCATGTTTTGTGTGTCTCCATATTTAGTAGAGTCCGATTGTTCATTGAATGATATATTTAGGGATATTTATTTCATTTTCACTTCCTTTTTTATCAGTGGTGTGATGGTTAGGGTGTTGTTCAACTTTGATAATATCTCATTTCTTCATTTTGTACCCCCCCCCCTAAACTGTCTATCCGTAAACTTCTGTACAGTACAATACTGATCTCAAACTTCCATCATCATATATCTACTGCGGGCGTTAGTTTTCACCTTATCTTGGTATAGATAGACAATCTCCCCAACTTTGACGTCGATCTTTATCTCAGTAGTTTTGCCTCGGCCTTTATATTTAGCTGATGCCTCGTGACTTTTTAACCGATTTTGGTATTTTTCTTTAATCAGGTGTTTCTCTTCTATCGGTAGTTTATCTCCAGTGGTTTGGTCTCTCATTGTTTCCTCTAACTCTGCTGTTCATATTAGATATTATCATGGCCAACTCAGTATCCCTTATCTTACCGCCGAATGGTTTTAATTGGCATAATTCCGTATGAAATTCTGATACTGAGCGTTCACTAATTGGATTTTTGTTACAGTTCTTTATTTCTTCAATCTCTATTTTAATACGGAATGATCCCAGTAAATTGTCTGTGAGTAGGGCTTGAAATCCAGAAGCACCATCGATCCTGATCTTTACTTTATCACACGACGGAGGACGGAACCTCGATATGGTTGTGATTAAACCATCTCTTAGAGATTGGCTGCTTTCTGATAATAGTAATGTTGCATGTGTTAGGACAGAAACATTTTCTCGAACCAATAATACTAGTTGTCATTCACATTTTACGACATCACCAGCGTACCAGCTCCCAATTTTATCTGGTGGTTTTGTTGAGGATTGTTTCTTGAATTGGCTTTGTATCTGCTTTAGTGATATGAAGGTGTGACAACTATCTATGGTACGACTGATGGCCTTGTCCACATCCAGTGCATAGAATCCCATATTAAAAATTTGCTTTAACTGGTGTTTACTGGCATGGTGAAGTTCTAAGTGTAGAGCGACTAAAAGTCTGTCTAATACTCCTTGGGGAATGACTATTCTCTGTCTAGCTGGGCGCAAGGCTTCCTCCTGTGTATTATTATGATTAACCCATCTGCCGGGGTTGATGAGAGTTTACAATGTTGTAAATACCTTTTAATAGTGGTTAAACCTTTCTTCTTCTTAGATGGAATTCTCCCATCGCGTAAGTCGTAAGTCCGAATAGCCTTGTTGAGCCGGGATCCCTGTGTTACGAGTCATATATGGTATCGGACAATGACCAGCTAATATATCTTTTACAGTGATTTCTCTAATTACTGATGTCTCCAGGGCGTTGATAGATTTACAAATTTGGCATTATTTCTTACAACGAACAGTGTTCCGGCTAGCATAATCTGATATATTATTTTTCTCTGGTATTTGGGATAATTTAATAGAATATTGAGAGATAACACCCAGGAACGTTGTGACTCTAGAGCTTGCAGAGAATGCACCACGTTGGAGTTTCTCATATGCTTGTACACAGGGGCGGCTATCTGTGAGCACTTCGGTAACGTGTTCTGATTGAATTATATACTGACTGAAGTGCTTGATAGCTGAAGCAATCCCCAGAGCTTCCAACTCACAGGCTAGCCAACCTGTTTGGTTAGATGTTTTACGAGCGTTGAATAAACCTTTGAGGTGAGCATTGTCTCCTCTCAAGAAGAAAAGGGATGCTGCTAAGCCAGCAGAAGTCATGGCTGCGTCTGTAATTATTTGTAGTTGGTCTTCTCTTCTAGGTAAGGTCAGGAGTTTTGCTTGCTTAAGGTGTTCTTTTGCTTTGAAGAATGCCTCATCCAGGTCTGACGTCCATTGGATTCTGTCATTTGATGAACTTGTTGCGCAGACTTTATCCAGAGGTGCTACAAAATCCGAATGCTTAGGCATGACTTTGCTCAGGAAATGTAGGATCCTATGAATGATCTCATGTTTTTGATGGTTTCAGGAGGATCACAGATAGCCAAAGTATTCAGACGATGGCTTGTAGCTTTGAGCGTTCCCCTGGTCCATTGTCAACCTACGATTTCTGTTGATGCCAGACAGCAAATCGTTTTTGATGGGGAAAATCTTCCTATACACTGTTAAGCTCCATGGGTGTATTGGCGCCGTCATCGGTCAATTTTACCACCGACCCTTTAATCATCAAGTCACCAAATACTTTGGACATTAATTGTTCTAGATCGGATTCGGAACCTGGGAGACCCATTACTGCTCTGGTATAGACATATGCTCCACGGAATGGTGTGCAAATATCTACATATTTCACCGATGATTTGGTCAAGGGTATCTGAAAATATGCTTTTTTTAAATCACTTTTAATGATGTATTTGAACTGAGCGATACGTTTGATGATATCATCAACTTTAGGCTGAGTGAAGGTTGCGGTTTGATATATTGGCCCAATTCTGTAAATGCAGTTACTAGTCGATGGCCTCCTGAAGATTTTGCAACAAGGAATGAATGACTTACATATTCTACGGTAATGTTTATGTCTTCTGGTCGTACGAAGATACCTTGCTCATATAGTTCATCAATTTTTTGTTTGGAGGAGTTCTAGGTTCGCTCCGTTATACATTGTGGTAGTGATGTACTCATATTAATTCTATGTTGAAATTTACCAGATTTTCCGTTGTAGCATCCTAGTGATGGTGAAAACACTTGGCTGTACTTTGTATTTGTCTCGTGGAAGGTGGCCTTTTTTCATCTTGATTGAGGATTTTTTGAGAGGTCTACAGAAATTTCTGCTAATCTGTCTGATTGCCCAGAGGCTAGAATCAGTGGAGATGGCTTTGATATATCACGTGTGAGAGGCATCTGAGTAGTATAGCGTATCTTGCATATTTGTTCATGCCGCTTGATAAGTACATGTGTGGTTAAATTGTTTGTGAGGATTATTTTGTTGTATTCTGGTTTGGTTATTTTACATTGGATCCAGTCATTATTGTTATCAGTGTGTCTGGGTTCCACCGAAATTGTTTCACTTCGATATTCTGGTGGTATTGTTAAAGCTATATCTGAGCCAGGTATTAAGCAGGTTTGACGTGGGACACGTAATATGGTTGCTGCTCTAACATTAGCGCATCTTTTTATGCTTACGTATTTGAAATTTCAGCAATCTGCAAGATATACACAGTTTGTGTTTGCACGAAGATAAATATCATTTCTGTCCATGAATGGCATACCGCCCAAAATTGCACAATTTAAATCTTCATCCACAAACCCATCGAAACGAAAGGAGTGCGTTTGTTTTGTGATTGGACATTTTCTGGAAACATTAAAGTGAACCTCACCTGTTATTTCCATAGGGGAGACACCATCTGCCATGTTGGCTTTGTGGGTGGTAGGTAAGATCTTCAGTTTGAGACGTCTTGATCCACTCTTTCTTATTAAGTTACTTTCTGCACCTGTGTCTAGTGTAACGTCCGCATCTTCTTTGTTTACTTCTACCTCCATATACAGTGACGATATGATGTCTACTCTGTTGATTTTGGGACTCTCGGGTCTTTTAATTTGAATTATACTATTATCGGAACTATAACACTCTAAGTCTTCGTTATCTTCCTCAGTTTCTGATATGATTTTGATATCTCCACTTTTAGACCGAAGGAATTTTCTGTTTGAGGTTGACATAAAAGGGTAGTTTTAGAAATAGTGAATTTCTGCTCCTGGTCTATTGGCAGCATCGCAGAGGCAACAGTTTGGCCTGTTTCCCAGGCGACTTCTCCGATTTCCTGGCTTCATTGGTCTTTTCCTTCTATAGCTGGAACTAGAATATGTTGTCCTCTCTATCATCTCTTTCTTGTAACGGTATTGCATCACTGATTTCCGTCCTAATGGAATATAGTGTAGAATGTCTTAAGGTGATAGCAAATCTTTGCTTAAAAATGGAGGGTAGGTCTCGGTGGATTGCATCAAAGCAAATCATCACCGTGATATTCTGTAAAGTTGGAGTTAGGCGTTCATTGTTCTCTACTTTTGCTCCGCAATGTTTGATAGCTAAAGCTTTTGTAATTAGACTATCCTCCATGAACAAGTAGAACCTTTCCCAGAAAGCCTCTCTTGTTTCAGTAGCGCCGCATTTGAAACTGGACATGTTCATGATATTCGTCCCGGACTTGTGATATTCATAGTATTGTCGGAGCCTATCAAATATTTCGTCTATATGATGTGCCTCTTCTTTAATGAAGGCACTACTAATAACTGAAGCATGAATGCTTATGAAGCCAAGTATCACTTTTAAGTTAATGGCCTTTTTTTCTGCTGAGAATTTTTTCCCATTGACTTCTTGTTCATCAGCAATGAAACCGCTATTCGGGGTGCCACTTGCTACACTACTCCAGGTTTTGAGGTCATCCAAACAACGTTCAAATTTATCTTCATTTGAGATGTGATAAATTAATTCGAGGGAACCTCTCGATTCTTGTTCAGTGAGGATTTTCTGCTTAGTACTAAAGGCAGACATGTTTGGTTAAATAAATTAATTGTTTTGGAGGAAAAACTTATAGGATATGTTTGTTTTCACTTACGGCGTGGTTCCGTAAGTAAGTATTTCTTTTACTTCAGCAAAAGTCTATTTGGTCGGGTTCAGATTCTGTAGAAGCACGTTGATTTCAATAATCGATTAAAACAAACTAATGTGTGCCAGGTAGATACGAGAATACACATAAATAATATAAAATTATGTCATACGATTGTCGTGTCCCTGTATCGCCGTAAAACGACTTCAGAAAACTGGTTATATTGTCACTTTCAAAAGGAACTGTTGGTTTAAACCTGCGTAAAGTTTCTTACTTCTAAATTAGCAAGAAACAAATGATTCTGAACAAATGATTCTGAACAAATGATTCTGAACAAATGATTCTCTTTTTAAGTAGAATAAAGTACATTTACATTTCATTCTCGACATGTTGATGATTATAATTCGAATATTTTATGTTGTTTGTTCCTTCGTTATGACAACCAGCACGTTGTTTTCTGATTTGAATATAATGTTTGTTTTCAACTTACTGCGTGATTCTCGTAAACAAGTGATTTTTTTTTTACTGCGTGGTTTCAGGTCGTTTTGGAAGGCAAGGAGGGAGGAAAGAACGGCCGGTTGGTAATTGTATACGCTGGTTCATGTTGGTGGCGTGTCACCGTGTCTGTGTGCGTACTGATCGAACCGCTTTCCTGTCCCTTGGACTTTGAATTTGTTTAGATTGGACTTCAACTTCATCTCGTAAGCAAGTGATTTTTTTTACTGCGTGGTTTACATAAGTGAATAATATATTTAGTACTTTGTTGTTATTTTGAGGTGCGTATAATGTTTTTAACTTCTCACTTTTATTTCTGGCTTAAAATCATCTCCACTCGTAACAACGACTTGTAGGAGTACAATGTTCACTTATTACTTTTTTTTTTTTGTCGGTTATTTTTTGAAAATCCGACATGCAATATAACGCGACTTGTAATCCTCGTACTTTTAACTTAATATTTCCGGGAAAACCTTTGCGTATCCTTAGTCAACGAGAACGACTATTTTCGTTTGTAGAACGTATTATCGTCGAAGGCTGAATTCTTTTTTATCCCACCGCTGCCACCACGTATGAGGTTTTATGGTGCCTTTTCAGGGAAAAGCAGATGACGAACAAAAATTCACGTGAGAAAACGATCCCGTCAGAGACAAAGTGCCGAATAGTTAGCAGACTTGAATAAACACAGTGTCGTAGGTAGTTTGGTGGCATTATTATTAATTATATGTATGTAGTTCGTATGTAACTGGAGAACATCTTAACCGGATACATATTCCTACGCCGAGTGATCACTAAGCAGTGACGCTATAACACTATTCCCATTTTCTTTATTTAATATTGCAGTATTATGTCCTTTCTGCATAATAAATTCTGATGTCGTAGCTTCCGTATTCCTATTTCTTTTTACCACATCTTTTGATCTGTGGCATATGACATAGTGAACGGGGTTCTTAATTGTCTGCCCATTAAGGCAGATGGACTTTCTGGCCGGCCTGCATGCGGAATTGTTCTATAACTTAGTAATAATCGGTAGGAAAGCATCGATTTTCTCCTGTTGCAAGCATGCTTTTATGCCATTCTTTACCGTCTGGATCATCTATTCCCGTTACTTTGAGGGTGGTAAGGAGAGGTTTTGTAAGGTCTACATCCTATTTTTCGTAGCCATTCATGCAAATCAGCATCCGCAAATTCTGGCGCGTTATAAGTCACCAATGTTCTCGGTATCCCATTTCTCGAAAATATTATTCTTAATATTTGTTTTACGGTCGTACTTTTTTTTTATCAGGCACTCCTTAATATGCGTCTACTAATATTATTAATAGTCTTATCTCATTGACATAGGCATGATCCATGTGTATTCTGCTCCATGGTTCTGGTATTTTCAACATTTCTTATTACTTTTTCAATAGCTTTTTGAAAAATTGCACTTTTATGCCATACAGCATCCTTTTCCACCTTAACAGGCATATAGGTATGTTTATTGTTGTCATTTCTTTTAAATTTTCATCTATGGGTATTTAGTGGTAAGCTGATTTTAGGTATATCTTCGAAAATACTTTCATTTCGGCAAGTTTATGGTTCACTCCTATTTTATAATCTCCACAAATTCTCAAGTTACCATCTTTTTAATACCACAATGGGTTATGCACATTTAATTCCTCCTGGAGGAGCAGGTTCTAATAAATCTTCCTTTATTAACTTTCGCAACTTAACGGTAATAAATGCCCTGGTATTTTTCTCGCTTCATGGTAGGAGGGGGGACATTTTCTTTTAATTTCAGGCTAGCTTCATTTTTTTTTTTAAATTTTCCTGTTTTTTCAATTTCTATCTCATTCGTTGAATTTATTTTTAGCATGTCATTACCCAATAGTCCATGCGTTTTTCGGCAATTCGTAACTATAATGGGTGCTATTTCATATTTTAGTTTTATTGAACCTTCAAAGTAACCCATAATTGCTATAATCGAGCCATCAAACTGCCGTAGTTGTACGTTGCTTTTTTTAAAAAACGGTTTTCACATTTTTTCTCACAAGTTTCTGGGTATTATAGTCACTTTACTGCCAGTGTCTATTTACATTCCAACAACACAATCGTTGATTTTCATTTTTATTGTTGTATCTCCGTTCTTAGATCTAGTATTTTGTATATCATCCTTCTTTGCATTAAAAATTTGTCTATTTTCATCCTCTATTCTTTCCACATATTTTGTTTTATATACTTCTTTGAAGTAATTCTTATTTAACACTTTGAACATGCTTTTCCAAACGTTAGGCATTTTCTTTTTTCATTTCATGAATTTTTCCACAGTATGTACAATTTTTTTTCTTTTCGGTTTTACTGTATATGTTTCAGCCATTATTTCTCCGTAGGAGTTATTTTTATTTTGGTTGTAGGTATGTATTAATTCCGGCTGTTATATAAATTCTAGACACATATTCAAGGGCATGTTTGTAAGTTATAACTGTTCCATTAGCTTATATCGATTTGCCGAATGATGCATACCTTCAATTAATTTTAGTTGGATTAACTCGTCTTCTGTTGTATGTTCTTCTGTTCCTAGTTTTTCAAATTCACAGTATTTACTCGCATTTCTTAACCGGTGTAAATATTTTACTATCGGTTCATCCACTTCCTGCTTTATTGCCATAAACTTGGTCCTTTCTGCAGTCTTTTCTTTGGCCTCAAGTTTCCCTTGATAACCTGACTTATTTCTTCGAAAGTCATTTCTTCTAGTTCCCGACGGTAAATCATTGTAGCAACCTTAATAATTGCTTCACAACCAGCGCTAGCCATGAACAAGTCGATTTTATTTACCCTCCTCTGTTTTGTTGTCTTTCAACTTTTTTGTATCTCACATTAGCAGCGAAGCAACGGATCCACATATCTACGTATTCTGGGTCTTCAAGGACCAGAGAGTATCCTATCGGCGACGCCATTGACATGTCGTGTATAATGCTAAGTAAGTGTTCAACAACCAACCTGTTCTAGTTGGTGTCAGTTTGTAAATATGAGTTATCTGCTCATATGCAAATTGTACTATTTGCATATCACTACACGTTTAAAGCAACTTTATTAAATCCTCTTCGTTAAGGTGTTAATAAAATAAGAATGGAACAGAGTTTTAGCAATGGGATAAGTTCATGCGCATGGACGAAGGCAAAAAGTTAGAAAATCTTGTTTGTAAACACGATAAAACATTCATGTATAATGAATGTATGCGACGATGAGAAGAGTTGTCGAGACCATAGGTAATAGACAATACCGGATACGGTTGGATGAAAACGGCAGGAACACACTACGCAATCGCCGTTTACTCCGGAAGATCTAACCTATCATGGATTCACTCATACAATCACCACCTCTTCAATCACCTCCTCAAAGGCCAAGAATGGAGGATAGCGTATCTCACGAGAGTATGGACGTGGAAAAGACGGGTGATGACGTAGTAATGGCAGACGACACATCTGACCCAGATATGGCGGTGGATAATCAAGACCCGATCAGGCACAAACCAACGACGCAGCATGAGAGTAACACGACCACCAAGACCATTGTCTTTACAAATGCGAGGACCAACTCACAACTATACAGAACTGTCTCAACAAGTGACCACAAAACACCGGGGGAGGGGCATGTAGAGAATGGGAACGACCGATGAGACGGGTTGGGAAAAAGTGGAACACCAGTCGTCATGCGGTGTTATACATTTAGTGCTAGTCTCGGACTCGGGAGACTTTTAAGTCCACTTCACAACGCGTTAATAAGATAGGAATAGAAAAGAGAAGAGTTTTAGCAATGGAATAAGTTTATATGCATGGACGATGATAAAAAGTTAGAAAATCTTGTTTGTAAACACGATAAAACATTTATGTATAAAGAATGTGTGCCGTAGACAAGTCTTGAAGTCAGGGCCATATTTCTTTCTTTTTTTTAATTGTCTTATTTTTGGAGTATGAGGAAGCCACACCAACTGTTGAAATTCACCCACTTTTATTGACTCCAGGCGGGAGCTCTTTTCAGGATCCTCGTTGTCCCCTCAAGTGAAATTGTCTGGATCTCTCTTGCACTTTGTTCACCGGGAATACTGGTTAGATAGGCTCTAAAGTTCTTCTTCATAAGCTCCATTGGGATGATTGATATCCCCCTAAGATTCCAGTTTCTCTTTATAAATTACATTAGACCTTGATATGTCGTCTGTTTCTCTCTTTCAGCTCTGTTCAGACCTCCATCATTAGGGACGTTCACTTCAACCAAGGCTGCCACTCTAAGTGTGTGCGGATGTTATAGTAAGTTCACGCGTGTGCTGTTGTATTAGCCATGTTGAGTTCACGGAGCTTCTTGTGGAACCCCAGGACCGGACGGCCCGGGGGTGGGCAGAACAAAAGATAGAGGTTAGAAGAGACATCGTGGAATTAGTCAGCTCGCTTTAGTATTCTGGCAGCAAAAAAAAAAAGAAAAAAAAAGAAGAAAAAAAAGAAAAAAAAGGATGGCGTGTGTTAACCGATTTTTATTAACTTCCATCACTTGCCCAGCTTGCCTAAGAGATTTGGATAAAGCAAAAAGGAAGCTTGCACCAATCAGCGCCGAGGTTCGAAATCGTAAATCCGGAGCTGTCTCTGCTGCTGCTGTTGTGGTCGTTTGTAATCGCTACTGCTGCATCTAGACTGAAGCCATTCTAATTTTTATTCCGATCCAGAGTGCCTCTTTATGAAAGAGGTGGATTTTCCTCATAATAAAGAAAACAAATCCAGTATCTAAATCTGCCCTCGTGGAGAGGCAACTGATTAGACATATCTTAAGATGTGCATCACTGTACAAGCTATACTCATCTAACCAAATAAAGGCAAAAAATAAAAACGTTCCATCTTCTCTGGAAATATTTTCCGCTCTCTGATAGTTTTTCATAATGTTGATGTCACATAATAGACAGGTCCGATATTGTTTTTATTAGAGCGTATTTTTAAAACTAACACTTTATTTCTAATCATTTAATTAATCCAGTTGATACACATTTTTCCGATTTAGTCATATTTCAAGCATTTTTTAAATTTTATTGGCCAATATCATAGAATTGTGTATAATATTCACCATGTTTGCTGCAGTTCAACCATATTTTGGTAAATGATAACATTTTAAATTGCAGGGAAATCGTATAATATTTCACGATCTTCATACAAACACTTTTCAGTACAAAACATTTTCTATGCTTAAACTAAGCTGTATTTCAACACGGTTTCGGTAGGTGACGGTGACTAAGTGGTTAATGACACGGACTTACGATCTAGCTGTGCCAAGTTTGAATCTTGTGTGTGCTACAGAAACACTTTCACATAGTGTGTTAACGTATTTCCAGAAGGACACTGGATACTTATAGAAATAAGTATCCAGTGTCTTTCTAGAAAGAATTCTGACTAGAAAGATATCAGGGAGGCCAATGCCAATAATAGAATCATTTGATTCATAAGATATAGATGACTCATATTTGGTACAAATGCATTTCACTCTATGCCTGACTTGTCCACCAAGTTTCAATCATGCAGGCCCAACAATCTTTGTTTTAATGCTAGTAGTGATAGCCGCACCTGCCAATAACGCTGTGATGCTGTGATGTCCCTCTTCAGTTAAAGAATAATCAGGAGTTACAATTAGGATTAAGGTTAGGATTACGGTTAGTAGAGTGTTTTTATAGTTTACAGTTTGACCACTTAGAATCTGATATTTTTATGGAAATAGCTCCAGATAAGGCATGAAGCTGTAAAGAGTCAACAGGAATGAAATATTATTATCACAACCCTGGTCTTAAAAAGACTAAAGTAGGAGGAAAATAGTCACCAGGAAGAGAGTTAATTTTCAGAATAACATTCTCTGGAAGATCATTGATATAGAGAAGAAACAGTGTTGGGTTCATAATAACAATAAATATTCTCTACCACCAATAGCAATGGCCAAAGACTCATTATCTAAAAGTACTTCGTTTAAACTCCTCGGCTTAACGTTCACAGGAAATATGAGTTGGAACAATTACATTGAGAACATTGCCAGGACCGATGCGAAGAAGGTGGGCTCTCTCTACCGTGCTAGCAATCTACTAACGCCCGAGAGTATCCTGTACCTCTATAGTATGTATGGAGTATTGTTGTCATATTTGGGCTGGTGCATCTACTACTAGTTTCTATTTCCTAGACAAGGTTCAAAAGAGAGTCGCCAACCTGATGTCCTGAACTGTCATCTAAGCTTCAGCCTCTGTCCCATCGACGGAATATTGCATCCCTCTGCCTGTTCTACAAGTATTTTAATGGTGAATTTTCCGACGAACTGCAAACACTTGTACCCCCTCGACGTAAAGACGCCCGACAAACCCGACAAGCAGCTAAATCTCACCCCTTCACAGTAGAGATCCCCAGATGTAAGATAGCTTTCTACTCCAGTAGTTTCTTTCCCAGAACCGCTAGACTTTGGAATTCCCTTCCGGCTTCCTGCTTCCCCAACTGTACTGACATGCAGAAGTTCAAGTGTAACGTGAACCGACATCTTGCTGCCCAACTCCCTACATAGTATCCCTGTAGCTTATGTCCCTGATAGTAACCCCCTACATCAAAGTGGCAATGTGCTTGTTTAGGGTGAAAATGTAATAAAAATATATATATAAGCTTGTGAAACACCAGCATAAAGAAGAAAAGAGAATGAAGAGACACCATCTAGTTACTCACAAACTTCAATTAAAAAGAAAAGACGTAATCTAAATAACAAAAAACTTTACAGCCAATACCATAGCCTCAAGTTTGCGTAGAAGACTAGAATGCCGCAACCCGTCGTCGCCTTCAAAATGTCAAGCGCAATGACTCTATCCTCTCCTAAATTATATATAAACCGACATATCCGTTCACATACAGCAGTTAAATTTCTCCACTTGGAAAAGCTATTGCCTTTCTAAGTGGGGGATTCATGTCGAAAAAAGGGGATCATTTGAAGTACTTAAGTTTTTTTATTTTCATATTTGATTTTGAACCCGTTTTAATGTCTATAGGTTGGCAACTGATTTTCTGTATTCTGTCACTTGTTGAATGGCTTATCTTAAAAGTCAGCAAATATAATTTCTTCAAGAATAAGGAAAAGGGGAGTAAGATTCGTGTGTTCTTCAAGGATAGATGAATCCCCGTGCCCTAATGTATAATGTATTGCGTTCGGTTAGAAGATATGTTTGTCTTTAATTGCAGGATTATTGTTCAGTAAAAGGAAACGAGTAGTATTATAACATCTCTTAATAAAACATTGTTGTTACTCGTTTTAAGCTGGAGTTGCGGTTTTGTTTAGAGAGAGGATCCTTCTGTTGCAGAATTGACATTGTGGTCAAATTTAGTACTGACTTCAGACCCGCGGAACGAACTGACGATCATTGCATGTGTAATAAACGCACACGGACTCGCGTTTACAGATGCGTCTGTAAATTGTTTCACAGCGACCAGCAAGAAAAACGGTCCCATAAGTATTTAATATACGTGCAAGACCCTGTCGTCGTCAGCTACTGACCAAGAGTGGTAACAATTCAAATGGTTAAAGTGACACTGCCACCGCCGGCGCCATCAGCAGAGTCATAATGTCTTATATAAATGCATTTACTTTCGGTAATTATCAACGCTCGCCACTTCATATCACATGGAAATTGGTAATTTATTGTGCGCATTTCTTCTTCTTCTTCTTCTTCTTCTTCTTCTTATTATTATTATTATTATTATTATTCAGTAGAAGTTTTCACACAAGTTATCATCAAAGATTTATCTCTGCCAACGACCTGTGGTGTTTCCTGGAGTCTGAGTGACAACAAGTCTCCCCGAATTTACAGTCCTCACCACCTCTTTCGATTACCCTTGTAAATTAGCTTGCGTTATCGCAATAGCCGTTTACTATTGATTTCTCGTAGGATTTTGGTGGCAATAATTCTCCATAAGGTCTCAGTCCTCTTCGCACTCATTCCGTGGAGCTCTAACATTATTAGATTGTTATTATAAAGCTTGGTGACTGTTCAACTAGTTTAAAAGCGACGCGAAATATTTTTTTAAATTGTGACAATGATGCCTATTTTTAAAAGGAAGGAAATGACCTCGTACCATAATAACCAATGACATCATACTTAACGAGCATGACAAGGCATATGTCCATCCCATTTTTTTACATAGTCTGCACGCAACATCTAGTATCAATTTTTCTTCCTCTAGTCGCCTTCGCCTTGTTCTCCTCCCAAGATACTGTTAACTTTATTATGGGACCATCTTTGGTCAATTCTGCCCTTGCTACAATATTCGTACACTCGTTTATTTGAAACCCTGTGTTACATAGTGAGAGTTGTGATTGAGTGGAAACAAGTTCTCAGAATGTAAATTAACGAAACAGAAGAGACGTTGCGAGCCTATTCTTGTTTTATCGTTATTTCCGTGGCAGTTGCTCGTCTGAACTCCAATCTCTGGCCCCCCCTCGCCAATCTTTCACGAAAAACACCCGTCTAGCTGAATCCACTGTGAAAAATTTCCCCCACTCTATATCTGTGCCTAAATCCAAACGCGGATTCCATGAACAAAGCTTCTTTCTTAGAACTGCACGCCTGTGGAACTCTGTTCCGTCTGCCTGCTTCCCACCTGACTACAACTTGGATGTCTTCAAGTCCAATGTTAACAAATTCCTAATGAACCGCCCCCTTAAGTAAACACTTCATCAAATCTCCACACTAACGTAATGTACTTGGAATAACCCTTATCCCTGAGTGGCTTCCGGGCCTTGATAAGTGGTGATCACTGTGTAAAAAAAAAAAAAAAGAAAAGCATAACCTCCAGTCGGGACTTCCTGTCTCTTTGGCTCGCAAGACTTCAAGCAGAAAATATGTGTCTTTCCAGAATTTATTTTTTTAAATAGCTTGGGTCTCCGGCGTTGTCCGGGTGCTTGAAGGTATGTGTTGAGTAAAAAAAAAAGTGGTAGTAATCAGGAAGGCTCGAACCCGTAATGCGAAGGAGGAGAAAAACGTGAAAAAAAGTGACGTCTTTGCCGTTGTGTCCATCGCAAAACCGGAAATGGCGAAGGTTTAAATTAAGGCTAGTCAATCGAGAAGATGGGATGACTTTCGAAAATACCAGCGAAAAAAAGCTACCCCTCCTCGTAGAAAACGATACCGATCTCATTCGAATCCGTCGCCTCTGTCGAAAGTTTTAAGCTTACATACATACATGCATACATACATACATACATACATACATACATACATACATACATACATACATACATTTAAACAGACAGGTGAGATTTATATTATAGAATATAGCCTTATATCATTTAAAATAAGAAGATAAGTAATAAATAAAAATTGTAAAATGTTTTTGTTTTTTTACGGATTCAAAGTTTATTGAATTTCGTTTGAAAATAAATGGCAGACGATCATTTTTATTCATGTAAGAATAATTGCATTCGTGTCATGATTTCATTGGTTGATTTAAATCATATGACAATTTTAACTTGTAAATGTAAAGATGACTATTTAAATATTTTAACGTTTTTTTTTTTTGTAGATGAGAAATTGATTTTGACTCGTCAACATCTCAATCTTTTTTTTTCCGTTAATACAGTTTTCTTCTGTTGTGAAAATTGTATTTACGTTAATTAATTTTTCGCTTTTTTATAACTTGATATAAGAATGTCGAGAAGAAATTCAAAATTCTTATAATATAGAGAAGTTCAGACAATTGATCTCTTAGTTATGTAATTAAATTTATGTAAGTTTTAAAGCTATTGGGGGGGGCTGTAGACATTTTTTGTGAAGTCGACTACACTAGAATTCATTTTCTTGGAAAAGATCCGAGAATTATATAAAAAATTATACAAAATGCCTTTAATGTTTCCAGACTTTTTTCGTACGGGCACTTTTATTGATAGTACACACATGAAACTCTAGTTCCTTTTGAAGCAATCTCCCCCAGCTGAAATGCATTTGTTGTACCGTTTCAACAACTTCTCGAAGGCTCTATGGAAGTTCTCTTGTGTGGGCGTGCCAATGATTCTCGTCGTAGCCTTTTTCATCTCCTCAGATTTCTCATAACGACAACCTCTTAGGTTTTCCTTGAGCGTGCCGTGGAATCCAGTTAGACCAAAACTAAAACGAATATATACTACAGCACACACACACACACACACACACACACACACACACACACACACACACACACACACACACACACACACACACGCACGCGCGCACGCGCGCGCGCACGCATATATATACACTTTATTTTTTATTACCGTATCTTTCTGTTAAGTTACATTATTGTTTCAGCTACCCGCCCGTTTGTTTTTGCCGTCTGTAGCTTCCTCAGACTTTTACAGAAAGGGTTTCTGTAAAAGTCTGAAGAAGCTACAGACGGTCAAAAAAACGGCAGGGTAGCTTATGACCTTCACCTTCACCGAGGTGAACGATTTATATGACCTTCACCGAGGTGCGCGACTTGACACACAAAAATAAACCGCCTCTTAATCACCTGCTAACGCATGAGTCACTGTAACGTCCAATGACAACAACAACAACAACCTTCTCACTCGACCTGCCTTTATACCACTATCTCAATCCCTTCTCTTGCGCATGCGCCTGTAGATTCCTGACAATCTCGAGACTTCCGCTTATAAAAACCCAAGTTTTGTTGTCGCGCATGCCTATACAAGGCACAAACACGAGGGCGTTTGTTGTGTTGGTAAGTACTACACTCCTCCCTGATCTGATGATCACATAGAGTGCACTCCGGGGGTGGCCTCTTAGTTCGTTGGCTTCTGCGAAGGGTGGTATTTACACTCTCGGATTCAGGTTCTGGTTCTGGTTCTGTGTGAGGTTCTGGTTCTGGTTCTGGTTCTGATCCTGCCTGATCAGACGAACTAAAACTACCACTCTCTTGCTCGGTGACCTCACTCATCAGCAGCTCATCATCTGATGATTCGTCGCTCTCTGTAGTTATGGGATGTACTTCACTAGCCGGGCGAAGATCACGCACATGGCGTGGGGTTCCATCAACAAGGACCGACTGCTGGCTGGCCACTCCAGATATTCGTCCTCGCTTGAACTTGGTGGTGCACCGGTTTCCAGGGGGTCTAACCCAAGCTGGATCCCCTTCCTTGTATTTGTTATGACTCTCCTCATCGATTGGTTGGACAGTGTCAATGCCCTTTATCCTAACACGGTATTTGTGTATGGCATTGGCCGGTGCTGTTGTTAGTGTCTTCTCATCCTTTGGTGTGACGTTATATCAATATGTGGCCTCCGTCGGGTATCGAGTACTCTGCAATGCTATTCTTGAGTTCGGTTGGCGCCCTTCCTTCTGTCCACTTCCACGATGCAGTCCATGCTTTTTGGTGAGGATCGTAGTCCACCTTAAAATCAGGCCGATCAATGTGAACTGCAGCACACACTGGGGTTTCCAAAAATCGCACAGTCCCATCTCTTCCGATAACCACTCCCCCCAGTGCCTTAATAGCATCATATCCCAATAGTACATCGAATCCCAGCAAATCCCCTCGCATCACCAGCACATTAATGTTTGCGGCCACACCAGAGTTTGTGTGGACTTTGACAGTTCCGGCTCCACAGCAAGCTTGCGTATTGCCACCTATTGTGGTTACTTTGATGTTCTGCTTTGTCCAGTTTCGACACAATTTGGCACTCATGATGGTGTGTGAGCACCCGGAGTCGAGAAGAGCTAAACAAAGCACTTGGTCCACGTACACATTTATTGTCAGTTGCGCCTCAATTAAATCTTGTCCGGAGAACAGGGCGGCGCTGACGTCCTGCCCCCTGATGCATTTCCCGCTCAATTTTGGGATAAATGTCCATAGCTACCACATTGGAAACAGCGCGGGCGCCCCCGCCCCTTGTAAGTACAATTTCTTGCGATATGGCCTCGCTGGCCACAGCAAAAACATCTCTCATTGGTCGTGAGTCTCAAACTGGGACTCTTTTCAGCATTAGTCTTCGCTGCCTGCGCCATCATTACAACCGGTTCCCTCAGGTCCTCCTCATCTCTGATAATGGCTCGAGCGCGTTCTAACAAATGTTCCATGGGCGTTACAGATATGCTGGTGGAAGCCCTCAACAGTTGCTTAACATGGGTGGGAAGGTCGGCCACAAACGCATACGCCAGTGTTTGCTCTGACACTCCATTGCCAAATAGAACTGCAAGTTTCTTCAGCTCCGCGAAGAAGACGTCCACGGTTTCTCCTGGGATGAGCTTCCTAATGGCAAATGTTTCGTAGGCCATACAGGGATCCATGGCAAATGCCTTGTATAAAGCATTTTTTATACAGGTAATATCAGCCTTATCCACAGCACTCAGTTGCTGATATACACTTAGGGCGCCTCCAGCCAATCTTAGGGGAATCATGGTATGCACCCCCTTTACTTAACAGAGGTTGCCGGTTTTTTTTTTTTGTTTTTTTTTTACAAAGGCATCACCACATTATCAAGGCCCAGAGGCCACTCAAGGATAAGGGTTAAAGAGTGTACAGTAGAAGTTGGTCAATATAGTAATCATTAGTAATGAAAATTTGGTAAATTTAATAACTTATATGGAACGGCTCATCAAGAACTTATTTACTTTAGACTTGAACAAAACCATATTGTAGTCAGCCGGAAAGCAGGAAAACGGAAGACAATTCCACAGGCGTGCAGTTCTAAGAAAGAAGCTTTGTTCATGGAATCTACGTTTAGGTTTAGGCACAGATAAAGAGTGGGGGAAATTATTGATAGTGTTTACAGCTAGACGAGTGTTTCTTGTGAAAGTTTGGCGAGGGGGACCATAGATTGAAGCTCAGTTGAACACTTTCCATGAAAATAACGATACATCAGAGACAAACTCGCAACATCTCTTCTGTGAGATAGAGGTTGCAAGGAGGAGAAAAGGACATCTCCTACGAGGCTACGAAGTCTATTTTGAACTCTATCAAGGCAGGAAAAGTCCTTTCTAGCAGCTCCTGCCCAGATGTGGCAACAGTATTCCATCCTTGGACGTACCTGGCTCTTATATAGATAGAGAATAGCATCAGCAGTGAGATATCTACTGGATCGATAGAAAGATCCCACCATTTTTCCAGCGGCCTTGGCAACAGATTTGATATACGTGTTCCATTTAAGATCAGGAGTAATGGTCAAGCCCAGAAGCTTGTCAAAACTTGAGGCCTCCTGAAGACGAGAGCCATTCATTTCAATTGATGACAAATGTGGATTAGAATGTTGATGATGCAAAGAGAGAAGCTTGGTTTTAGATGCATTAAAAGTAACCAGCCACTCCTTTCCCCATTGTACTACGTGCTCAAGATCAGAGGAGAGAGAATTGGAGAGAACTTGGTCGTTTACTGTGTTAGATGTGGTACCATAAATGGTAGTGTCGTCAGCATAAATGTCTACAAATGATGTAAGGATATGATTTGGAAGATCATTAATGTAGATCAGGAAAAGAGTTGGGCCCAGGATGGATCCCTGAGGGACACCGGCATTAATACTGTGAGCTCAACCCTTTTGACCCAGTCGCCAACAGAAGTGGATCCGTCGAACTCAGGTATCAGTTTTAAATCAAACTTTGCCCCAGCCATAGTTGTCCAGGAAAAGAGACAAAATGAAATAGCCGAAATAGCTTATGACCTTCACCTTCACCGAGGTGAACGATTTATATGACCTTCACCGAGGTGCGCGACTTGACACACAAAAATAAACCGCCTCTTAATCACCCGCTAACGCATGCGTCACTGTAACGTCCAATGACAACAACAACAACAACCTTCTCACTCGACCTGCCTTTATACCACTATCTCAATCCCTTCTCTTGCGCATGCGCCTGTAGATTCCTGACAACCTCGAGACTTCCGCTTATAAAAACCCAAGTTTTGTTGTCGCGCATGCCTATACAAGGCACAAACACGAGGGCGTTTGTTGTGTTGGTAAGTACTACATAGCTGAAACAATAATGTAACTTAACAGAAAGATACAGTAATAAAAAATAAAACGCATATTTGCTCTACAACAGTATTGAGCACTTTCTTCAGTTTTTATTAATCACCATTTCTACTATATATATATATACAGTGATGATCATATTTATTGGCACGGTAAAATAAAAGTTAAATTTTGTCTAATAAATTCTAAAAAAGGGATTAAATTAAAGAAAATAACAAAGTATATTATGTATTTTTAACTGGCCTTTCCGATGCAGCAATCGGATTTTAGAAAAAATAAATAACAAAGGAACAACAAACATAATTGCAAAAAACCCTTGTTCAAAATTATTGGCACGATTTATTTAATAATCAATTGTATAGCCTTTGGCCTTGATTACCTTCCTCAGTCGCTTTTCATAGTTTACAACCAAGTTGTTGCACTCTTCAGTAGTAATTTTAGCCCACTCTTCCTGACAACAATCCTCCAATTGAATAAGATTCTTAGGCTTCCTTTGCATTACCCTCAATTTTAATGTTCTCCATAAATTTTCAATTGGATTAAGGTCTGGGCTTTGTGATGGCCACTCCAAAACATTAATATGATTGTCCTCAAGCCATTTCTTAGTCAGTTTAGCCGAATGCTTTGGGTCATTATCTTGCATGAACCACCAACGACGACCAAGTGAGAGCTCTTTAGCAGAGTCTTTCAGGTTTTCATCCAATATTTTAACATAATCTTCCTTTTTTATGCTACCTGTGACCTTAACAAGTCGCCCTGGTCCAGAGGCAGCAAAGGATCCCCAAAACATCAAACTGCCTCCACCGTGCTTCACTGTGGGTATAGTGTTCTTAGGCAGGAAAGCTTCGCCAGATTTTCTGTAAATATAAGACACTTTATTATGGCCAAATAACTCTATTTTCGTTTCGTCAGTCCATAGAACACGTTTCCAGAATGCAACATCTTTATCAATATGACGTTTTGCAAAGGCTAGCCTTGCTTTCAGGTGCATAGGCTTCAATAAGGGAGTCTTTCTCGGACGACATGCTTTTAAACCAGCTCTCTTCAAAACTCTACCAACTGTATGTCGAGATACATTCACTCCAGAGGTGCTCTGTTCATCAACAATCTCCCCAACAGAGATCCTTGGGTTTTGTTTTACTTGTCGAACAATTTTCCGTTCATCTCTTGGGGAAAGAATCCTTTTTCTCCCTCTACCCTCTAAACTCATAACGTGGCCTTGCGATTTGAACTTGTTTATTATGGCTCTAACAGTGGATTTGGGAAGGTTTAGCTTCTTTGAAATCTTATCATAGCCCTCCCCATTGGTATGACATGCTACAACAAGCTTCCTGACGTCTTCGCTGTGTTCCTTAGTTTTAACCATGGCGATTGAAAATTATGATTTAGTCACTTATAATAGTTTAAATAAATCGCTATCTAAAAATTATCTGAAAAAAAAATATTCACTGAATTAGCGTTAAACAAGCATAATATGGCTATAAAAAAGTTCAGAAAGCACGTAAACCGGAAATTGATTGATATTATACTGATACTAAAAGAAAAACAAAGCCGTGCCAATAATTTTGAACAAGGGTCTTTTGCAATTATGTTTGTTGTTCCTTTGTTATTTATTTTTTCTAAAATCCGATTGCTGCATTGGAAAGGCCAGTTAAAAATACATAATATACTTTGTTATTTTCTTTAATTTAATCCCTTTTTTAGAATTTATTAGACAAAATTTAACTTTTATTTTACCGTGCCAATAAATATGATCATCACTGTATATATATATATATATATATATATATATATATATATATATATATATATATATATATATAGAGAGAGAGAGAGAGAGAGAGAGAGAGAGAGAGAGAGTGTGTGTGTGTGAGAGATAGATAGATAGATAGATAGATAGATAGACTTACCGAATATGTCTGAAACAGTTGAAAGCTTTCTAAATAAAATTCAAGAAAACCTAATTTTTTTGCTTAGCTTTTCTCTCAATTTGAAAGCTGAAGTATCATGCTTATCTGAACATGTCTTGATGTCCATCTTGATCAAATAGTCTGTGACACGGATGGAGTTGTGGACTGCGCTTTTGGGATAAACTTTGGGCAAATCTTCTGCATCCTCAGTTCCTCGTAAATGATTGTGTGTACAATTCTCACACTGACATGGAACTGTAAACTTATTGTCTCTGTAGACACAAAACGGTTTTTATCGATGAAATTATTTGGTACAAGCAACTCTGATGTTCTGACTTCCTTACTCCTCTCACGCCTCTGCTCTCACATCTCTGCCTTCCTTGAATCTCTTATGCCATTTCCTTACTCCTCTCACATTTCTGCCCTTCTTGAATCTCTTATGCCATTTCCTTACTCCTCTCACATCCCTGCTTTCCTTGAATCTCTTATGCCATTCAAAAACTGATGCTCGATTTATGCAAGATTGCCCGAAAGCAGTCTGAAGCATTCCATACGTTTCTGACCTTTTTCTGAATTTAAAACATAATTTTATTGCATATCGTTCTTCTAAAGTGTTCCTACATCCAGATTTCATTTTTGAAATTCACCAGCTGTGACAATCAGGCTTCAGTAGAGTGTATACCAGTTCCTGCTGTAGCTGTTCATTTGAACCTTAAATCATAAAAATGGTCACTTATCTCATAAGCTGTATAACAATGACATAATTAATTTTCAAGAATCTACGACAATTTTAAATGCTTGTACAAAAAACTTCTTCAAACTTATTTAAGACACATTGTATATACATTTGTTTGGCGGAGAAGGCAAAGTTTATTTTGTTGAGCTGAAGACACTTCAAAATTATTTTCTCGGAAAAGATACGAAAATTACAAAAAGAATTATGATGGAAGGTCATTATTTAAATTAATACCTAGAGTAACCCTAAATAATAATTATTATATCTAAAAGAAAATATTATGACCAATGTCAATGTTTAACAAAGATTATATTTGAAAAATGGAATCTACACGGTGGAACGATAAAGTTGTCGCCCTAAAGAAAACAACACTACAGCTTTATTTCAAAACTAAATGTAGCGAGACGATCTATCTATTTATCTATCTATCTATCTATCTCACACACACACGTGGATACAAGTGCCCTCTCTCCCTCTTTCTCTCTCTCTCTCTCTCTCTCTCTCTCTCTTTCTCTCTCTGATGTTGTCGGGTAATTGTCTGTCTTTTTTTTAAAAAAACTCATTTTTATATAAACGTCGGTGTCTTAAATAATCAGTAAGTGAAAACAACACTGAATCCATCATAATGACGACGACACTGGTGCATAATGGTTTATATTATTTCATAAACTAAAATATAATATATGTTCAAGCAGTAGTCGCAAAGAAAAAAAAAACAGTAACGACGACGACCAAAAACGAGGTCGCCAAGTAACCATCACTTGGTGTCTTAACCATTACGGCATCATTGGTATAGAACTGGCTGATGTCCAAGCTAAAGAGCGGTTCAATACAGACCAGAGCGACTACAACTATGGGTTAGCAGAAGCGACCATAAGACCAACCACTAGAGGCGACCCGGCGTCTCATGATTGACTCAAACGCATCTACAGTGACCGAGGGGAGAAACTTAACTGTCTGGTGGAGACAGAATTAAACAGAAAAGAGCAAGTGATACTGAGCAGTCTGCGAAACGGTTACCATCCTAAATTAAAGTACATCTTTAGGAAGTGTGGCGTGGAGGAAGAGATCGCGGAATATGACATCTATGATTGTCCCCGCATATACCAACCTCCAGCTGAACCACTACCTTCGAACACCCTCTCGGTAGACCCTATCCTCGCCCTGGACATCTGGAAAAAAATTAACTTCCACGTCAGATATTCCTGATGTGTTCAATCCAATTATAAACAGCTAATCCCAACCCGTCTTGCTCCTCCTCTTCCTCCCCTAACTCCTCCTCCTAATAATCCTCATAAACAGCAGCAACAGAAAACGATCTCTGTAAAATATTCGATATTTATTGGTTGAAATACTTAATCTTGATTGGTCAAATCTATTAAACTTCTCAATTCTTAATTCGTTGCCAACACCCTCTCCAATGGTTTACTTCTACTTGTGCAGATGCCATTGCACAAAGGCAGCATGCATATCGCAGATTTAACAGATATGAGTCCAGTACAAACAGACAAAAGGTTATAGAAGCAAGAAGTAATTGTAAGAAAGAAATAGCGACAGCTAAGAGAGAATATACCGAAACCACCAGAAAACGCATCGAAGCACAGAAATTAGGAACATGTGATTTCTGGAAGCTCTACAACAGTATAGTAAATAATACAATTCCCTCACTATCCAACAAGCATGAAGTTGTTTGCACAGCAACCGAGAAGGCCAACATGCTTGCCAGTCGGTTTGCCTCTAACTCCACACTGGACCCAGCAAACCACGCCCTTCGTGACTTTCCTTTTGCGGACTGACACCACCCTGGATGATCTGCAAATTAACCCTTCTCAGGTGTATGATATCATAAAACACCTAGACACCTCAAAAGCATGTAGACCCGATCTCATCCCGGTTGCGCTACTAAAAAATGCTCCGTTAAGGTTGCTCCCGTCCTCTCCAAACTTTACAACAAATATCTTAACAAATCTTGCTTTTCTGACTGCTAGAAAACTGTTTACAAAAATTCTGGCGAAAGAACTGACCCATTAAATTACCACCACATTAGCCTCCTTCCGCTTTTCGCCAAAAATATTTGAGTTCTTAATTAATCAAGCTCTAGTCCGTCACCTTATAATTGCTAAACTTCTGACCGACCAACAATATGGACTTAGGCAATCCCGTTCTACTACTGATATCGTAACTGTAATTTCTAAACATATATACCATACACTGAACAAAGTAGGGGAGGGTATATCTAAGGCTTTTGACAGAGTATGGCACGATGATCTTCTCAGAAAAAATCAGTATCACTGGACGAATACTTAACATAATTAAACCCTTCTTCAATAAGAGAAGAATCCAGGTTGCCCCCGACGGTGGTACATCTAAACAATATGATATAAATTCCGGTGTACCTCAGGGGTCTATCCTTGGACATTTATTATTCCTAATATTCATAAATGACCTCCCCGACAAAATTGCCTCTGAGATGGATATATTTGCTGATGAGACCACGCTTTATAACAGGCACGAAGGGAAAACAAATGAACATGAGGAAGGAAATGGCAGAAACACAAGAGGAAGACCTCCAATCTGTAATGGTATGGGGACAAAAATGGATGGTCACATTCAATGTTGCCAAAACTAAGCTTGTTTCATTTAATAATTACAAGAAACCTTTTCAACCACCAATAGCTATGGCTAAAGATACATTACCTGAAAGTACTTCTTTCAAACTCCTTGGCTTAACGTTCACAGGGAACATGAGTTAGAACAGATACATTGAGAGCATTGCCAGGGCCGCTGCCAGAAATGTTAGCTCTCTCTATCGTGCTAGAAAGTTACTTAGAAAGTATCCTATACCTCTACAAGGCCACCATTCGCCCATGTATGGAGTATTATTGTCACATTTGGTTTGGTGCACCTGCTGCTGGTCTCTCGCTCTTGGATAGGATCCAAAAGAGAGTCGCCAACCTGATAGGTCTTGAACTATCCTCCAGGCTTCAACTACTGTCCCATCGACGAAATGTTGCATCCTTCTGCTTTTTTTTTACAAGTATTTTAATGGTGAATGATCTGCCGAACTACAAGCCCTTATACTTCCTCGACGTAAAACCCCCGACAAACCCGACAAGCAGCAAAATCCCACCTCTACGCAGTAGAAATCGCGAGATGTAAGAAAGCCTTCTGCTCTAATAGTTTATTCCCTAGAACTGCTAGACTTTGGAATTCCCTTCCGAGTTCATGTTTTTCCAACTGTACTGACATGCAGAAATTCTAGTATAATGTGAATAGACATCTTGCTGCTCGACTCCCTACATAATCTCCCTGCAACTACTATCCCTGATAGTAGCTACCCCCACCCACTGTGCCTGGTTTGGGTAAAAATGGGAAAAAACAAAAAATACAAAAACAACAAAAAAAAAAAAAAATTGAATTTCACCAATCAGGAAGTGTCGTCTCAAGAACCTGATACCAACTTATGTTATTTTTGATTACATTTTGTCCAATGAAAATTGATATTGTAATTGCCCTGGTTCGCGCTTGAATGGAAAAAAAGATATGAGGAAAATATTGAGTGCAAAGGTAATGTAATTAATATGAATACATCCGGGTCTTTTCTCCTTGCAATAAAATCATCAAAATTGTCAGGCCATTAATAGCAACTGACTGAGCTACCTGGGATAGGTGCTGAAAGGTACGCCGAAACAGGATATGACCACAAACACTTATCAGATTATTGTTCGAATATTGTAGCGAAATTTACTCAGCTATTTTAAACAAACATATCCCTTTCGCGAAACATATCAAAAGTGGAGAGGTGATATAACGCTATAAAGCATTGGCAGTGGTTGGGGAGATAAAGATAAAGGGAAGATAATCACCGGAGTTAGTTTGTGGCACTACAGCGGAAATGAAAGCTGTGAACCAAACAAAGAGAGAGAGAGAGAGAGAGAGAGAGAGAGGGAGGGAGGGAGAGAGAGAGAGAGAGGAGAAGAAAAGTAGATAGAGAGATAGATAGATAGATAGAGAGATAGACAGAGAAAGAAATGCAGAAAGAAAGAACAGGAAGCGAAAAAAGCAACGTTTATTTGAAATAATTAATACTAATTGGTCAATTCTATAAAAAACACGTAACTTCAATTTGATACCTCTAACGGAATACAATCAATCAGAGTCGCCCTGGGAGCTGAGCATCGAGAGCAAACGAGTACCCAAGCACAGCCTGCAATGACACTCAACTTGCCACACAAACCTATGTCAGTCACAACATGCTGTTCGTCATTTCGACTCTAATTTTAAAATTTTGGCATAAGTAATGCGACAGCTTATACACACAATCGCAAAATTAACTCACGCATATGTCCACATACAAACAAAATAAGACTTTTTTTTCGTCTATTCACCTTGACGTTTTCTTAACTCTTCACTTTTGGTTGTTCAATCAAGTCGTAAATAATGTTGCTATATTTATGTATGGATAGACTTTCATTGCTTTCGTTGCGCCCATTTTTTTTTTTTTATATATATTATTATTATTATCATCATCGTCATCATCATCACCACCACCACCACCACCACCACCACCACCACCACCACCACATCCAGCTTGATGCTTGCCCCACCTTTAAAGATAACGCAAAGCACTTTTCAAATTGTGACAAGTGATGCATAATTTAATTTCTGTAGCAACAGTCACATTTCAAGACAGTCACTCTCAAACTTATCCTCTGCAGAAAACCAATCAAAATATATAGAGAATTAATAGGTCGGCTTTTAGTAGAGATGCAATATAGCTTCAGATCTCGAGTATATTCCAGCCTCCCGATACCATTATGGAGACAAATGAGCAGAGAGAAAATACCAGTTTGTCTATGTCAAAGAATAGACTGAAGCTGTTGAATTTAGCACGTAAGCAGAAATCAGCAAGCTTCCAGTGCGCATGTCACTGATGTGCTAATCGCTTTTGTAGCAGTACGCCGATCAAATGACCACTCGATCTTACGCAAGGTATTGCTCGTACATATAATAAAAAAGTTCCTCATGTATTGCAACAAAGATAACCACTTGAAATTCTGACAGTCACTTCAAATCCCAGACCTATCCAAGACCACATAATACATAACTGTTAGGTGAGGTCCTACAAATGTGACCACGGACATACTTGACGCATTCGATATTAATATATTATGAATTAAGAAGTTTTTTTTTTTTCTAATTGGCCTCACAGATGTGCTTCGGATAATTTTTAAGGGCTCATTTTCTCGATCCACACCGACTTGCCTCTAATCAGTTACTGTCCATCAAAAGCTCACAAATGCTAATTGTCACGAGATCCCCTCCCGTTTTGCTTATATTTACTTCCGTCATACATAGGAAAGATGTGGCATACGTCTAGAAGGGGGGAGAATACGCCAGTGCACAATGTTATGCACTCTGATCTGGTTAATATTGCATAAGCATTTCCGTCGGCATTCCTCGGTTGGGGCACCTTAGGCAATTAGCAATTAAGTAGCCATTAACCGTTTCCATTTTACGCCCATGCTTGTTGGAGGATGATTGGTCTGAAAGAAATTCAGCATGAAGAACGTGACTTCGTGGAGTTAATTCTAGCTGGCCGCATCTGACTGAAATAGAATATGGAATGAGAAAAACGGGTCCTCATCTCTCTGTGAATGACATCAAACTCCTCCACTAAAATATCATTCAACTTTTATTCGAGGAGAACAGTAAAGTTCTTCTCTAGGAATTGTGTTTGTCATTTCCATTCAAAGGACCAGAGATATCCATTGAAATTTTTTTTTACATGGTGGTCACCACTTATCAAGGCACAGAAGCCACTCGGGGATAAGGGTTATTTTGTGTACAGTAATCAATGGGATAGTGTTGCATTATTCGTTAGTATTGGAAATTTGATAAAGTGTCATTACTTAAGAAGGCGGTTGATCAGGAATTTGTTTATGTTGGACTTAAAGACATCCATATTGAAGTCATGACGGAAACAGGCAAGCGGTAGGGTGTTCCATAGGCGTGCAGTTCTAAGAAAGAAGCTTTGCTCATGGAATCTACATTTTGATTTAGGCACAGATAAAGAGTGGGGAAAATTATTGACGGTGGTTTCAGCTAGACGGGTGTTTATCGTGAAAGATTGGCGAGGGGGAACCATAGATTGGAGCTCAGCGAGCATCTGCCATGGAAATAATGATAAAACAAAGATAGGCTCGCAACGTTTCTTCTGTGTGAGAGGTTGCAGGGAAGAGAAAAGCCACTAAACCACGAAGTCTATTTTGTACTCTGTTAAGGGAGAATAGGCTGTACGAAGTCTATTTTGTACTCTGTCAAGGGAGAATAGGCTGTTTTTAGCAGCTCCTGCCCAGATGTGGCAACAGTATTCCATCCTTTGACGTACTTGGGCTTTATATAGATAGAGAATTGCATCAGTAGTGAGATATCTTCTGGAGCGGTAGAAGGATCCCACGATTTTTCCAGCGACCTTGGCAACAGATTTGATGTACGTGTTCCATTTTAGATCAGAAGTAAAGGTCAAACCCAGAAGCTTATCAAAACATGGGGCCTCTCCTAGACGAGAGCCATCCATTTCAATTGATGCCAGATGGGGATCAGAGCGTTGATGATGTAAAAATAGGAGCTTGGTTTTAGATGCATTAAAAGTAACCAGACACATCTTCGCCCACTATACCACTTGTTCAAGATCAGAGGAGAGACAATCAGAGAGAACTTTGTCATTTACAACCTTTGATGTGTTGCCATAGATGGTCGTGTCATCAGCATAGATGTCAACGAATGATTTAAGTATGTGTTTTGAGAGATCCTTGATGTAGATCAGGAAGAGAGTTGGGCCCAGGATGAACCCCTGAGGGACTCCAGCATTAATACTGCGGGCCTCTGATTTTTGCCCATCAACCATTACTCTTATGAGCCTATCAGAGAGAAATGATTTAATGATTGAGAAAACATTTCCAGTTATACCATAGCTAGAAATCTTGTGAAGTAGGCCTTTATGCCATACCTTATCGAAGGTCTTTGATATGTCAAGAGCAATTGCCCTAGAAAGGAAACCTTTGTCGAAAGATTCACTAATCCTATGAGATATAACCATTAGCACATCTGCTGTAGATCTAGCAGAACGGAAACCATATTGCGTGTCACTAAGAAGGTTATTTCTGCTGAGGTGGTTGACTACTTCTCTATTTAATATGGATTTCAGCAGCTTACTCATGACACACAGGAGACTTATTAGTCTGTACTGAGAGGGAGATGACTTATCACCAGAATTCTTAAATACAGGTCATACTGATGAAGTTTTCCAGGGTGTTGGAAAGCACTTCTCCTTAAGGCAACGCTTAAACAGTTTTGTAAGTATGGGGGCAAGTGCTGGTGTAAGCTTTTTCAACACTATAACTGGAATGCCGTCAGGACCAGTTGCTTTACTGGAATCAAGGTTCTTGATTAGCTTGGCGACCTCACGCACAGATATTTGTATGTTACCTAGCTTGTTGTGTGTTATAGGAGGAAATACGGGGAGTTGATGGCCTTCGTCGATTAGGGTAGAATTAGCCGCAAAGTTCTTGGCAAATAGTTTGGCCTTGTCTGATGCTGAATGATGACCTCAGATCCATTGATAATGGTTGGAATAGAACGCACGCTTCTGTTCAGGATCTTATTTGTTATTTGCCAAAACTGGTGGAAACCAAGCCGCTGCTCAGCTACTTTGGATTTAACGGATTGAGCATATAGCTCTCTTGCATTTTTTATTACTGTTTTACAGTGGTTGCTGGAGTCCCTGAACGCAGCTTTAGTCTCAGTGCATCTATTACGTTGCTAGCTATGGAAAAAGTGATTTCTGTGCGCGATGACAGCAGCACATTTTGGAGAGAACCATGGCTGGCTGTTAGATTTTTGTTGAATTTTTTAGATGGTAAATGTGTCTATGTCTACAATTAACCATTCGGTCAGGTCTGATACTATAGAGGACACAGCCTTTTTAAACATGGAATGCAGAGGTAGATCAGACATGAATATACGGAAGCTACCTCAGTCAGCCATAGAGTATCGGTATACAGTACGGTGGAGAGGTATGTCTGAAGACTTATTGCATTTCATTTTTATCTTAACTGATACAACGGAGTGGTCGGTGGATCACAGAGGAGACGGAACATGAACACAGCTCAGGGGAAGTTGCGAGTTAAACGGTAGTATCGTGCACACGGGTGGATTTGTGAACAATTTGAGTGAGGTCATAGGCAGTGGCAAAATTATGACAGAACCTCCCCTCGTCATCGGTCTTATTTGAGTGGGTCAGCCATTCCACATTATGGACATTGAAGTCACCGCAAATGTGAATGTTAGCCGAGGGATGAGCAGACAGGATGTGGTTTATTTTCTCAGATATACTCTTAAAGATAGTAACTCATCTGTTGTGGGGGCGATAGAGGGCAAATATAAATGTGGTGGTGTTAGCAAGTGTACATATAAAGTAAATTATGGTCTTCTCTAGAGATATCCCTGCCACATGGGAAGCCCTCTTTAATGTAGGCACATATTCCATGCCCATGGCGATCTTGTGGGTTAGATTTAAATGTTAAGTTAGAGTATCCTTCAATTATGAACTCATCTAAGGAAGTGGTCGGCCCTATGCCAGTTTCACTTAGAAAGAATATGTCCGGTTTCGTCTCCTGTAATTGGGTTTCAACATCTGGAAGGTTGGAACGTAGACTCCCTGATGTTGGAGAATGAGACATGGTAGTAGGGGTCTACGTTGGAGGATGGGGTTTTGGGTTTACTCAAATTTTTTTTCTGGAGATATTTCATGTTGAGGATTTGGGATTTGTGGAACAGGTCGGCATACTTGGTTAGAGCAGGAAAGAGTGGGAAAGTAAGAGAGAAAAGGACGGAATTTTTTTTTTGCAGCACATAAGGTAAAGCTGTAACAATTACCCACTAGTATGGCATCGAGAGGCCCCACCAAAGACTACTGCATGGTCCAGAATCCATTCATCAAATTGCAATGCAGCAGCCCCAGTACTTTGCGCCTGCTGATAGGACAGCCTCCTTAGTGGTTAATCCAAGGTTCGGGTCTCTGACTATCAGGCGGATAACGTCAGCCCAGATAAACGTTTACCTCCAGCACCCTTACTAGTGACATGGCCACAAGGATAGACATAGAAACAGAAAAATTTCCGACATCCCAGACTACTGTTCACGAAGTACTACCGACCTGGAAAACAGCTTTTTCTTCACCCTTTGTTAGAAAAATCACTCATTTGAATGAGGACTGAGGGACAAAAAAGAGAAGCGAGAGTTACTGGAGCTGCCGCAGAAATATGGAGAGAGTGTTGACAAATTGACTTTTACATAAAGAAATAATAGACTTCCAGGTTTTGGGTTCATTCTTATCTCTCGTTACCATGATCATGACGAGAGGACATAGATAAAATACCAGTTTGTCTAGGTCGAAGGTTAGACTTCAATGCCTCCGTTCATTTCGAAAGACAAAGGATACCCCCTGTAGGGGTAGCTGCGCATGTAATTGAGAGGCAAAGGTTACACAATATCAAACCACACCTCTCCTGAATCGGCACTGTTTGGGTCCAGTGGCAAGAAGTCTAGGACGACTGGAAATAATGCCGAGATAAGCAGAGAGCACATGCAGCACCTGGAAGTCCCAAATGGTCACCCATTTAGTACTGACCAGGTTCAACGTTGCTTAACCGGTGATCCAGCGGGAACCGGTGTGTCAACATGATTATGCTGTATATTACAAAGGTTAGACTAAAGTTATTATATTTCGCGCGCATTCAGTTGTAGGCGGAAATCAGCATGTTTCCAGTGCGCATGTCACTGATGTGCTAATCGATGGTGTTGTATCAATACACCGATCAAATTGCCACTTGACATAACTCAAGATATTGCGCGTACATATAATCAAAATAAATGTGATTACTTGAATCTCTAACAGTCATTACCAAACCCAGATGTATCCAAGGCCACGCAACAAATAATAGTTAGGTGGGGCCCCACTTACTGTGCTAGCGAAACTGGTTCTTTGCCTGTCACAGGTGACTGGTTTTCTGTTTCACATTGCACCTTTATGTACGTCAACCTACAAAATCTTGCTATATCATTACCAGAAGCGATTGCTGACGTATAGTATATCATTAAATATATCTCTCGTCCTTTTGTATCTTTTTCTTCAATCAATTAATAACTTTTTGTGATTTTACTTTATTTGGATTCAAGTGCGTCATTGCTAAACATCCTTATGCTATTTTTAAATCAGTTATTCAAACATTGTTTTACAAGTAAATTTTGAAACTTTGGAAATTTTCCTGAAAAAAAAAGGTACTTTTTTCTCTAACTAGAAGGCCTCGTGCACCGGCGTTGCTCTGTGAATGTATGACACAAACACTAGAACAGATTTGGATTTCGCTCCCAGAAAACAAATTAAACTACGGTTGTTAGTGTGGGCCACTGCCGGCTCTGGAAAATCTGGTAGTTAATGGCGACTAGTGCTGGTTCTAAGCGATTATTTGCGAGTCTTGGCAGGTCTGGTTTTAATTGTGAGCACTGGCTGCCTTTGCAAGTGAAACTCATTAACAGACATATGTGTATATATATATATATATATATATATATATATATATATATATATATATATATATATATATATATATATATATATATATATATATATATATAATTTAAAGAAATATGCAACACAAACTTAACCGTGGCTACCGAGAGTAAGAAGACGGACGATGCACATAACAGCCTAACGTCACTTCCTGATTAAGTTGTAGGTATAGACAGCTTCCGGTATTCAACCACGTGGTCACGCTAACCGGCATAAAAGATATGGCTACCAATATGTGTTACTAATTGTCTATGTATGTTCTAAAGAGAAAGAACAATTTTCCATTCGGATAATAATTATTATAATTGCATATGTGGGATAATTTTAATCAAAATATCGTAAGTGAATTCGTGTTTGAACTTTTATTTTTATCGGAGAAAGTCGAATATTGCATTTTATTTATTTTGTTTTTTTTACTGCAAAACAAACAATTTTTATATATTTTTAGTCTGTTCTTTTAATAATAAATAAAACTTTTCTCTAAGTATTTTCAAATATTTTAAAGTTAGCATTTTTCACGGCAGTTTTTTTTTTTTAATTTTTTTTTTTTACGATCGGTGAATTTTCAATATTTTAGTACGGGGCGTAATTCATTTCTTTGAAATATATTTAAAACTCCAAGTTTTTGTTTGTTATAACATTTTAACTGTAAATAATTTACATGACGGGTTTGTTTTCCTGTACACATAGATTCGAAAAATTTGTCAAAAAAACAAATATATAACAAATAAATGTTATCAAATGCAAGATAAGTTAGTTTTCTACCAAACATGCCGACATTTTTCTTTTTAAAATATATCGATAACCATTGTATGATTTTCAAAGCGATCACAATTTTTAAAGTGAGTAAAATCAGTAAAAGCCTTTCGAGATAGGTAGAAGAGTAACTTATCTTGCATTTGAAAACATTTATTTGGTATATATTTGATTTTTGACCACTTTTTTGAATTTATGTGTACGGTAATACAAACCCAAAATTTAATTTAACTTGAAAATAATATTTAAAATACACGTGCGTACACTGAACAATCACACTTATTATAATAATAATAATAATAATAATAATAATAATAATAATAATAATAATAATAATAATAATAATAATATTAAAAACTGGTGTAGATGACATCGACTGGCGCCACATATATGAATATTCGTCCAAAATAGGTTTCTAGTCTCCCCTCCAAGAACAAGATGAATTCTAGTTGGACAAGATCAACGACGCATGAAGATAAGGTATGTCCAAAATACATGTACCACACACACACACACACACACACACACACACACACACACACACACACACACACACACACACACACACACACACACACAACTGCATATATATTAAATATGAATATATCACAAATAGACAGAAACATTTAGACGATCATACAATGGTACCCCTTTTATGATACCAACAATACAACAAACGCCATTTTGGTGTTCGTTGACCAGTTCGCATCGACGATACGATATCGAACCTGGGTCATAGAAAATACAACGTGGAAGCAGGTCCTTAAAATGGAATAGAGATTTCGTGTCAAGAGAGAAAAAACGACAAGAAAAACAATACAAACACAATAATATGTCTGGAAAAAGGAAAAAAAGAAAGAACAGTAGAAAAAAAAAGAAATACACACGTACACGTGCACAACCTTTAATGAAGAAAGAAAGGAATGATTCTGAAAAAAATAGACACATTAAATTATAAATAGATAGATTTATATGCTAAATTAATAAGAAAAAATAATGGAAGAACGGTACGTTAAAAAAAGAAAAGAACATTACTGTGTAGAAAAAATAAATAGAAGAAATAATGAAAAATAAAGATATATCAATAGACATACAAATGATGAATTGTTGATTTTGAATATGAAAATTGCAAACACAGAAAATAGAAGAAAAAATATTAATACAGACAAGAAAAGAAAGAAATAGAAGAGAACACATGAATTTTAGTCACAGTGTGGTTGAAAAAGGCCTGTCAGCTTAAGAGAAACATGTCAATCAAGGTTGTTATGGAATTCAGAATGTGTAAGTGTCGAAATTGTGAACTCGGTGTTCTTTTTGTGTGAAACAATGGACAATTTCTGCCAACGTGAAATTTTTTTTCCAATTTGTACGGTGTTTTTCTTAGGAATTCTTTTTCTGGTGTGGGAAAATGTTGTTCATTGTATGTAAATGGATGTAAACTGTATAATGAAATTTTAATATGTTTTTAGATTAAGAAAAAAAAACAAGTGTTTACCAGGGATTGTGTTTTATGGGTGATTGGAAAAAATCACTTGTTCTGGAGGTTATATAGAGACTGATGACACCCAGCAAAAGTTTCGCTGCTGATTAATTTAATTATGTATATGTACGTGTGTAAATGGAACGATTTTGACATCTATTTTTTCGTAGAATGAATCGATTTTTTTTAAACATTTTTTTTAATTGGAATTTCCGTCGATTTCGAGTAGAGTCAACATGGATAAAAATTCATGTGTGGAAATCCCAAATTTTCCGCTAAGCTATATGCCTTGAAGGCAGTCGCGGTTACCGACATAGAAAAAAAGTTTTTCCAATATAGCAGAACAGAATATATTTCTGTCCAGCGTCAGAGAGCAAATGGAATGCCCCTGACATGGCATAAAGGGAAGAAGAGGTAATGGCAGAAGTGGCCATAATGGTACAAATCACTAAGTAAAAGGTGTTTTTTTTTTCAGAAAACCCCAGAGTTTTGGTGAGATTGACAATTTTAGTTTCCATGGATCTGTTATTTCGTTGTTGAACTTTTATTTTGATAAAGGATTGTCTGGAAGTTTATAAGTGAATCATTTTTTTTTGGAAACGACTATGTATTTTTTTTAAGTGTAAATGTCTATGTATTTTTTCTAAACGACTGTGATTTTTTTTTTATGATGATATTCTGTGAAATGGTGAATGGGATGCAACCGACCTCAGAATTTGATGACGTGGACAATTTGGGGTTTCCACGAATCTGTGTTTTGTTATTTGGAATTTTATTCTTGGTGAGATGACTTTGTGAATACTTATGAGGATTTTTTAAAATTATTATTTATATGTAATTGATTTTTTTTCGAATCAGTATTGTGCAGGTTTTTCTTGTTCTCTGACGTATTTTTTCGCGGTATAGAGAAGGAGTGATCTTTGCCTTGTTGGGTTTATTTAAATAATGATTAATTTAAAAGTAAGAACATGCTGTTAATTAATTAATTAATAAATAATAATAATAATAATAATAATAATAATAATAATAATAATAATAATTGGGAAAAAGAAAGAAATAAGATTTAAGCAGTGCACCGAAGTAAGAAATAGAAAAAAAAAAAAAGACACACTACTGGGTTATGAGTAAGGAGTCAACAAGTACTTGAGATTTGGAAGAGTCAACGGTTCAGTCGGTATTTATTCTAGTTTTCGAGATGGTCGTGGATTTTTTTTGTTTTGTTTTTTCTTGGGATTTTTCTCCGGATTCGTAATTCGGCGGGAAACATAGGGAAATGTTCTCGTAATGTTATAAGGAAAATCTTTTATCTCGTAGGAGTTATATGCTTATGGAAACGCGTTATAGCTGTGACGAGAGATTATCGTGATCTCTGTATGATCCTAAGATGCGAGATGGAGGCCATCGGGCCACAGGGAGTTGTTGACCTTCGAGGGCGCAAGGATTCGCGCCACATGGTATTATTTGTGGATGCTATTTTATTTATTAGATGTTATTATTTATTGGATAATGGTATGACAGTTTTCTTTTCCAGTGGAGTGAGCTTAGGTATTCCCTTCCTAGTAAATGTGGGTAGTAGAAAATGTATGTCTTCGCCATACATTTTGATAAAAAAGGGGGGAAGGAATGTTAAGAAATAGGTCGAACATAAAAAAGAAATATGGTAAATCATATTGTAGACACGTTTTACTGGAAGTGAGGCTCAGCTGATCGGATCTGCGTGTGAGTCACGTGATCAGGTTAGCTGGATTCAGTGAGTTGGGTTTTGGACGTAAAGAAGAGCGGACGGCTTAACAGGTCGTCCCTTCACCTTCACTGGGGGGAACGCCGATGTGTGTGAAAATAAGACCTTGAAGTAACCACGCAAGCAAAGACATTCACTTTCCATTCTTCTGCGATCGACATCTGGAAGGCGAATAAAAACTATATAAAACCAATTCATCGAACAAGATGAATTCCAGGTGGACAAGATCAACGACGCATGAAGTTAAGGTATGTCCAAAATACATGTACCACGCACACACACACACACACACACACACACACACACACACACACACACACAACTGCATATGAACAATTAGATATGAATATATCACAAATAGACAGAAACATTTAGGCGATCATACAATGATACCCCTTTTATGATACCAACAATACAACACCTATACAGTTTAATGAAGACATTAAAAATGAAAATATCGAAAAAAAAAGTTAGATTGCACGTATCCGTTTTAGACTGAAGTTCTTTAAAAAAAAATCACTTATTTGATCGAGTAGGTTTTTTTGGGGTTTTTTATGACAGCGCGCTGAAGATAGCCATGTTTAATTTTTTTAGAACACGCCACGGGGAGATAACTCAGCCTAAAGCGCTTTTCTTCTTAAAAATCGAAACATGGCTACCATTTGATCGGTATCATAACAAACTGTTTTTTTTTCCGCTGTAAAAAAAAACAAAAAAACTACTCGATCAAATTAAGTGAATTTTTTTTAGGAAAACTCCATTTCATAACGGATACATACAATATAACTTTTCTTCAATATTTTCGTTTTTTTTTAATGTCTTGATTAAACTGTACATGTGCAAATCTTTCAATATCGTAAGAAATAAGCTTAAATTGAAAAAAATATTTTTATAAGATAATGCAAATAATCACCACACGCATTTGTTTGTTTTTCCTTTTATTTTCAGCTCGTAATTATTTTTACATTTATAATTTAAAAAAAAAAGGCATAGATAAAGCAGTTGCTATAAAGACTAAATTATTCTCACTCTTATAATTTTAAAATATATGTTGCCCTCTTTATTGTGAACGGTTCACGTTCGCCATCTTGTAAACAATTACTTCCATTTTCCAGGTATTTATTTCTAACATTCAATATTTTATAAACAAGTGAAGCATGAATTGTCCTCTGTGAGTATACAATGAACGAGGCATAAAAAATGACTAAGTTCAGCATTTGCTCCCCCCCCTCCCATTTAGCCCCCAAAGTCCCCAGGGGACGTCAAATCCTGGTGAAAAATGAACAAACGGTGCACTTTTAGGCCTTAACATAAGTAAATTTGAGTTCTGCATCATGCAAAAAAAGAAATGACTGATCCCATCATTGCCCCCCCCCCCGCAAGTCTCCAAGGCCTTAACATGATTAAATTTGAGTTCAGCACCATGCAAAACTGCTAAATAGACATATACAGAAAACTTTGGACAAATATGGTAAAAAATGGAGTGTTTTTATTAGCCCTAAAAGAGGCCCTGGGGCACACCCAAGAGTTATCGCGAAGTATAGACAAGCAAAATTATATAGTTAGTTACAACTTTTCAGAAAGTTTTATAAAAATCCAAGGCATCATTCTTTTTTTTTTTTAACAAGCACAAAAGTATCAATTTTAACCTTTTTAATCCGAAAGGCACCCCTAAGGAAGCAACCAGAGTTTTCCCAGAAAATCCGTTCTGTTACTTTTTTACTCATATCATGTTTAATGTTTGTGCAAAATTTCAAAAAATTCCAAGCCGTAGTTATTGAAAAAAGTGCGGAAAGACAAACAGACGAACGGAAAAGGTTGAATTTACAGGTCCACCCTCCTTTTGTCGGGGGACCAATAAACCAGTAGATGTATGTGTGTAAATATTTAACCGACAAACTCTTAAACCACTGCTCACCTAACACTAAGACGTTTTATCTATGTAAATAAAACAGCAGATGTATGTACGTGTGTATGCATGTCTGTGTGTGAATATTTAACCGACAAACTCTTAAACTACTGGTCACATTATACTAAAACATATATCGATAAGTTGAAATGCAAAATGTTCAATTCAACTTGCCGACATATTTCTTTCTGTCCATGTTTTTTTTTACAAGGTAGTCACCACTTATCAAGGCCCGGAAGCCACTCGAGGATAAGGGTTATTGTATGTACAGTACGTTAGTATTGGAGACTTGATAAAGTGTCTTACTTAAGGGGGCGGTTCATCAGGAATTTGTTTATGTTGGACTTGAAGACATCCAGGTTGTGGTCGGGTGGGAAACAGGCAAACGGAACAGAGTTCCACAGGCGTGCACTTCTAAGAAAGAAGCTTTGTTCATGGAATCTACGTTTTGGTTTTGGCACAGATAAGGAGTGGGAAATTTTTGACAGTGGTTTCAGCTAGACGGGTGTTTATCGTGAAAGATTGGCGAGGGGGGACCAGAGATTGGAGCTCAGTTGAGCACTTGCCATGGAAGTAACGTCCAAATTCAATTCATATATATATATATATATATATATATATATATATATATATATATATATATATATATATATCACGCGACTTGTAACATCCGATAGAACCAACCATTGTATTTTTTCTGTAAAATATATATTTATATATATATATATATATATATATATATATATATATATATATCTCGGAAAGGGACGCGGTCATCCAACCAGCTAATAACCCCAAGCCGATGTCTCACAAGTAGGAGTGCTTTTCAATATCATATGCATATATAAACTTCTACTTGTGAGACATCGGCTTGGGGTTATTAGCTGGTTGGATGACCGCGTCCCTTGTCGAGACGAAGTAGGTCCATTTCAAAGTCGGATTTCGGCGTGGTTTGCTTGATCTGTGTTGGTTAATAGAATTCTTGTGTGCGGGGCGTTTGCTCAGTTGGTAGAGTGTTTGCCTCGCATGCAAGAGGCTTGGGTTTCGAATCCTAGTTCGGATGTGTCTAACTGATGAGCCCAAATAGTCTTGGACTTCCTGTTTGTTGGCTGTCCTGGCTCTTGGAGATATCTGAATTTTACTGCGTTGTCCTCTTTGTTTAAAACTAAGAATATATATATAACCCACATTATTCATCTTTACACCTAGCAACTATGTTCCAAAATTCATAATAATCAGTTAATTCGTTTAGAACTAAGTTCTATGCATATAAATATGAAAATCGTGAATGCAATAAACGCCAATTTAGCTATGAGACTTAACATTATATGCAAAAATAACCAATATATCATTGGTAACGATACATACAAGCTTACAAACTTATAAGAGGATGAAATTTTTAGTAAAACAAGAAGGTTATTGCACTGAGAAAGCATCGGCGTGACCACGAAGCCTGAAGTTTTTCTGGTCTTTTTTTAAAATTTTTTTTTAGTTATTTTAATAAGTTACTAAGAAACTTGGAGTAGTTTTTACTTTGTAAAATTACATAGTCAAATACAGACACCCGTCTAGCTGAATCCACTGTGAAAAATTTCCCCCACTCTATATCTGTGCCTAAATCAAAACGCGGATTCCATGAACAAAGCTTCTTTCTTAGAACTGCACGCCTGTGGAACTCTGTTCCGTCTGCCTGCTTCCCACCGGACTACAACTTGGATGTCTTCAAGTCCAACGTTAACAAATTCCTAATGAACCGCCCCCTTAAGTAAACACTTCATTAAATCTCCACACTAACGTACTGTACTTGCAATAACTCTTATCCCTGAATGGCTTCCGGGCCTTGATAAGTGGTGATCACTGTGTAAAAAAAAAGAAAAAAAACAAGCATAAAAATTTACGAGAAATATAATCTATATTATAGTATAAAATAATATATATATATATATAATTATTATTATTTTTTTTTTTTACTATAATAATTAAATACCTACAGACACTACTTTTTCATCCTTTCGGGATTCTTCAGTGCAGGGTGTCACGATTACTACCAGTCGAACGATTCGAACCCCGCGACACGAGACACGAGACATCTCTGGCTCGATTAGCGGAGGCCGTATCCATTCGGCTACCATTAACCGTATGAAATAGCGTTGAATTTTAAACATTTTTAATTTAAATGTTCATTACGTCAGACAGACAGTGATCAAATCGTTATACGATGATCTACGCATAAGAGCTAAATTGACCGACTTTTAATTCAACTGAAAGTGCTCAACGATAAGAAACGAATTTCTTAAAGGGGCTGTCATAATTATTTTTTTTTTTTTACTATAATAATTAAATACCTACAGACACTAGTGTTTCATCCTTTCGGGATTCTTCAGTATATATATAAGAGAAAGGTAGTTTGCTTGAAGCATTGCAGGTAAATAGATATGGAGGTGTATACGGCTATAGCAAAGCAGGTAACCGGCTGTTTTATTGGTGTAACGTATGAACAAAAATGGACAAACGAAAGGGTTTATTTGTTTTGTTATTTTTTAACTTCGTATATCCATTTTTTTTCAAGATAATTACAATATAAATCAGAAAATATGAACACACTATTTGATGTATCTGGGATGATGGAGGTCTTAATATTTCGAGATAACATCTCTTTTTCAAACGAAAAGGGACCAAAGAATGTCCTTAAAACATTGAAATATCGTAAAGAGGAAATGGATGTGGGAAAGGGTCAGTTGTAAAGCAGAAAATGTTTCTTTATTGTTATCATCGCTATTGCTACAGACATTTTCATTTTTTATTTAAGTTTTCGTATATATTATCTCTTTTACATATATATTTCTCCTTCTCTCTCTCTCTCTTCTCTCTCCTCTCTCTCTATATATATCTTTATATCTGTGTGAGTGTGTGTGTGTGTGTGTATGTGTGTGTGTGTGAGGAAATATGTTTCTTCAATTATATTTCACTTTTTATTTATACCAATCCTTTAATTCATGAAGTTCGATGTAATTACCAAGCATATATCAATAGATTAAGTAATTAGTTTCATACAAAATATATATAAATATATACGTTATAGATTTTATCGCTATCAATATTATCTAAGAAGATATATATAAAAATAAATAAATAAAATATAAAATAAAATATTTTATGAATGCATTTCAAAATGACTACAATTTATTAATACGGGAATTTAAATTTGGTGACTTTACTTGAAAATTCAAAGATGGTGTAATAAAATGAAAAAAGGTAATTGCAAATTCTCTCCCAATTGTCAGATTTTGTAATCATGTCCACTTGCTTTCATTTTCTTTTAAAATTGATAAATGCTTTTTTCTTCTGATGAGTTAAGGGCGAAATAAATTAATTGATTGAGAGAATAATTAAATGAATGATTTTGCGCTACGAAACAGGTGCTGTCAATAATCATGCATGTCAACTTACTTTAATTTTTTTTATACATATAAATATACCTATGTGTACACATAGGTATACATAGGTATATTTATATGTATAAAAAAAAGAAAAAAAGGAGAACGTCTACCTAAAACCACTAACCTAGTTCTAAAACAGATCCCTTGTTTGATAAAATGCATGCCCATTGGCTGATAGGAAGGGGCGCGGTGGATACTAGAAAGCTGGTTGGCCAACTAGAAATCCTCAACATATATAAAAGCAAGGGGCAACCACACAATTCGCGCATAAGCCTGACGAATCCTATAGTTGGATGAAACGCAGAATATTCAGTGTAGCTTAATCGCCATATATATTTTATAAATTACTAACTAGCTCTACCTACGTATTGAGCACTTTTGAAGTAAATACTTTAAGTTTACGCATAAATCTATACTTTCGTATATTAAATTTATGTGAATAAATGAAGTAGTTATATATATATATATATATATATATATATATATATATATATATATATATATATATATATTAAGTTCCAAATATCACGTTTTTTTCAGTCAGTCATTTATTACTTTTCAAAAGGTATCCATTACAATATTCTTCTGTATTGCGACTAACAAGTCTTGAAGAATTATAATGATATATATATATATATATATATATATATACTAGCAGAGGTACCCGTCGTTGACTGGGTTCAAAAACAGCCTACAGAAAATGGACTGTGATTGATGAAAGTATGATAGGTTATGAAAAGGAGGGGTTGTAAAGAGATAGGTTTTGATACTCAAAAATTTTACCCTAAGCAAAATATGATGAAAGTAAAGATAATTTTCGCGAAAATATATTTTTTTATATCAACTTTGTTTCCATTTTCCGTTAAAAAAAAAAATCAAAATGACAGCGACTTTGAAATGGAGAGCCCCGTTTTCAATTTGTAGGAGGGGCACCTGAGCATTCTGTGTTAACAATTTAAGAGAGTTCCGTCAACGTAAGGAATATTTATAAACATATTTTAATGTTTTCCGTTATTTTGTGCTTGAGGAATATTCGATTATGGCATGTGAAGTCGTTATCGCCTCAAGTTTCGTTTTAATTTCGGTTCGCTGAAATTATTTCAAGTAAAGAGCATTAAAACTATTTCAAAACATATAAAGTTAGAGAACGCTAGCAGAGTTCAATTATGAAGAAAAATTCAAATAATTACAGAAGATCAGGACAACATAAGTACAGTTGGATTCAAATCTATACAAAGAGGATCTACAGTTATTATCTGTTGTCGTTTTTATTAACGGTAGTAGCACCTTTTTATTCAAATTCACTTAAGTGAGCGAGAGTTTTTCTCCTTATTACACATATATTGACTGCATCATTGTCGCCCTTCTGATGGGACGTATTTTTATTTGTATACTAGCGGGAGGCGCCTCACTTTGCTAGGTCGTTAAATACGCTTAAATTAGTTTTAATTTATGCAGCTTTCCCATTTATTATTACAGAGGTAATTTTCTATTGAATATTATATGTACTTAAAATATAGTAGTGATTTCAAAGGTTTTTTTTTTAATGAATTAGCTGCCATGAGCTAGAATCGAAACCCAACCATTTAGCGTTCAATGTTTTGTGACCAGTAGTTTAATAGCTTACCGGTTAAATATTTACACACAGACATACACACATGCATGCACTGTTTATTTTATTTATTTATATAGATATAAATTTGTAATTAAAACAATCTAAAAAATCATAATAAATATATGTTTTAAATATTAAAAAAAATAATGTAAAAATACTTTTTTGTAATAAATATTATATCTACATGCATATATATAAATATATATGCTAATATATAAAGATATATATGCATGTATATATATTATATATATATATATAATATATATAATATATATATATATATAATATAATTATATATATATATTATAAAAAATAATTATGCAGCCCCTTTAAGAAACTCATTTCTTATCGTTGAGCACTTTCAGTTGGATTGTCGGTCAATTTAGCTCTTATGCATAGATCATCGTATAACGATTAGATCACTATCTGACTGACGTAAAGAACGTTTAAAATTAAAATGTTTAAATTCAACGTTATTTTACGCGGTTAATGGTAGTCGAATGGATACGGTCTTTGCTAAACGAGCCAGAGATGGCTCATGGTGGCGAGTTATCAAAAAAATAAATAAATAAATAATTATATATATATATATATATATATATATATATATATATATATATATATATATATATATATATATATATATATATATATATACAGTGATGATCATATTTATTGGCACGGTAAAATAAAAGTTAAATTTTGTCTAATAAATTCTAAAAAAGGGATTAAATTAAAGAAAATAACAAAGTATATTATGTATTTTTAACTGGCCTTTCCGATGCAGCAATCGGATTTTAGAAAAAATAAATAACAAAGGAACAACAAACATAATTGCAAAAAACCCTTGTTCAAAATTATTGGCACGATTTATTTAATAATCAATTGTATAGCCTTTGGCCTTGATTACCTTCCTCAGTCGCTTTTCATAGTTTACAACCAAGTTGTTGCACTCTTCAGTAGTAATTTTAGCCCACTCTTCCTGACAACAATCCTCCAATTGAATAAGATTCTTAGGCTTCCTTTGCATTACCCTCAATTTTAATGTTCTCCATAAATTTTCAATTGGATTAAGGTCTGGGCTTTGTGATGGCCACTCCAAAACATTAATATGATTGTCCTCAAGCCATTTCTTAGTCAGTTTAGCCGAATGCTTTGGGTCATTATCTTGCATGAACCACCAACGACGACCAAGTGAGAGCTCTTTAGCAGAGTCTTTCAGGTTTTCATCCAATATTTTAACATAATCTTCCTTTTTATGCTACCTGTGACCTTAACAAGTCGCCCTGGTCCAGAGGTAGCAAAGGATCCCCAAAACATCAAACTGCCTCCACCGTGCTTCACTGTGGGTATGGTGTTCTTAGGCAGGAAAGCTTCGCCAGATTTTCTGTAAATATAAGACACTTTATTATAGCCAAATAACTCTATTTTCGTTTCGTCAGTCCATAGAACACGTTTCCAGAATGCAACATCTTTATCAATATGACGTTTTGCAAAGGCTAGCCTTGCTTTCAGGTGCATAGGCTTCAATAAAGGAGTCTTTCTCGGACGACATGCTTTTAAACCTGCTCTCTTCAAAACTCTACCAACTGTATGTCGAGATACATTCACTCCAGAGGTGCTCTGTTCATCAACAATTTCCCCAACAGAGATCCTTGGGTTTTGTTTTACTTGTCGAACAATTTTCCGTTCATCTCTTGGGGAAAGAATCCTTTTTCTCCCTCTACCCTCTAAACTCATAACGTGGCCTTGCGATTTGAACTTGTTTATTATGGCTCTAACAGTGGATTTGGGAAGGTTTAGCTTCTTTGAAATCTTATCATAGCCCTCCCCATTGGTATGACATGCTACAACAAGCTTCCTGACGTCTTCGCTGTGTTCCTTAGTTTTAACCATGGCGATTGAAAATTATAATTTAGTCACTTATAATAGTTTAAATAAATCGCTATCTAAAAATTATCTGAAAAAAAATATTCACTGAATTAGCGTTAAACAAGCATAATATGGTTATAAAAAAGTTCAGAAAGCACGTAAACCGGAAATTGATTGATATTATACTGATACTAAAAGAAAAACAAAGCCGTGCCAATAATTTTGAACAAGGGTTTTTTGCAATTATGTTTGTTGTTCCTTTGTTATTTATTTTTTCTAAAATCCGATTGCTGCATCGGAAAGGCCAGTTAAAAATACATAATATACCTTGTTATTTTCTTTAATTTAATCCCTTTTTTAGAATTTATTAGACAAAATTTAACTTTTATTTTACCGTGCCAATAAATATGATCATCACTATATATATATATATATATATATATATATATATATATATATATATATATATATATTAGTTTTGACACGTAGGATACGTGAGGATTCGTCATATATATATATATATATATATATATATATATATATATATATATATATATATATATATAATTTCTATTTATTCTACAGTGGATGATTATTAATGATGGGAGTGTTATCATCAAATGAAGTGATTCATGACTATAGTTAACTAGATGCTAAACATTGTTCGAGTACGTAGTCGAATGGTAGTAATTAGTAAAGGTTACAATTTTAACAGTGATAAATTCATTGTGTCTATCAGAGGAGACGCGTAGGTTTTTGTTGTTGTTTTCTTATATTCGTAACTAGCAGGCCTTCCGGCGTTGTCCGGTCGTAAAATAAACTTCGATATGATATTTTGATTAATGCAGAAGTCGTATTTATTATTATACTCGCCTGGGTACCCGGCGTTGCCCAGGTGTTTGGGGGTATCTGTTAAAAAAAAAAGTGGTAGTAGGCAGGCTCGAACCCGTACCGCGAAGGAGGAAAAGAACATAAAAAAGTGACGTCTTTGCCGTTGCGTCCATCGCCTAACCGGAAGTGGCGGAGGTTTACATTAAGGTTAGTCAATCGAAAGGAGGGAATGACTTGAAAATATCGGCGAAAAAAAAAGCGACCCCTCCCTGTAGAAAAGTGTCCAGTTGAAGGAATTAATGTTTTTTGGCCAATTTCGATATTTGTTGTCCGAAAGGGGTGAGCTTCAAAACGATCCCGATCTCGTGAAAATCCGTCTCCTCAGTCGAAAATTTTAGGCATGCATGCATACATACATACATACATACATACATACATACATACATACATACATTTAAACAGATAGGTGACATTTACATTATAGACTAGCCTGCAAATGTACATTTCTTCCGTTATTTTTCACAAATGTCTTATCATTTTGTTCTAGCTGGGAATGGGGCATTCTACCGGATGCCAGATATTCACCCGCTATCCTATACATTCTAACCGAGAGATTTTCTTGAAGATTTTCTTAGCCATGTCCTTTAGTGTAATAGTTTGTATCTTTCTTGCACTTGGTTTACCGGGTATATTTGCCAGGTAGTTTTTAAAATTCTATTGCTTTACTTTGGTTGTTTCAATAATTACTGAAATGATAGGAGCAACCGAACTCATTATAATCCCGTCCCATGAGTGTACGTATGAGCATGAATGTTTGTACATTTCAGTAAATTTGTATACTTAATATCTGGATTTTTTGAAGAATCCTCTTGTTTCTTCATATCGTCTGTACTGAGGATTGAACCGTCAACCTCCAGAAGAGTATCACTTACAACTAAATCGACTTAGTATTTTATCCATTATGACATCCATTACACAAAGATCTGTAGCATAACAGATGAGTATTAGGTAAGTCCACTTGTAAGTGACACCTTTTCTGGAGGTTGAAGGTTCAATTCTCGGTGCAAGCTGTAATACAAAAAAAAAAAAGAAAGAAAGGAAAGAAAAAATAATAAAAACGCAAAACAGTCAGTCACACGCAACAACAGTCACTAACGATTCTCGTACAACCATCTGAAAGGTTTCTTGTAACTAATCGTCCCGTTCGCCCCACAGCATCCTTTTATGTAGTTGACCGGAAAGATTTTGCACACGAGTCGCGAGACTTTCCGTTACTTTGTGAGATCGCCGAGTTATAAAATCTCTGGGCGTTACCATCTTGATTCTTTCCTCTCTCTCTCGTCGACAGTTCAACTCCACATCATGCACATACGCACGAAAGCTTTAATGGCAAGCCACAATTTTCCTTACACAGGCGATATAGTCTCTGAAAGAAATAAACAGTATATCAATATATCAGGAGCAACTAGTCTAATAAAAAATAATCTTCAGAAATACTTAGAAGTAATTCCTGGAAGACCGAGCTGTAACTAAATACAGATAGCAGCTATAAAGGGGACAGTGTCTATTCTTAAAAGAACCTTCAGATATAAATTTAAATCGTAATGGAATCAAGTGCAACTTTGTCTCTTAAAATTAACTGAGATAAAAAAAAAAATAGCGATACTCAAAATACAACTGCATATTACTTAAGATGTCCACCCGGCCATGGCTGATGGAACGAGTGTATACGATTCCCGTGGATAAAATAAAGGTTTCGTTCAAAATCCCATACAGATTCCAGAAAAATTTCCGAATCCAACAAAATACACGTGAAGAAAGTCGGAGGTTAAGTCGAAACGCGTGCCAATAACACTCAAAATTACAAAATTAATAAAAAATAAACCAAATAATACAAAATTTTGTTTATATATATTTATATTTACATGTACAAGATTCACTCCTAAACTAATTAATCGATCATTATGAATTTTGAAACACATCTGTTAGGTGTAAAGGAACCAAATGTGGGTTATACTTAGTTTAATTTAGTCTTGTGCAAAAGGGGTAAATAAGAATGAAAGTGCTTACAATAAATTTTGCGAAATTTTAACGATAAGGATGATACCGCAATTAATTGTTGTTTAAAGAAGCCTTTTTAGCCTTTTAAAAACGAGCAAAAAGTTATATCCCATTGACTTAGAATGAATGCTTTACACCAAATCGATAGTTGAATATGATTAAATTTGCGCTTATTTTTGCATGAAATACTAACTTATATTAATCCCTAAGTGTGCTTGAAACGGATACCATAATACTTAGTTCCCTGTAGTATATCATAACAAAGGTCGATACAAAATACAGCCAGATCAGCCCAGTAGTTTCCGATAAAACTACTAAAGTAAATGAGGAATTGTGGTGACTAATCCATTTTGCTCTTTCTCTACTTCGTTGTAATTCACTTTATTCGTAACTTTCTAAGTTTCGTAACTTAGTAAGTTTTAACATGAACGTGTTCACTAAAGTATCTTTAACCAATTAAGATCGTTACGACCCCCCCAAAAAGTAACACATACATTTGAAAGTAATAAATCAGTGCAAGCTTAGAAATCATAAAAGATCAACAAAATAAAAGTGTTTTACCAGAAAAAATCTTAATAACTCGTGTACCAGCCTTCATCAACTCGCACACAACTTTAAATGCACTAACGAAAAAGCAAGGCTAACCAACACACACACATATGCTATACCACGCTGCCAAATATACACGTACGTATATGAGTTAAGCACACATTTTCACACAATGACCATATTACCTACACATTTCTAAATCTTGTGATTATTTTTACTGAAATTTATTTATCAAGCACGAATTTGCATAAAAAAGATTTTCATTGTTCAAAGTAGCTTTAATATTCTTATCTCTTGTATAAAAAGGTTTAATTACAAAATTTTGTTTTCCCAGATTTTCCTCAACTCTGTTCATATATTTATGTAGCACTTGCTACCTGGTGGCCCCTGTCTTCTCCCATGTTTATATGTATGCATGCCTATATATGTCCGAATTATTGTTTTTCTTTTTTGTTACATCGACAAATAAATCTACGTATGCCAAAACATGACTTTGACTTGTCTATAATTGCTATATATATATATATATATATATATATATATATATATATATATATATGTAAGTGTGTGTGTGTGTGTATGTGTGTGTGTGTGTGTGTGTGTGTGTGTGTGTGTGTGTGTGTGTGTGTGTGTGATATAACACAAGCGTAAATGATCGTTTCGGTGGAGATACCATGACATTCTCAATGTAAATAGGCACGGCGTATGAATTCCGACAAAGAGATTCAATCAAATCGTAAACATTATCTGGACCAATCAAAATCTTGCGATTAAGGAACGAAATAAAGTTCAGTCATCATCATGATGACTGTGTTAAAAAAAAAAGTAGTCCGACAACTTTTATTTTTAGAAGAAGCTACATTTTGTCCTCCAACAATTCACCTTCCTTTTCATTCCTTTGTTTATTCATTTTTGTACGCAAACGCCGAGCCGGGATTTCTAACGAATAACCTCTATAATACGCTATCACCGTTTTATGAATATTCTTATCTCGTATCAACATACCGAGTGTTATTGAGCACTAACATGACCTCATTCTGTCTTAAAACACAGTTCAAATCTTCTTTATAATGTTTTTGCATGATTTACCGCACTCTGAGCCAATATTAATTTTAGCTGGTTTATGAATTAGGATTTTTTCTGGAACTCTTCGTTCAGTGAAAAAAATATTAGTACTTGTCCAGAATTCATCCCTATGAAAAATAAATAAATAAATAAATAATAAAATAAAAATTTATATACGCAGATGGTTCCCAAAGTAAGGCCTCCTGTTTTTTTTTTTTAAATAAAAAAATTGAGACATTGATGAGCTATGAAAACAGGAGTGGTCCCATTAAAACGAGCGACCTTCTTTGCTACAGAATTTATTTTTCTACGCAGTCACCAACATTCTCGATGCCTGCTTTTGTTAGCAATTTTTGATGTCTCGCGCATAAATTTCCGGATCGCACTTTATCACTTACATCTCTGTCGTAAATTGAAAATTGACCATCACGGAATAGGACTTCCTTTACTTCTTTCTGAAGTATGATATCAGGCAGAATTTTTATGGACAGATTCTTTGCAACGCCTTCTTGTAAGATCGATGACCACTTGAGAATCTTAAGCACTGTACGTCATCTCCACAGATTGTGATGTGTATTTGATATTCTCAATAAACTTTCTTGAAGCTTCCTCATTAAGCGAAAGCTGAATGCCCATTCAGGACGAATACCATAACAGCTATTTCCCAATGTATTATCATCATCATCATCATCATCATCATCATTATGATTATTATTATTATTATTATTATTATTATTATTATTATTATTATTATTTACTCACTAGGAGTAGTCACGCAAGCCATCATCAAAGATTTCTCTTTAAGAACAACTTGTGGTGTTCTCTAGAGTCTAAGTGACAACAAGTTTCTCCAGATTTCCAGTACTCTCCCCCTTTTTCGTTAACCTTTGCAAAAGAATGTGCATTATCGCAACAGCCGCTTACTATTGATTTCTAGTTGGCAGCAACCATAGAAAAACATATCTTTATATACATGTGTTACGTTTACTCCACAATATCATAATGAAGTAATGACAAATATTGGTAAAATATTCGTTATTATTGGCTCGCAAGGAGCTTTCACACAGGTCACTTAAGATCTCTCCTTGAAAACAACCTGTAGTGTTCCCTGGAAGCTGAGTGACAACAAGTCTCCCCAGATTTACAGTACTCTTCACCTCTTTCGACAGCATTTACAAGTAAATTTCCGTTATCGCAACAGCCGCTTACCATTGATTTCTTGCTAGTAGCGACCATTGGTCTCCACTGGTATTTGAGTGGCAATAAGCCTCCCCAAGGTCCTAGTTCTCTTGGCACTTGTCCAGCGGAAGTCTAATCAGCGCTCTCTTCTCAATCTTTCCATTCTCTTGACCCTTCTGGACTATTTGGCATCACTCTTTTGGGAGGAGTTTAATGGGGTAATGGGAGGATGGGTGAGGGGATAGAGAACTTGTAGATATGCAGCTTCAATATTCTTGATTCCATGCAACGCTTCTTCATATTTTGCCTCTGCAGCAGTTTATCTGGTCCACGCATGTGGCTCATGTGTATCAATCTCCGCATTCAATGGTTTTCCTTAATATTTCAGTTTTCATTGTCGTTATTCGTTGTATCTTTGTAGCCATTCCTCTGATACCAATTTCTCCTATTCTTTTTTCAAAGTTTTTCGGAATTATTCCTCGTACTCCCACTATTATAGGTTATTATCTTGATTTTCTTCATCGTGCATACCCCTTTCAGCTCTCTGGTCCTTCTTCTTCTTCTTCTTCTTCTTCTTCTTCTTCTTCTTCTTCTTCTTCTTATTATTATTATTATTATTATTATCAATAAACAATAGAGCAAGACTTGTGACCAGTTGCGTACGTTTTTGTTTTATATATTATTAAATATTTAATTTCCTAACTTTGACATCGGTTGATAATGATAATTTCACATGTAAATATTTACTCGAAATACTGATTTAAAAAACGATGAATGATAAATTTTAACAACTTTGGAAAAAATTAAGCACATTTTGTGACGTCACCAATTTTTAAATAGCCATTTCTTTCTTGGTTGTGATCAGCGCGGCATCTTTAAATCCAATACAATTACTATAAGGTGTAAATCCAGAAGCAGTACTATATAATACAAACACACACATGAACACACACACATATATACTTAAGAGTTTGTGTATAAACATTGGCTGTCCTCATTTTAGTTTTGATAATGTTTAAATTTTGTATTTGCTGTATAATCCATATGCTGAAATTAAACGCTTGTACAAAAAATAGCGAACAAATGCATTTTTATAAAAATGTATAATTTATTTTACGTTTAACAATGGTGGAGCATATTTAGTCGTTGACCTATGCCTGCGGCTAAACTGCTATTCTGCGTATGTTGCGTACAGGATCCAAGCTTCAACTGTTAACAAAAACGAATTACGATTCAATTCAATTCTCTGTTTCAATGAAGAAAGAGACAGAAAGGGAGAGAGAGAGAATGAAAGATATATATATATATATATATATATATATATATATATATATATATATATATATATATATATATTGTATTTTCTGTCAGAAGGTTGTTAGATGAGACAAGTCATTGGTACCGTCGGTTTCAAGCCCGATAATTAGAACCGTTTAAGCTCTCTTCAGCCAATACTCATCTATTTTATAACCGGAAGTGAAATATATATATATACTTCACGAGTTCACGTTTAACTCTCGTTTTGTTAAATCCCCTATCCCCGTTTATTTATCGGTTAATGATTTCATTAACTTTAAAATTTGAGTTATTTTAATTTTAAAATTTAATTTCGATTGAAATTTTTTTCCATGAAATTTTTTTATATATAAAACGATTTTAATTTAAAAATCTAATTTTTTATATAAAAATTCAAACTTAAAATTTATATCAATATCGATTAAAAAACTCTAAGTTCGTTTAATTATATCGAATTACATTTAAAATTTTCGAAATACGTTTAAAAATTTCTTTAAAAATTTCAACTCTTTCAAGGTTTGGGAAAGTGAGTATTTATCTAGCCTAAGGGATTTTCCTAGTATATTAACACTATTATATTTTTCTTATAGTTTAAAAATTGAAACAGATTATTAATTACATTTATAAAGTATGATATTTAAAAATTTATATATAATACATTAAAATCCATAATACAAAATTAGGCATAGAATACAGAGTAAATAGGTTAGCAAAGAAAAATGTGTTTATAACTTTAAAAGACCACAAAGAAAATTTTAATAATAAGGCAACCTGCAGGCTAATAAACCCGGCTAAAAGCGAGATCGGTCTAGCTAGCAAGTCTATAATTAGAGAAATAGTAAAAGAGATAAAAAGAAAATCAAATCTTAATTTGTGGACAGACACAAGCGCCGTACTGGACTGGTTTAAAAACATAACAGCCACACAAATGTAAATTCACACAACTGAATCTCGTCGACATTTACTCCTCAATCACTACGGAAATTCTAGAAAAATCATTGATCTTTGCATCAAAATATAAAAAGATAAGCGAGCTGGATAAGGAAACTGTTGTGGTGGCAACCACTTATTTGCATATGCGAATAACATAACACTATAAATGGCAAGCCTAGGTTGGCCTTGGTGTGTCTTACTCAAATGCCACCGGAAGTGACGCCGAAGAGCGTACATGTCCTCCCACCAAGACTCTCGGACTCGACACCGTCATTTGTACATATTGTAAATATACCTTTTCTTTAATACACTTATTATTGCGTTATCTTGTTGTTTGCGTCTTCATTGTATTTCCTTACTAATTATTGTTCAACCTTGCAACCACAACAGTTGGCGACGAGATATGAAGCGTCAAATATAACAGTTTGACGAAGAACTATTAAAAAAAAAAAAAAAAGTACAACGCAAAGGTTGACCATTTTTTTAAGGAATGCAAAGTGTTGACGAGCAAACGGATTTTACGCTAAAGAGAAGTTTCAACTCAAGTGAAAAAAAAAAACTCTAACGTGGCAAAAGCGACAATTTACGCCGTTTTCTGGGAATCCGACTTGCAAACGAATGTAAAAGTGAATTTTTGTTTTGTCGCTACACGACAAATCTTACTAAAGGACCAACTTGCAAACGAAAAGCGAACTTTGTTCTGTCGCAAAAACGACAGGTTAGACCCGTAATACGAAAAGCAAGGAAGTAACCTACGAAAAAGGTTCACCAGTGGATTCTAATTACTGTTCTCCGTAAACAAAACAACAACTAAAGGGCTTTTTAATTAATGTTTTGGTTGACGTCGGTACTAAAAGGAAATACCACAGCTAAAACTAAACTTCAAGGAAAGGATTTTTTTCTTGAAGTTGTCACTGAATAACGGATAATACAGTAAAACGTCACGGAAAAAAGGTAATCTCAATTTAAGAGGTATTTTAATTACTAAAATACTAGAGAAAAAAAACTCAAAGAACTAAATTACTGCATACATTTATTCAATTGTGACTCGATTAAAAAAAAACTTTTATTTTGTGGAAAGAGTTACTTATTAGTAAGTGCCTAAAAACGGAAAGTCAATTCCATTTCGTGATTCCAGATAAACCTGTTTTATTTTTTTTTTGTGCATCGCAAAAAGAATATATTATTGCAAGCAGCGATATTATTATTGAAAACAGGAGCTTACAGCAATTTGCTTTTTTTGTTGTAACCCAAACCGGTGTATATTGTACATGGTACAATATTTTTTTTAACTACACACTAAAAAAAACCAAAAAAACATGGAAGACTTATCAAAAATGTTCATGCAATTTTTACAAGCACAGGCTGAGCGGGATGAACGCAGACAAGCTACACAAAACGAGCTTTTGCAAACACAAATACAGGCACAGGCTGACCGCGAGGAAAAGAGAGAGGACAGATTATTGAAATGGCAGCAGTAACAAGAAGAAAAGCAGAAAATGGCACAATTAAAACAGAAAAAACTGCAATTGGAACAGGAAGAAAGGCATAAGAAACTACAATTGGAATATGAAGAAAGACAAGATGAACGTTTTGCTAAAACACTGGAACTACTAAAGAGTAATCGAGAAAATGTCGATAGTGTTAATTTCTCCCATACAACTATTTTTAATAGCATGGACACATTTCATTATGTGCCTGAGGAAGAGAAGAATTTTGAAGCATACTACACAAGATACGAGGATGTTTTTCAACTGGACTGTAAAAATTGGCCAAATAGTCAGAAAGTGAGCCTCTTACTCAGAAAATTGGGTACATCAGAACACAGCAAATTCGTAGATTACATATTACCTAAAAAAAACTGCGGAATTAGAGTTCATGGAAGCTGTAAAATTACTAAAAGAATTATTTAATCCAAATATATCTCTTTTTCATAAAAGATGGCTGTGCATGAATCTAAGAAAGATGGACAACCAAGATTATTTGACATACGCATCAGTTGTCAATAAAAACTGCGATAATTTTAAGCTTGCAGAACTAACGGTAGAAGATTTTAAATGTCTAATCTTCGCTCAAGGGTTAGTTTCCACGAAAAATGCAGAAATACGCAGACGAGTGTTGTCTAAGCTGGAATCTGAGCAAGATTTAACCCTCCAGAAACTAGCAGAGGACTGTGAAAGGGCCATTACACTAAAAAAGGATTTAAAAAATATAGAAGAATTCAGAGTGGCATATGTAAGAAAAGTTAGAAAACCATACGCACCAACCAAGAACTTTACAAAGAAAAGCAGTGGAACGGGATATTCCAAAGATAATATCCATAAATATAGTACAGAATATAACAAGCCTCTTCCTAGATATAACTGTAAGAGATGTGCAGAAAAGCATTGAGAATCAGATTGTCCTTATAAGAAGAAAAAAATGCTACATTTGTAAGAAGGTGGGACACAAAAGCGATTGCTGCAGATATAAAGATTACACCAGAAAGAGAGTACAGCAAACAAAATCAAATACAAAATTAGACAAAGATCGGCGAAAATACGTAAAAGTGGAAATATTTAAAACATCAATAAAGTTACAACTCGACTCCGGCTCCGATGTTTCTATAATAAACCTTTTCCTTACTAATTATTGTTCAACCTGGCAACCACAACAGAAACCATCATGCAAGCAATGCAGATCATTTATCATTTTTTTACCATAAAACATGGGTCAAAAAATCCAATCCCAATGACCCCTTTGACGTCGCGATAGGTCGGTATGACAGTGCGTCATCTGCGACCTGATCGGACTTTTCCTATTAGATACTATGAAAAATAAATTCCCAGGCCACTTCTTTGGATTATATAGGGATGATGGACTTTGCCTATCGCGTAACTACAATGGATGTGCACTAGACAGGCTTAGGAAAGACCTAGCTGAATTTTTCAAGGAGCTAGGATATTTTATAATAAAAACAAAACACAAATTTAGATAGAGTACATTTTTTAGATGCAACTCTAGATCTTGAGAAGAAAATACATAAACCCTTCAACAAACTATATATATATATATATATATATATATATATATATATATATAATAGACATGTGTATATTTATACTAAGTAAATAAAGTAAAGTTAAGATAAATAAATAAATAAATAATATAAATAAATAAACGGGTGTAGTTAATAATTCGAGGTTTGGTAGACGCATTGTAAGATATGATCAAAATACATGTTTTGAACATATCTTATAATGTGTCTACCTAACCTCGTATTATTAACTACACCCGTTGCTTTATTTACTTAATATTTATTTATTTATACTAACTTTACTTTATTTACTTAGTATATATATATATATATATATATATATATATATATATATATATATACACATGTCTATGTATATATATATATTTATATTTTTTAATTTATATTTTTTAATATATATGTTTATATTTTTAATATATATTTTTATATTTTGTAATATATATGTTTATCTATTTTGAATATATATTTTTATTTTTTTAAATATTCTTGAATATATAATTGTATATACGTACATGTGTATGTATAATTGTATATGGTTACATGTGTGTGTATGTATGTATATATGTATATGTACATC
>NC_136495.1:18022283-18114783 GCF_053919585.1 Euprymna scolopes
GCCAATTTTGAGTCGAAACACTTGAAATCTTAGATGTAGGTTACTTGGACATGGGTCAAACATTTAAACTTGAGTTGAGCTGACGGGCTGCTCCTGCAATTTTGGCAACTAAAGTGCCTACGCCTCCTGTTAACTGGCTTTAAAATCCACACGTTACGATCTTGGGCCACGTCTCCCCACGGTGGGAGGTGGCAAATACCTACAATCAAGGAGTTAGGCCCGAGCACTACCAGAACATCACCAGAGCATCTTCAGGTCATCATGTGACCCTTGCAGGACACTTATTAGCACTTACTTATTTAATCAGTAAATGGCCAAATCGCTAAGGTTATCACTTCATTCGTTGGTGAAGCTAAGTTTTCGCTGAGTCATAAAGAAACAAACAAAGCAAACAAACAAAAAGAAAACAAACAAAACAAACAAACAAAAAGAAAACAATCATCCATTTGAAACGTGTGTTGGTGATTATCTTTTGTAGTAATGTCTTCAGGCTCGTCATATCAACGGTTGCGCTAAAAGAATCAGCAAAAAATATTATTATTGTTCAGAGCTTTTAGGCCATGCAATTAAGGAGTTGCGTAAGACATCACGAAATCTGAACATGCCACCAATAAGCAATAAGTAAGTAGCCAATCGCTAAGATTTTCATTCTAAATCAACGTTGGTAACTTCCTTTTTTGGTGATGCTAAGTTTTCCCTCGGTTATAAGTAGTCACCCATTTGAAACGTGGTTGTGATTATCCTTTTTGTTAATTCCACATGGGTAGTCGTATCCTTGATCATGCGTTAGCAATTATGACTAAAAGAACCCACAAAATAGGCAGAAAGTATAAAATAAACGTGGAGGTAGAAAAGAAGAAGAAGAAGAAGAAGAAGAAGAAGAAGAAGAAAAACAGAATAACATTTTCTTTCCGTTGGTTTGTTTTCGAACCTGTAACAAAGCAATACAAATGCCATAAAAAAAAAACATCATCAAAATACGCATGCAAAATAATTCACAAAAAACACATCATATCTCATTATATGTTATTTCTTATATAGTGTATATTTAAGAATAGCGTGGGGAAGGGGTATTGCCGGATCGTAAAATACACTTACATATAATTCATGATATGTTTGGCTGTTCAAAACGCAATTGTCTGCATAATTCCCAGAGTACTGCTTTTTTCACTGGATCGTACTACTACTACTACTACTACTACTACTACTACTACTGTTTTTGTTGTTATTGTTATTGTTGTTGTTGCTTATGCTACTGCTGCTGCTGCTCACTAGGAGTTTTCTCACAGACTATCATCATATTCTCTTTCAGAACAACCTGTGGCGTTCCCTGGAGTCTGAGTGACAACACGCAAGAAGCATATTAACAGAGGTATAAGGAACGTTTCAGTTGCGCGTACCTCTGTTATCTACACCCACGCAAATTCTACGGGTATAAAAACTAAAGCTTTGCATTTTCGCACGGACGTAGGCCAAAGCACCCCACGTAACAGCGGTGTTGACTTTTCATCTAATCGGCATTCAAAGAAAGCAAATTTCATAAATATTTTTCTGGCAGCTTTCGCTGGAGCCGATTTGAAACCTATAAAGAAGACACTGTGCACTAAAAACCAGTCAATCGAGCCAGCATGCTGTAACAAAATGGACTCCGTCGCGGTTCGATGTAAAACAAGCAACATAACTTCGCGCGCATCACTCATCTGAATTCTTCACATGGAAGCACGAGATCAGCGAGAATTAATATCTTTATTTTATCTTTTATGTTAGCGATCGAATCACACAAATGGACTAACAATACTGAACTAATATAACGGATTTTAATACCGTTTAAAAAGATTAAAAAAAAAGAAATATTTTATATCTAAAAAATGATTGCCTCAGTCAGAGAAGGATTTCCTTTTTCTCCATTTTGTTACACTTCTTTCATTCCAGTGTTCGAACATGTTTTCCCTCACATATACACACCCACACGTACGCACGCACATACATACGCACATATACGCAGACATACGCGCACAAGTACGCACACATGCGAAACGTCACTTCCTTTAAAGTGAAAGCCAGACATGCGCAGTCAGAACACTGACCCCAGTATAAAAGTTAACAAAACCTGTCAACTTCCCTTTTCTTGTCCGGACCAGCGTTCGACCTGTTGAGGACGAACTGACCGCACGCTCTAACGTCACTTTCCCTGCTACTGTAATGTGGGGTAAGCGCACGTACATTTTATACGCTTTCCCTCTCCATGAACTGGATTGACTTTCTCACTCTATCTCCCCTTCGGCTTTGGTCCATCAAAACAGACATGTGCGCGACTCTCTACTGAGCTTAACCCTCTCTTTCTACAGGCCGGCTTGCTACTTCGCGTTTCTCTATTGCATTCCCTTTTCCTTCCATGCGCGTAGTCGTCAATGGCTGAATGAACACGTGTACACCCAAGACTTTCATTTCTCAACAGAAAATAAACGACATGTTTATTTTATTCCAGCATTTGAGTTCTTTGTTTCCTTCATTCAATTCGTTTCATTATTTTTTCTTGTAGCGAGTTAAGGTATTTATATCCTGGTCCTCTACATGACCAGTTTTATCAGACTCTGGTCAAGAGAAAAATATACGAAGTCCTAACGACTATACAAACAGTTACAGACATTGCCTTTATGCCAAAATATTTCTTTCCGGAACATTTTTATATTCTCACAAACTTTGAACGATTTATTCTTTTATTACTTTCTTGACTCGCGCGTTAGATCGACACACGCATACAAAACATCAACAATAAAAATATGATTGATTATTTCTTGCTAATTTTTATATTCGATTTCGTTTTGATGCTGATTTTGACCACCTTTTGTTTCTATTTTTTGTTAGGGGGTTGGAAACATTTACCTATGCTCACATCACGGCTGTGAAATCAGACATCGGAGTTTACTAAGATTTCCAGTACTCTCCACCTCTTTCGATAACCATTGCAGATGGATTTGCGTGATCGTAGCAGCCGTTGTCATCGACTATTGGTTTTCACTTGAATTTGGATGGCAACAAGCCTCCCCAAGGTCCCAGTCCTGTTTGCACTTGTCCAGCAAAGATCCGGCAAATGCTTTCTCTCCTCGGTGTTTATATCTGTCTATACCCTTCTCACTTTGGGGTGGCGTCAGTTTTGGGTCACACAAACACACACACACACACACACACACACACACACACACACACACACACACATACAAAAGACAAAAAAAAAAATAAAAATAAAAATAATTCCAGTTTTCGTGATTCTATTAGAGGCGCCTTTTTTGTTTTACTTCTGGAGCATTTTCTGCATGTTCAGTTTTTATTATTATTATTATTATTATTATTATTATTATTATTATTATTATTGTTATTATTATTATTATTATTGTTGTTATTATTATTATTATTATTATTATTATTATTATTATTGTTATTATTATTATTGTTATTATTATTATTATTATTGTTGTTGTTGTTATTATTATTATTGTTATTATTATTATTATTATTATTATTATTATTATTATTGTTGTTGGCTCACATGGAACTTCCACACAAGTCAACAAACGATCTGATTGGAAACCTGTGGTGTTCTCTGGAAGCTGAGTGACAACAAATCTCCCCAGACGTCCAGCTCTCTCTCTACCTCCTTCGATAGCATTTGCAAATGAATTTGCATCATCGCAACAGCCTCTTACCATTGATTTTTCGCTGGCAGTGGCCATTGGTTTATACTGGAATGTGAATGGCATTAAGCCTCCCCAAGGTCCCAGTTCTCTTCGCACTTGTCCAGCCGATGTCTAGTCAGCGTTCTCTCCTCGGTCTTTCAATCCTTCTTGACCCTTCTCGGCTCTTTGGTATCACTTTTCTATTGGGAGGAACGGTGATGAGACAATGGGGGGGATGCATGAGGGGGGGTGTAAAACTTGTAGATATCCAGCTTCGGTGTTCTTCATTCCCTGTAACACTTCGTCGTCGTTGTCATCGTCATTATTATTATTATTATTATTATTACTATTATTAGAATTTAAAACTTGAATTCACGGTTAAACGAGGAATTGTCTTTCACATGTTTGGATGTTTTATGTTTCTGTTTTTGTGTACATTTTTCTGACCAAAAGCAACATCGGCAGAGGAGTTTATAAAAAAAACAAACGAACAAAGTAAGCTTTTCTGACTGAAATTATTATTATTATTATTATTATTATTATTATTATTATTGTCACTGTTCTTCTTCTACTTATTATTATTATTATTATTATTATTATTATTATTATTTTTATTTCATTATTGTTATCGTTGTCATTATTATTATTATTATTATTATTATTATTATCATTAAAAAAACAAAAAAAAATTACTTTATTTGTTATTACTATTATCACTAATATTATTACTAGTAGTAGTAGTGGTGGTAGTGCTAGTAGTGGTGGTATGTTTTTATTATTACTGTAGCTGTAATGGTAGGTGTCGTTTTTTGTTGTTATTGCTATTGTTGTTTTTGCTGTTAATATTATTGCTACCGATATTAGTGTTGCCATTATCATTGTAGATTTTATTTCTATTGTTGTTGGTGGCGGTAATGGAAATAGTGGTGGTGATGGAAGAAAAAGGTCGGGTGGGGAACCCTCCTAGAGATAATGTCTTGATAAAACTATCAGTGGTGGTGTAACCTTAAATTCACTAACCCCATTTATGGGAGAATGTCAAATCAAAATATTGAAAATAACGACGTGAATGAGGCTAGAACATCTTGTGATGGTTTCACATCAGATAGGTGTCCCACTGGTCAACAGGGTGGGTCCTATCGTCATCATACAACTGTTCGAAATTTTGAGGATGTGGCTGGATATAGGGGGAGTGAGAATTGCCAGAGAGGGTCCCAAGACACGAAGGGAGTTGGAACAGGAAATGTAAAAAAAAAAACGTGGACGGATGAGGAAAGAAGAGTACTGTGGGAATGCTTTGTAAGAAGTGGAATACCAAATCTGGTGGATATATCCGAAAAGTGAAGGAAGAATGGGAATTGAGAGGAAGAGGAGGAGCTAGAAGTGAAACAAATTAAAACTAACAATGTACTTTCAGTGATTGCTAGAGAAGAGATTGAACGGATGGTTAGGAATGAAATGAATAACGAAAGTAAAATTGATGAAACTAGCTCTGATGAAAGAACTGAGAGAGTGGAAGTGCAGAAGGGAAATGTAAGCGATGATGGGAGGTGGACAACTGAGGAGGTATGGAATCCTATGGTTAGGGGAAGTAATGAGAAAGAGTTTGAAGGATCTAAGGCAAATGAGATCATTGACTCTGAGACAATGGAGCCAGTGAAAGGAGCAGATGTATGGAGAAGTGGTGATAAAGTTCGAACTTTGACTTCTGTAGAAAAAGAAGTACTTCAGAAGTTAAGAGAGGTTCTTCTTAGAGACGATATCATAGAGATTCCAGGTATGAAGAGTAGCGATAGGCGGAAGGTGAAAAACGAGGTAAAAATTCACAACATCATAAGAAAGAACATATCGATTACGGAACTTAAGAGGCTTCTATATGCAGCGTCATACATTATTGCGAATCGTCTTGGCTTATTACAGAAGAAAAAGGGAGAAATGACGGATAGAAGGCCATACTGGCAGAGACGGCTTGAAGAAATTATTAAAGGTGGCGGAAAGACATTGGTAGAATCGAAGAAATAAGAAAAGGAGTTAAACTAGGACAGAAAGCCAAGGAGGAGCTTGAAAGGAGGTATAGATTGCTGGAAAAGGGAACGATGAACATCCTAACAATGTTGAAAGAGAAGATCCACACTTGTGGTGTGAAAATTAGGAACTTTGTTGGAAAAAGTATTGCATTTCGGCAGAACAACCTTTTCCGGAACAATCAGTCTCAGCTGTATAAAGAATTAAATAGTAGTAAACAGGCGGGAAATAACAACACTCCAAAAGCAAAAGATGCAAGGAAGTTCTGGAGTGGAATTTGGTCTGTCGAAGGGCGATATAATGAGAAGGCTAGCTGGTTGGGAGAGGTCAGAGAAAGGCTATCAGAAATGCAACAGATGAAGAACGTTGAGATAACCATCGATGACGTTAAGGCTGGCATATGAAGGATGACAAACTGGAAGGTACCTGGTCCAGATGGAGTGATGGGCTTCTGGTTTGAACAGTTTCCAATGCCTTTATCCACCTATAGCTGCTGCTCTGCAAAGGGTTGAAGAGTCGGGAAATGTCCCTGACTGGCTTGTGAAGGGAATAACAACACTGATTAAGAAAGATCCTGCAAAAGGAACAGATGCCAATAATTATAGACCAATTACATGTATGCCATTGATGTGGAAACTGATTAGGAATGATTTTGCAGAGAAAATTTATGAACATCTAGAGAGTAATGGTGTTTTTCCTGACGAACAAAAGGGGTGCCGGAAAGGCTCGAGAGGTACTAAAGAGCAACTATTAATTGATAAAGCAATAATCCAGGATGCGAAGAAAAAGAAGAAGAAGAAGAAGAAGAAGAAGAGGAATCTGAGCGTAGCATGGATCGATTACAGAAAGGCTTATGACATGGTTCCTCATTCATGAATACGTGAAACACTATTGATGATGAAGGTTGTTGAGAATGTGGTAGGGCTTTTGAAGACAAGTATGGCTCAATGGAAAATGGTGCTGACAGCAAACAGAGAGGAGATGGGTCAAGTTGGCATTAAACATGGGATATTTCAAGGAGATTCATTATCGCCACTTCTTTTTGTATTGATAATGATGCCACTGAGCATCCTCTTGAAGAGAGAAAAACTGGGGTATAACTTTGAATCTGGTGACAAACGCCTCAACCATCTACTGTTTATAGATGATTTGAAAATATTCGGTAGAAATGAAAAGGAAATGGAGAGACTGCTAGAACTTGTGGGGACATACTCAAAAGACATTGGGATGGAGTTTGGGATTAGTAAATGTGTGGTGCTGATGATGAAAATAAGAGTAAAGGTTTATTTGAATGGAATAATACTGCCAAATGGAGAATCATGAAATAAATAGAAGATACAGGATATAAGTATTTGGGAGTGCTGGAGGGTGTAGGCATCATGAACAGAGAAATGAAGGAAAAAGTCAGGAAGGAGTATCTTAGAAGAGTGAAACTAATTGCAAAGTCGAAACTGTATGGAGGAAACCTAATGAAAGCAGTAAATGCATGGGCAGTCAGTGTTTTGAGATACAGTGTGGGAATTTTAGAATGGTCTGACAAGGATTTGCATGCCATGGATATCAAAACAAGAAAATTTTTAGCAATGTTTGGTATATTTCACATTCGAAGTACTGTATCAAAAGAGGAAAGATGGTGGGAGAGGATTGAAAAGTGTAAAAGATTGTGTTAGAACCGAGGAGATGTCATTGAAGGAGCATGTGGTTAGAAGTGAGGAGTGGATGCTTAAGGTTGTGGCCAATGAAGTGGAGGTATGTGAGACCAAGGCTGATTATGTGAAACGTATGGATAGAGAAAGGGCAAAGGAACTGGCTAGGAAAAAATGCATGGAATGTTCTTCCAGGATATAGCAGAAGTGGCTGATGAAAGATCATGGCAATGGCTTACAGCTAGGTATCTGGCTAAAAGTACTGAAGCTTTTGTTTGTGCAGCACAAGAGCAAGCATTAGGAACACGATTGTTCAAAAAAGTGGTTCTAGGAGAGGAAGTTGCTGCAGAATGCCGAATTTGTGGTAAGAACTCAGTCAATTGCGCACCTTGCAGTATGGTGTAGTGGACTGGCCCAGAGAGAGTACCACAAAAGACACATAGTATGGGACTCCGGATATATTGGGAGGTGTGTAAGAGGGTTGGGTGAGGTGTGCTGGAAAATGGTTTGAGGAGGTGCCTTATGAAGTGAGAACAAGTGAGGATAGCAATGTAGAGGTATGGTGGGACAAAAGTGTCATAACGACCAAGCAATTGGAACATAATCGTCCAGATTTGGTCGTCATTGACAAGGTCTCAAAAAACTGGCAGATTGTAGACTTCTCAGTACCCTGGGACAGGAATGTGAGAGAGAAAGAGAATGAGAAGTGGAGCAATTATGTTCCATTGGCCTTGGAGATAAGGTATATACACGGGGTTAAAACACAAATAATCCTGGTTGTAGTTGGTACACTAGGAGTAGCATCAAGTCGTCTGGAAGGACAATTGAAAAAAACTACAAATCCCCGATGTTTTAGGCGGCCTTCAAACCTCTGCAATTATAGGTACACCCTTAGGAAAACCCTTGATCTTTGAAGCTCCTGGTTTGAAGTCGGGATTAAGGGAAATCCTCTGGAAATGAATCCCATCCCTTTCCAGAGAGACGTTCATAAACGAAATCAGAATTATTATTATTATTATTATTATTATTATTAATATTATTATTATTATTATTGTGTTGTTTTTGTTGTTGTTGTTGTTGTTGTTGGTGGTGGTGGTGGTGGTCTGTAGACTTAAAATTGACAGAGTTATCGCATAGGAAAATGTACACACACACACACACACACACACACACACGCGTTCACTTTTATATATATAATAGATTATTTGCATGTTTTTGCTTTGATTTTTTGATTTTTTTTTGAACATCGGGTCAATTCCTTTGACTTTAGCCATCCAAGATATATCTTAACACTTTCGCTGTGCTTAAGCCTTTTTCAAAATTGAAAAAGAAATTGTCTCGTCAATCTGATTAAGCCATTTATGGTGACTTTTTGTTATGATCCCAAGTGTTCTAATTACTTCTTTAAATTTGATATTTATTTATTTTTTATGTAGTTTATTTATTTTTTATGTAGTTTATTTATTTTTATGTAGTTTATTTATTTTTTATGTAGTTTATTTATTTTTTATGTAGTTTATTTATTTTTTATGTAGTTTATTTATTTTTTATGTAGTTTATTTATTTTTTATGTAGTTTATTTATTTTTTATGTAGTTTATTTATTTTTATGTAGTTTATTTATTTTTTATGTAGTTTATTTATTTTTTATGTAGTTTATTTATTTTTTATGTAGTTTATTTATTTTTTATGTAGTTTATTTATTTTTTATGTAGTTTATTTATTTTTTATGTAGTTTATTTATTTTTTATGTAGTTTATTTATTTTTTATGTAGTTTATTTATTTTTTATGTAGTTTATTTATTTTTTATGTAGTTTATTTTTTATGTAGTTTATTTATTTTTTATGTAGTTTATTTATTTTTTATGTAGTTTATTTATTTTTTATGTAGTTTATTTATTTTTTATGTAGTTTATTTATTTTTTATGTAGTTTATTTATTTTTTATGTAGTTTATTTATTTTTTATGTAGTTTATTTATTTTTTATGTAGTTTATTTATTTTTTATGTAGTTTATTTATTTTTTATGTAGTTTATTTATTTTTTATGTAGTTTATTTATTTTTTATGTAGTTTATTTATTTTTTTATGTAGTTTATTTATTTTTTATGTAGTTTATTTATTTTTTATGTAGTTTATTTATTTTTTATGTAGTTTATTTATTTTTTATGTAGTTTATTTATTTTTTATGTAGTTTATTTATTTTTTATGTAGTTTATTTATTTTTTATGTAGTTTATTTATTTTTTTATTTAGTTTATTTATTTTTTATGTAGTTTATTTATTTTTTATGTAGTTTATTTATTTTTTATGTAGTTTATTTATTTTTTATGTAGTTTATTTATTTTTTATGTAGTTTATTTATTTTTTATGTAGTTTATTTATTTTTTATGTAGTTTATTTATTTTTTATGTAGTTTATTTATTTTTTATGTAGTTTCTCTTGCACTCTGGTATCAAAAAGGTAGGCTTGTATTTCAATAATTAAAAAAATTCTCTTATTTTTGCTTCGACAAATTATGCCAGGTTTCGAGTGTTCAAGGATTTTATCAGTTTGTATGTGCATGTCTCAAAAGCATTTGACATTGTCGTTTTCCTGTACCAGTTCTGCTTTATGCTCATATCATTTTTTATTGTGGTCGAATTAATAGAGTTTGGATATGTTCCAATGTTGGACCTGAGCGACTTTGTTATGTTTCCATTTTTATATTGATGTTGAACTAGCAGGGATCATTCTGATACAATATGTGCTAATGTTTCTTCTCTTTCATTACACATTCTGCACATCGACGATTCTGCGGTTTAGTTGATGTAATGTTTGGTGGATTTAGTGTGAGTGACTTGTTACTGGGCTGCTATTGAAGTGCTATCAGGAGATCTTTTTAGATCAACCCTGACCAACATATTCCGGCTGTCATTATTTCTAAATTTCGTATTCTTAATTCCGTGTTGTTTCTTTCCAAATTGATTTTCCCTCGCTCTTGTAACGTCTGACTCGTTTTCACTTCAGGTCTTGTAGTTTTCCCCTTTTCACTTCAGAAATGTATTTAGTTTAGACTTCATCATATTAAATCTAATATTGACTTCCGTTTCAATATCGATTCTTGTTTTGATCTGATGAGGTGTTATCCTTGAATTGGGATTTCACTGAAACATGTATGCACATATGTAACCAATAATGTTTATATGATAAACATATTATATACCAGCTCTGTCCTGCATTGAGCACTCTTAAATAATCACGTGAATTTCATTGGATTTACATCTAGGAAACCAATCGATATAACCATTATATACAAAACCATTATATATATATATATATATATATATATATATATATATATATATATATATATATATATATATAAGGAAAAAGATAATAATATAAAGATATATACTAATGCATATGAATTTAATCGTTCATTCAAAAAGGAGATTACACTACTTAAGTGTACGGGATACATATAACTAGTATGTCGAAGCTAAATGCGATCGTATATAAGCTTCACATCAACTGTTGAATTTCTCCTTCTTGGTTCTCCTAGTATATATATATATATATATATATATATATATATATATATATATATATATATTAAATTTATTTATACAAACATTAATGGCTACATATGTGCATACATGTTTCTGTAATCACCCGCGTTGGGAGACTATGTCTTCAGGCCAAGAATTACCATCGAAAACTGATATTTCAACCAAATACATTTTCCTATTTCGTTTGTCAAGTTAGAATGTAACCTGGGTGGGAGTCACACACACACACACGTTAATACAGATATTCAAAAGCGAATATATGCTGTTCGTTTTATTTTCCTCACACACACGTACTGAAACTAGGCAATAACTATAACTACGCAAGAATAAAGTTAAAATTAAAATTAAAATAAGGTAAATAAGACAAAAAAATATAAATAAATAAAGAAAGAAAGAAATAAAAACAAATAAACAAACAAAATAAGAATAAACATAAAACCTCGAAAGTTATCTAAACCCCACATGTACATTTATATATTAATATATTAATATACTTATAAACGCCTACACCTTGCTTCACCCGCGCATATATACACACACACATACGGACATACATAGACATATAATGGTCATATACAGTTATGACATGTTTACATCCATACCTACATACGTAGTAATTTCTATACGTGGAATCCCAAATTCAGACATCCATGTACACACTTGGGTACCATACACCATGACTGTTATTATATCAAAACTAATATTAATCCCACTAATAATCCTAATAATAATAATTCTTGTAATATTGATAATACTAATGACACCACCAATATCAATAATAATAATAAGGTTGTATGATTTGGAACCCCAAAACCCGTGAACCCCAACTGAATACACGTCCTCATAAATCAACTTATAAATATATATATATACATATACATAGACATACATATACATACATACACACATATATATAGATATACACATACATATACACATACCCACACGTACATATATACACAGATATATATATATGCATACACATACATACACACGTATACACATTTATATATATAAGCACAAAATACATATATACTGTTATATCGTAGATTATATGAATAACAAGTCATTACTGGGGTTGTACAGAAAGGGTTTATTTAGTTAAAAAGGTACACACATTTCTAAGCGTCCATTGACAGCTTAGTACTAAATTCTGTCTCCCACGTGAGGAGAGTTTGTTTGTCTTTTTATAGATGTAACAGTCCATTCATTTGAGGGGTGTTGGATCAGTCCATTATATCACCTTCCTCCCAAGCTAAATTCTTCCCTAGAATTTCGCTTCATCATTTTTTTCTTTTTTGACTTTGTCCAAAAAATTCAGTTCTTTTTCTTTTTCTTTCACTTCTCCTTAAAATTTGCGTTTGCGAATTTTTGAATTTTGGAGAGTGACTTGTATTTTCAGTTACTGGTGCTTCCTTTTTTGGAGGCTCTATGTGAAAACTGTCATACAGTACTTCCATCGGTACTTCATTGTTTTTAACTATTTCAATATATCGGGGTCTGAGTTGGTTTATATGTTTTTTGTGGGAAAATGTCTGACCTTTTATAATGTAGACCATTCTTCCAATTCTTTTTGAGATTACGCCTTCTTCCCAAAAACTCTTCCCTGCCCGATAATTGTTGAAAAAAACTTTATCCCCGTCCTTGTATATCTTGTATCGTCCATTATTTTTTACACTTTTTTTTTTACTTTTTTACTCGGAATTAACCGGTCGAACACAGAGCGCACTTTTCTGGCAAACATTATTTCCGCTGGGGATAAATTTGCATTTGTATTCGGATTAGGCGTTATCCTGTACACTGCTAAAAATTTCTGAAGACTTTTTTCTTCCGTGTCGATGTTATCGTTCTTTTTTAACGCTCGTTTAAACGTATCGACAAATCTTTCAGCTTGTCCGTTAGATCGAGGGCTATAAGTTGGTGTTGTGACATGCTCTATGGCCAGTGACTCACAGTAGATCTTAAATTCTTGACCTTTGAACATGGTGCCATTATCACTAACTATTGTTTTTGGTACGCCAAAACGCCCAAATACCTCGTCCAACGCCTTTATTGTGTTTGCCGCTGTAGGATGTTTGAATTTAAAAATCTCTGGCCATTTCGACATGCTATCTACTATTACCAGGTAATAATATCCTTTTAGAGGTCCTGCGTAATCTATATGGATCCGCGTCCATGGTATATCTGTTTTAGGCCAAGGTTGCGTCTTAATGGGCGGCGCTTTTGCTGCTAGTTGGCAACCCTTACATAATTTTATCATTTTTTCTATGTCCTGATCCATTCCAGGCCAGTACGTATATGCTCTCATTAGTGCTTTCATTCTGGAGATTCCAGAATGTCCCATGTGGAATTCTTTTAAAATTCTCTTCTGTAATACTTGAGGTATTACCACTCTATCTGCGTACATTAGAGTTTCATCGCACTTTGAAAATGGAAAAACGGTTAATCCTTTCTTCTTCTTTTCTTTTTGTCTCACTTGTTTTTTATCTTGTTAATGTATTCATCTGTTCTTGCTGCTTTCTTTATTTCCTCAAGTGTTACCGGAAGTTCCCCAACAGTATTTATTAATATATCTGTTAGTTCATTTTCTTCTTTTAGTGCAGCTATAACAGTTTCTTCAAGTAATTCAGTTTTATTTGGGATCAACCTGGACAACCCATCTGCGTGTGCAATTTTGCTGGATGCTAGGTGTTTCATTTTAAAATTGTAGTTTAACAGAATCATGCTCCATCTTTGTAACCTATTAGCCGTATGAGTAGGAACTCCTTTTTTGGAACCAAAAATCGATAACAAAGGTTTGTGGTCCGTTTCCAAGATAAAAAATCTTCCATGGATGAACCTATGAAATTTCCTCATGGCATATACAATTGCCAGACCTTCTTTTTCTATCTGACTATAATTTTTTTCTGCGGGTAGCAAAACCCTTGAGGCATGAATAATTGGTTTAGTCGATCCATCTTTGAGTCTGTGTAGTAGCACAGCACCTAAACCGTATTCGCTCGCATCTGCTGCTACAATTAATTCTTTTTTCGGATCGTAGTGAGCTAGTGCTAAATCCGATAACAGACATTTTTTAATCTTTAGGAATGCTTCATCACATTCTTTTGTCCAGAGCCATTTTTTATTCTTTTTCAATAATTCGTTTAAAGGTGCTCTTAGTTCATGCATATTTGGGATATAAGAATTATAATAATTTGCTAGTCCCAAAAATGACTGTAGCTGCACTATATTTTCTGGTCTAGGCATGTTTTTGATTGCTTCAGTCCTATTAGGATTAGGTTTTCTACCATTTCGATCAATCACTTGTCCCAAATATTCAATTTTTTCCATCCCAAAATTACATTTTTCGAGAGTCACTTTCAATCCATAGTTTGATATTCTCTCGAATACTTTGCCAGTGTGGATTTTATGCTCTTCCACATTTTTACTTCTTATAAGGATGTCATCTAGATAAGCTATAGCAAAATCCAAACCTGCTAGCATTGTATCCATAATTTGCTGGAACAAATTTTGGGCTACTTTTAAACCAAAAGGCAAACGTTTTAGTGAAAATAGTCCTTTATGGGTATTTAATGTCAGGTACTTAGCACAATCTTCCTGGACTTTTACTTGCCAATACGCTTCAGACAAATCAATTTTTGTAAAAAATTTTCCTCCGCTTAACTTCGAAAAAATTTCCTCTGGGGTAGGAAGCGGGTAGTTATGCTCCTTGAGACAATCATTTAGACCTGTCGAAAAGTCCACGCATACCCTGATTTTTATTATTTTTCTTCTTAACATAAACCGTGGGTGAAGCCCATTCAGAGTAGTCCACTTTTTCTATTACTCCAATATCTTGAAGTCTCTTTAATTCTTTCTCTATAGTTTCTAATGCTGAATATGGAACCTTTCTTTTGGGTTTGAAAACTAGTTTAGCCTTGTCCTTTAGTTCAAATTTCACCTCCGTTTTCGTGCAGCAACCCAAACCTTCAGAGAATATCTCTAAAATCTTTTTTAATTCGTCAATAAACTTTCCTGGTAGTTTAGACTTTTCTAAACCCACCAGACTTACTTTATTGCAAAATGAGCTTATGGGTTTTCCCCATAAATTAAAAAGAATTATTAAGTCTATACCGAACAAATTAGAATTTTTCCCCGGTACGACATATAACTTGGTTTTCACAGCATTCTCCTTTAGAGACACATTGGTAAAAAATTCACCCTTAAATTTTAGTTTATTTCCTTCACTTCTGGCAATTTTTTTTTGTATTTTGTAACTTTGGAAACCCAATTTTCTTCCAAGTTACTTCGTCAATTATACTTATGTCGCTTCCCGTATCTAGAAGACAGTTCACATTACAGCCATTAATTTTAATTTTAATATATTTTCTTTTATCACACCTAGACTCATTTTTAGAACCAATGGTCTTTATTTCTGCTTTTCGGTATTTTCCTTTCCTGCATACCGTTGATTTATGGACTTTTTATTACATTTGTTACATATTTTGTATTTAAAGTAACAATCTTTAGTGAAGTGGTTTTTCCCCCACATGTCTTACAGGATTTTTCGTGTGCACATTTCATCACCCTTTCCATTTTTTTTTTCCATATTTTTTTCTTCAGATATTTTTCCTTCGATGCTTGTATTGTCCTGCTTTAAATTTAGCAGTTTCTGACACTCTTCCGTAACTTTTTGTAACGTTATTTCTGTGTCTTGGTTCATAATGGATAATATCCTTGAACGAATATCCTTATCTTTAGAGGCTGTTAAACCTTGCACAAAGATTAGACTTTTAAACATATCCTCTTTGAGGTCTTTTAATTTAAAGGATTCACAATGAGCATTCACTTTCCCTGCATAAGTAATAAAATCTTCGTGAAATTTAAACATTTATAACGTGTATAGAATAGACTATCTCGTTCACTGAAAATGTTTGACAATATTTTTATTGTTTCACTAAAAGAAATCTCTTCAGGTTTCTTTGGCAGGATAAAATTCGTATACTTTGTATTTTCCTGAGATCCAAGTTTTCGAAGAAGAAGGATAATCTTCTCTTCGTCTGTCCAAGACTGACATCTCTTAGCAAAAATATTTTCGTATCTCCGAAAATATGCCGGAAAAGTTAACCCATTTGTCGGCTCGTATACAAATTCGGATAAAGAATTTGCTATTCCTTCAGGAGTGAAACGACAGTCTTTCTGCTGCGTTAAAATACTCTGTAGTATTTCGCTTTGCTTCAATTGATGTTGCTGAAGTAATTCCATTTGTTTTTGTTGTGTAAACAATGCCGATTGCATAGTTCTAGTGAATTCCGCTAATTGCTCCATGTTAAAAAAAATTTTTTTTTTTTTTTACAAAAACACACAATTAAACAAAAGATTAACTCATATGTCCTATGAATTCAATGAATTACAAGCACAATGTCCTTCCGAAGAGAAGAGAAAAAAACACTTCCAGCCGAATAAAACTTGAAATGGACACTTTTTTTTTAAATTTCTTTTAAAAAAAAATGTTCGCTTCAAAATGTCAATTTCTTTTTTTTTTTTTTTTTTTTTTAGGACTGTAACCGACTGAAACACTTACTTTTTAAATGTTGGCTCTGTCGAAGTTTTTCCTTTTTTTTTCTTCTTCTTCCTTCTTTGGATTTCTTTTGTTTTCTGCTCGTTAATCCTCTTCGCTTTGTTTTTTAGTGAGTTTCGTTCGAATTCTTCGTCGCCAGTTGTTATATCGTAGATTATATGAATAACAAGTCATTACTGGGGTTGTACAGAAAGGGTTTATTTAGGTAAAAAGGTACACACATTTCTAAGCGTCCATTGACAGCTTAGTACTAAATTCTGTCTCCCACGTGAGGAGAGTTTGTTTGTCTTTTTATAGATGTAACAGTCCATTCATTTGAGGGGTGTTGGATCAGTCCATTATATCATATACACATATACATACACACATACATATACACACATGCGCATCAGCATACATACAATACATACACATTCAGACCATCCGCAGGCACAGACAACATCCCCATCTACTCGTGTCTCCCCATCTCTACAGACGTATACAAGACACATACACATATAGATACCAACACAGACCCCCGCATACACCCACATACACACACACGCGCGCAGGGACACACAGAAACTCGCTCACTTACAACGCAGGAAAGCACAGCAATACATGCACAAATGCAAAGACCTTTTTCAATAATAATAAGGTGCCTTTTTTTTAATTCAGTAGCGTGGTAACCCCTTCATATATGAAATAGCATGCCACTAAACTCCATACAGGTGTATATATACATATATATCATACATACAAACAAATTCGGACACCCATACATTCATGTAATCTATATTGCTACAACAATCATATACGAGACAGCCTATTTTAATAGTTCAGAAATATACATACATATATACATACATACACATATACAAATACATCCATATACATACACATACACACATACACACACATACATACATACACACATATATATATACAAACATACACGCATACATAAATACACTTATACATACATACTTACACAAAATACAGACATATATATATATATATATATATATATATATATATATGTACCCTGCCACCAAATGATACATCTAAAATAGAAAATAGACATGAATTCATTTACTACATAATTCTCTTTTTCTATCAAACTCTACACGCATAGTTATATTACACGGCCCCACCCGCTTGTTACCTTTTCCTAAGTTGTATGTTTTTTTACTACGTAAAAATTTATACTACGTAAAAATTTATAGTGAATTCAGCATGAAGTTCATAGGCCTATCCTCATATTAAGCAAGCACTCCTTCGATGGTTAGGCAGATATACATAAGACGTATAACGATACAATAATAATATATAATAACATATGACAGAAATCAGAGTATTTAGGTTATACAAACTGAGTATAGAAGCTTATATATTGTAGTACTTACCTTCATCTTTATTCATTCACCCTTATTTCTTTATTCCCTTTTCCTTCATTCACCCTTCATTCCTTACTTTCTTTCATCTATTTATTCATTTATCTTTTTTTTTTTTTTTTTAATTAAACTAATTTTCCTATCCAGGTATATAAAGATCATATATCCATACATGCATACACCCAAAAATGCCCATATGCATACATTATTACGAGATTCACCCAAAACAATCTATTACTCGTTTGGTTCAGATATACTTTCATACAGGTATTTATTTAGGTTAGTAATATTATAACTGTAATCCATACGGGTAGGATCATAGTTGCGACCTCACTTATCCTCTTGGGGGGGGTATTTGATGGGGGTTAGTTGTACTCATAGTTGTTCTGGTCTACTAATTTAGAGTTCTTTAAGTGCGTGTATTCCGAAATGTTTGCAGGATATAACAGTTTCTTGTTTAATATTTAATAATTTATCCCTGTCTTTAAACCTAGTTATCTCAAGTTTTTCCGATAAGCATAATGGACATGGTGAGTTCAATGAGTGTATATCTGTGTGTGTATGCATATGTGTATATATGTATTTTGTGCTTATATATATATAAATGTGTATACGTGTGTATGTATGTGTATGTATATATATATATATATATATCTGTGTATATATGTACGTGTGGGTATGTGTATATGTATGTGTATATCTATATATATGTGTGTATGTCTATGTATGTCTATGTATATGTATATGTATATATATATATATATATATATATATATATATATATATATATTTATAGGTTGATTTATGAGGACGTGTATCCAGTTGGGGTCCACGGGTTTTGGGGTTCCAAATCATACAACCTTATTATTATTATTGATATTGGTGGTGTCATTAGTATTATCAATATTATAAGAATTAGTATTATCAATATTACAAGAATTATTATTATTAGGATTATTAGTGGGATTAATATTAGTTTTGATATAATAACAGTCTTGATGTATGGTACCCAAGTGTGTACATGGATGTCTGGATTTGGGATCCTACGTATAGATATTACTACGTATGTAGGTATGGATGTAAACATGTCACAACTGTATATGACCATTATATATCTATGTATGTCTGTATGTGTGCAAGGTGTAGGCGTTTATAAGTATATTAATATATTAATATATATATATATATATATATATATGTACAGTTGGGGTTTAGATAACTTTCGAGGTTTTATGTTTATTCTTATTTTGTTTGTTTATTTGTTTTTATTTATTTCTTTATTTATTCATTTATTTATTTTTTTTGGTCTTATTTACCTTATTTTAATTTTAACTTTATTCTTGCGTAGTTATAGTTATTGCCTAGTTTCAGTACGTGTGTGTGAGGAAAATAAAACGAACAGCATATATTCCCTTTTGAATATCTGTATTAACGTGTGTGTGTGTATGTCTGTTGTGTGTGTGTTGCATGTATGTGTGTGGATGGGTGTAGATTGAAAGACAACGGTCAGTACTTAGTGACCATAGGAAATGTTCTTAATTTACAGAATGCAAGACAAAAATACAAAATTCTCAAGTACCTTATGCCATAAAAAACCAAAAGATGGGATGGATAAAGAGAAAGAGAAATGAAAAAGAAGACGTTTATTATCTTCAAAGACCTCACTTGTCCTCTCACCGCGTTATGACTCCCACCCAGGTTACATGGTTACTTGACAAACGAAATAGGAAAATGTATTTGGTTGAAATATCAGTTTTCGACGGTAATTCTTGGCCGGAAGACGTAGTCCCCCAACGCGGGTGATTACAGAAACATGTATGCACATATGTAGCCATTAATGTTTGTATAAATAAATTTAATATACCTGCTCTGTTCACTCATTGAGCACTCTTTGGTAGACACATGTTGTTTCATTGGATGTACTTCTAGGAAACTAAACTCTGCTGGCTATATACATATATATACATATACATATATATACATATACATATATATATACATATACATACATGTATATATATATATATATATATATATATATATACTTGAAAATAGAAGACTTTATAAAATCTATTGGCTTTTGGCAACTTTTCAAGTAAATATTTTCAATATAAATATTATTAACAACAACGAATGCGTTCAGGTCACAAGTAAAATTTAACCCTTATCAACCGATATTAAAAATAAGACATTATCTATTTAATATTGATCCCATGAGTTATAGATAATCCAGTGTGTTCACACATGCGTGCGCATGCGTGTGTGTGTGTGTGTGTGTGTGTGTGTGTGTGTGTGTGTGTGTGTGTGTGTGTGTGTGGTGATCAATGTAGAGAACGCCTGAGGAGACGATTAACGTCGTCAAAACGTAGATCGGTCCACTTAGGGATTTTTTATGTTTATATAATTTTACATATATATGTACATATACACATACTCAAAACTTCAAAGACCAACAACGAGTACTGTTTCCATATCTGGACGGGAGCTGCTCGGAGCACGATATCCTACCTTGACAAAATTTACAAGTGGTTTTGAAACCTAGTAAGAGATGCCCTTTTTGAATAGGAATATAAATATGGTCATATATGTATAAATAGTGTATTTCACCGTCTGAAGAGATGTCGTTTTTGGACATGTGACATAATATTTGAAATTGGGGACCTGATCATTGCTCGAGTGTGCTCATATAGCATCATAATAGCATTAATGACTTCATTTGGAATGCCACATGCTTTTAATATACTGACCATTTTTCCTCTATGTACAGAGTCGAAAGCTTTGGAGAAATCTACAAAGATCATGATTGCCTCAATATTTTTTGCTTTGACTCCTTCAATCAGACTCCTAACAATAAGTATTTGACTAGTAGTAGAGCGATTCTTTCTAAATCCATTTTGGTTCTTCCTGAGCACTTCTTCGATCTTCGGTTGGATACGGTTGAGAAGCATGGCATTGTAGATTTTTGCTGCAATTGGAGTGAGTGTTATTCCTCCGTAGTTACTTGGCATGCTTAGGTCACCCTTCTTGGGGAAGGGAAGTATGCACCCTTCCCTCCATATATTAATAATTTTTTGATTATATACAGAATTGCATGAATTAAGAAGGATGTCATTGAAACCACCTGTCTTCCATACTTCAGGAGGTATGTTATCTAAGCCTGCAACTTTACGATTCTTGGTCTTCTTTAGTATATTTAGAAGTTCCTCCATTGTAAAATCACCCTTCTCAATACGGAGTTCCTGTACAACAATCGGCTGAATTGGTTGGTCTGTTACTTCTGTTTGTTTCCGAGTAGCTTTTCAAAATGTGCTTTCCATTTCAAACATGGATTTTCCGGAGTGTTTTCCTTTAACTTAGCTTTGGCAGGTCGTTTGTACCCAGATATCTCATTTACTACTTGTCAAGCCAGATAGGATTGTTTGTTATCTGCTGCATTCTGGATTCGATCTATTTGTTCTTGAACATATTTCTCTTGTTCTGATAGGTACATCATACTAAGCTCTTGAAGCGCCTGCTTCCTTAATTTTGTATTTTGTCGAGTGGGGTACTTATGTTGCTTTTTGATTATGTTTTTTAACTTTTCTCGTTTTAATATTATTTAATATTTATTTATTAGGGCTTCAAAAAAGGGTTCAAACTTGAAAGCAATAACACCTTGACGAGCGTAGCACAATGCCGTCATTATGCGCATGCGTTAAATCGAGTAAAAGAGAAATGCATTTATTAAGATATTTCACAACGTTTTAAACAAGTGCCTCTTTTGTGCAACGGCTAACATGACCGATTACCAGCAAAAGTGTTGCGGTTTCGATCCTCATCATTTCTTTTCACATGCCGATATTCTTGATTTTAAATGTTATATAATGAATACAAAATAACACTTTTATAAAAAAAAAAATAGAGAGAGGAATGTTTTTGATTTACGAAACGAAAATGTCATATCCAAATATATATATATATATATATATATATATATATATATATATATATATATATATATACATACATACATATATGTATGATATATCGGATTATTTATTACACTCCAAAAATCACGTAAATAGATCAAATAACGGCATTTGTATTGAATTTACTCCTAAACTAATTAACCGATCATTAAGAATATTAATTATGTCTATATATATATATATATATATATATATATATATATATATATATATATATATATATATTTAAAGTGATGATTGTGTAGTTCCAACGAGAGAAAAAATGTATATTTAAAAGAGTGTAGCCATCAACAATTGTGGGTTTTTTTTAAAGGTTTTCATCATATTTTTATTTTAAAATATTTTTATAACGCGTTTCGAGCTTAGGGTGTGCTCTCTTCAGATATTTTCGTAAAAAGTTTTTCTTTAAAATGGGAGTTTGTAGAATTGCCTCCGCTGATATTAAATATGTTTTTCAGAGTGATGCGATGCGTGTATTCAGTGTTCAGACATTCTGTCTCCAACTGTAAGTGTTCACAGTGTCCGGTCAAAGTTAGTTTCAAAGAGTGTTTTTTAGTCCATATGGTGAAGGTTTTTATGGCTTTTTTGGGTTCTTTTTAAAGACTTTCTTTCCCCATGTATAGCATACACTCACACACAATCACATACGCATACATATACATTTATGTACATGTACACATGCACACGCACACGTACGCAGGCACACATACATACACACACGTACATACATAGAAATATATGTAGGAGCATACATATATACACATATACATACCCACCTACACACTCACACACGTACTCGCATACATCCACCGCTAACAATTATTTTTATTTTTTATTTTTTTTATTTTATATATATATATATATATATATACTTTTTTTTTTCAACCAAAACACGCATGTATATATGCGCTTATTCATTCAGACATACGTACACGCACCCACACACACACAAGTAAGATGGATAATAGGTAGAAGATATATATACACACACATACACGCACATACACACATATATGTACACACATATATGTATGTGCACATACACTCACAAACATCCACATACTATGTAGGCACACACACATGCACACACACAGACATATGCAGGGGCTCACACATACGCGTATATCCATATCCACACGAACACATTTACCCACTCATACATGTGCATACATATGTATATATATATATATATACATACACACATACATACGGATGTGTATACACTCATCCACCCATATATATATATGGGCACATGCACTCACAATCACACACACACATACATATTCATACATTCCACCTTATGTATATATTGGTTGAAGTTTCCTTTCCAATCCAAGCACATATGCATACATGGATTCGGTCACCCAAACATAAGTGCACGTATACATACAAACAAGATGTAGCATAGATAACAGATGATATATAATTATACACACACGCATACACAATCATATGTGCACACCCACGCACACACACACATACACACGCACACACGCGCGCACATACACATACATACGTTTAATTTCTAGTTGTTTGTTTAGTTAAGAGAAATGGTACTGTACTGGGTATAGGCGCGCGAACCCGCGAAATTGTGCGCGTGCCTTATTGTGCTTTTTTGTTGTTTCGTGTGTGAGAGTGCACACCTACCCAAGCATCCATTTCTATGTATGTACGTGTGTGTATGTGTGTGTGCCTGCGTACGTGTGCGTGTGCATGTGTACATGTACATAAATGTATATGTATGCGTATGTGATTGTGTGTAAGTGTATGCTATACATGGGGAAAGATAGTCTTTAAAAAGAACCCTAAAAAAAGCCATAAAAACCTTCACCATATGGACTAAAAAACACTCTTTGAAACTAACTTTGACCGGACACTGTGAACACTTACAGTTGGAGACAGAATGTCTGAACACTGAATACACGCATCGCATCACTCTGAAAAACATATTTAATATCAGCGGAGGCAATTCTACAAACTCCCATTTTAAAGAAAAACTTTTTACAAAAATATCTGAAGAGAGCACACCCTAAGCTCGAGACGCGTTATAAAAATATTTTAAAATAAAAATATGATGAAAACCTTTAAAAAAAAAAACACAATTGTTGATGGCTACACTCTTTTAAATATATATATATATATATATATATATATATATATATATATATATATATATATATATATATATATATATATATATATCCATGTCTTGGATTCACTCCTAAACTAATTAACCGGTCATTATGAATTTTAATTATGTGTACATGTTTATATATTTCTATGTGTTGGATCCACTCCTAAACTAATTAACCGATCATTATGAATTTTAATTATGTGTATATGTTTATATATTTTTATGTATTGGATTCACTCCTAAACTAATTAACCGGTCATTATAAATTTTGCTTATGTGTATATGCTTATATATTTTTATATATTGGAATCACTTCCAAACTAATTAACCAATCATTATGACTTTTAATTATGTGTATATGCTTATATATTTTTATGTATTGGAATCACTCCTAAACTAATTAACCGATCATTATGACTTTTAATTATGTGTATAAGCTTATATATTTTATGCATTGGAATCACTCCTAAACTAATTAACCAATCATTATGAAATTTAATTACGTGTATATAAACGTATACACATAATTAAAATTCATAATGATCGGTTAATTCGTTTAGGAGTGATTCTAATACATAAAAATATATAAGCATATACACATATGCATATATAAGCATATACACATAATATATTTTTATGTATTCGAATCACTCCTAAACTAATTAACCGATCATTATTAATTTTAATTATGTGTATGTGTTTATATATTTGTATGTATTCGATTCACTCCTAAACTAATTAACCGATCATTGTGCATTATAATTATGTTTATATTTTTATATATTTCTATGGCTGCACTCCTAAACTAATTAACTGATCATTATGAAGGATTAGTATAATGTATATACTTATATATTTTTGTTTGTATTGGATTCACTCCTATACTAATTAACTGATCATCATAAATTTATTGTATTATATATGTTTGTATATTTGTATAGTCATATTCCAAAAATCACATATAATGATCACTTTTTAATGTATCTATGTGTACAAGAAATTTTATCAAAGTAATAAGGTACTTGTGTAGTATAGTACTCATGGAAAAACAAAGAAAATCTTACATGTGACAAAAATCCCGTTTAAGATTCGAGTAGTATGATTACATATGAGAAATAAGGTGCTTCTTCACTACAGCACCTAGAAAACAAAATAAACAACTTATCACCCCTTGCGTACAGAAAATATAACACAACAGAAATTTACATAAACGTATTGATTTTTTTTCATTTTTACATTAGAAAAGAAGGTACTTGTACAGTATTCTAATCAAGAAATAAGATACTTGTACAGTATAGTACCCATATGAAAAACAAAGGAAATCTTACCTGTGGCGTACATAAAAGTAATCCAAAACGAAAATTATATAATATATTCGAGTAGTATGACATTTATATACGAAATAAGGTGCTTCTTTATTATAGCACTCTATTATAAAAACAAACTCTCACCTATGACATATGGAAAAGTTCACACAACAGAAAATTATGTAAAGTCACCAAGTAGTTTCATCTATATAGGTATTTGCACAGTATCCTACCCAAGAAATAAGGTACTTGTGTAGTATAGTACTCATATGAAAAACAAATAAAATCCTACCTTGACATGCATAAAAGTCATTAAAACCGAAAATCACATTATATATTCGAATAGCATGACTTTTAAATGAGAAAGAGGGTGCTTCTTCACTATAGCAATAGATGAAAAAATAAACAAGTTCTTACTCTAGACGCACAGAAAATTTAGCACAACAGAAAATTACTTAAAAGTATCGAGGTTTTGCATTTTTAAATTAGAAAAAAATGGTACTTCTACAGTATCCTACTCAAGAAATAAGGTACTTGTACAGCGAAGTACCTATATGAAAAACAAAGAAATTCTTCTCTGTGACGTACATAAGTTATGAAAATCGAAAATCATGTAATATATTCGAGTAGTCTAACATTCATATAAAAAATCCGGTGCTTCTCCACTATAGCACTCTGATGTAAAAACACACTCTTACCTGTGACATACTGAAAATTTCACACAACATAAACTTATGGTAATAATTTTAAATATGTGTTGTACATAACCCGCTCTAAGTAAGGAATTTATTTTCCACATACGTGCTGTAAATTTTCTGTACAATGAAGGTACAATTATTCCATACATATGTTGTGTAATAGCCGTCCTAGGGTAGGTAAAATATTCTTTTGCTCAAGATGGCAAATGATACATAAACATAAAAACTTCCTCTATTCTTAGAATAATAGATATGTTCAAATTTTTTCTCGTTGTCTTATACGGTCCCGAGCAACGCCGGATGGCCTTGCTAGTTATAATATAATTTTGGATAAACTAAAAGAGGAAGAAATTCTCAAATGCCCTCGTCGACGTTTGTATACAAATGAAATCTAATTTTCTTGAAACCATATCTAGGTCATAAACTAATTTGACCGTATCTGGTCGAAGTTAATGTTTAAAAGGGGGAAAGGGAGAGATATGAATATATGGAACAGAGGGGTGAGGAAGGTTAAAATTTTTCTAATGCAGAGTTTAGAAAATGGGAGGAAATTGGCACTTGCTGCAATTAAACAAAAATCAAAGTGTAGTATCTGTTCTTTAGATGCGGCACTTCCATTTCTCGTTCTCTTTCGGTGGAGGAAAAATCCTTCACGACTGAGACAATTTTTATTTTTGTACCTTTTCTCCACGTTAAAAAACGACCCTGGTGTCTAACTCTGTCCCATAGGGAGGCATTGTAAATAAGTACAATTAAAAAAAAAAAATTTGAATCAGACGAAATGAAAGTGGGGATACATAAATAGTCACATAGACTGAAGTTTGAAAAAGCTGAAGGGTGGGGGCTGCGTATACATGTCTAAAATAGTAATGAGACTTTACAAGTTCTGAACTTCGTAAACAGATATGTGTAAGTTTTTTCAATGAGATATGTTCGCATTTAAATCATTTAAATTGCTGAAGCATGTAGTTTATTTTATCTACGTTGTTTTCATTAATTTTTGTGTCACAAATTTTGCTAACCCACGCTTATATTAAAATGGTCTTATTAATTTTAATTATCGTACTTCAATTTGAATTTTATGATTTAACATAAAATTGAATGTTATTTTACTAATATAGGTTTATAAATGGACCATATTCTATGATAATGTTAGAATTCAAGATTGGTATAGAAAGCAGCGAGGGTTAATTGGATTATTTCTACATATGTAGATTTAAAGATTATAAATATGGGATTTTATTTATATATTATTCCTTAATTGGAATTCATTTTTGAGATAATTTATTTTTATTTCGGACTATTATTCTCATCTTTATTAGTTTTTTTTTTTTTTTTTAATCTTTTTATTGGTTTGTTTATTCAGACAAACCAATAAAAAGATAAAAAAAAAACAACAACTAATAAAGATGAGAATAATAGTCCGAAATAAAAATAAATTAATATATATAATGCTCATCTCAAAAATGAATTCAAATTAAGGAATAATATATATATATATATATATATATATATATATATATATATATATATATATATATATATATATATATATCTTAATAGACTTGGTTTTCACCTGATACAAACAACTTCCTCAACCATAAAACAGACATTAAAAACTACCAAGCACTCTCCCAAAACCCTCACATCCGATGCCGGTATATATTCCATCCCATGTAACAACTGTCAACAAGCGTACATATGTGAAACACAACGAAAATTGAAATTAAGACTTAACGAGCACAGCAGAGATATAAGGAATGGTAACGCCCTAAATGCACTCTTTTGCCATTGTGCAGAACACGATCACTCATTTAATTTAGATCAAGCGAAAATTATTAAATACGTGATAGATAGAGCTAAAAGAAGACTTTTAGAATCAGCACTAATATTGAATACTAATACTATTACGCAAAGGAAAGGCTTCTACCATTTAACCCCTAGCATAGGGAAAATAATAATCAAAGAGCAAGGTATCAGGGTGGATCCTGGCTAGCCGTTTTTCCTTGAATGTTTCAGGAAAATGAGTAGTTTTGCAGAAGAGAAAAAAAAAATGTACATATTTATTTTAATGCATTTTTAAAAGTGTATATATAGACATCGAACAACCCAACCTTCCCATATGCACACATATTTGTCCTTCCCGACATGGGTAGGATTCAAAAACTGTCTTTTTTCGCACGATCTATGACTTTTTCTTTTTTTACATTTTTATTTCAATTATCCTGAAGATGTCCTCTGAAGTAAGGACGAAACGTTGATTTTTTAATAATTTCATTCGGTTTTTCTATTTTTCTTTAAACATATATATATATATATACCAATCTGTACGGACCCGACTATAGAAGATCAGATAAATAAACGTGGATTTATAAGATCAAAGAATTCAACCTTGATCGCCCTTCGAGGCCTGTGGCGCAGTTGATAGAGACGTTGAATCTCTACGGTTCCAGATGAGCATTGTCTGAAGATAACGGTTTCAATCCCACCCAACGCGTGCCAGAAGTTAATTGGTCAAAATGTGGTGAGACGACAACAACTACGGATGGCAGTGATGGCTGAGAATGCAGTTAGGAGATTCGAAGTTCCTATCCGTCGCGGTTACCACCTGATGAAGGCCAGAGGAATAGTTGGCCGAAACGTTGTGAATAAACAAACCAATAAAAAGATCAAAAAACAACAACTAATAAAGATGAGACTAATAGTCCGAAATAAAAATAAATTAATGGGATTTTATTATTAAGATTATTAAGATATTCATTGTTAATGTGAGTCAATGAAAGGAAATGTACTTGCAGACGACTATTACAATAATAATGATTATAATAAAAATGAATACACTATTAATAATTATAATAATAATGATTATAATAATAATAATAATAATGATTATTACAATAATAATGATTATAATAATAATGATTATTACAGTAATAATGACTATAATAATAATGATTACAATAATAATGATTACAATACAAATGATTATAATAATAATGATTATAATAATGATTACAATAATAATGATTACAATAAAAATGATTACAATAATAATGATTATAATAATAATGATTATAATAATGATTACAATAATAATGATTACAATAAAAATGATTACAATAATAATGATTATAATAATAATGATTATAATAATGATTACAATAATAATGATTACAATAAAAATGATTACAATAATAATGATTATAATAATAATGATTATAATAATGATTACAATAATAATGATTACAATAAAAATGATTACAATAATAATGATTATAATAATGATTACAATAATAATGATTATAATAATAATAATGATTATTATAATATTAATGATTACAATAATAATGATTATAATAATAATGATTACAATAATAATGATTATAATATTAATGATTACAATAATAATGATTACAATAAAAATGATTACAATAATAATGATTATAATAATAATGATTATAATAATAATGATTATAATATTAATGATTATAATATTAATGATTACAATAATAATGATTATAATAATAATGATTATAATATTAATGATTATAATATTAATGATTATAATAATAATGATTATAATATTAATGATTACAATAATAATGATTACAATAAAAATGATTACAATAATAATGATTATAATAAAAATGATTACAATAATAATAATTATAATATTAATGATTACAATAATAATGATTATAATAATAACGAAATGTTTTATGTTGTGGATGCTGTTAAATTAGAAAGCATGTATTAAAAACGATTGTACGAGGGGCGTGCAATAAGTAATGCTCCTGGCCCACTTTCAGTTGTCTGATCTAGCTGAAATTTTGCATGTGCAATGATTTATATCTCTACGGGTTATGTGGCAAATTACAGCTCTGAACTAAATTTGTTCTGGAAAAGATTTCATACAGACAGCACCAATGGATCATGTGAGTCGATTTGAACATGGTTAGGTTTCTCCTCGGGTTACAAGATGGCTATACAAAATTTCCTTGCTTCTTGCGTTTGTGGGATAGCAGGGCAAGAACAGAGCACTGAATAAAAAAAAAGAAAAAGATTGGCCTGTACACAGTGAACTGATTCTTGTCTCTCCATGTTTTGGCTTCTCCTTTAGCGTTCCAAAATTGTTTTCTCCTCTTCACATAAAGTTTGGCATCATGAAACAGTTTGTGACAGTTTTTTTTTAGAAAAATAACGACTGTTTCAAATATATTTACATGAAAATTCCAGGTCTACCCATCATAAATTAAAAGCTGAATTTTTTTTTTTTTATCATCCCAGACTCGAAATTTAATGAATGACACAAATTTCTGTGATTTTATGAATCCTGCAGAACTGAGTGCCTTGACAGCATTTACAAATGTCATAAAATTCTTATTAGGAAAATAAAGGCGTCCAACTACGAAGAGCTTGTTAAAACATTACTCATAAGTCAACATCAACTGGGTGCAAATATGAGCATCAAGATGCACTTTTTACACCGCCATCTTGATCGTTTTCCAGAAAATCTAGGTGATGTGAGCAACGAGCCAGGAGGACGCTTCAATTAAGATGTCAGCGATATGAAAGTTCCCTACCAAAGTCGTCGGGATGTCACCATGCTTGAAGACTATTATTGGTCTATTAAACACGATGCTGCAATTATGTTAATCATTTCATCAAGGATTCAACAATTGTTGAACTCCTCATGAGACAAGACGAGACATTTCTGATTTTATATATATATATATATATATATATATATATATATATATATATATATATATATATATATATATATATATAGTAATTTATAAAATATATAATGCGATTAAGCTACACTGAATATTCTGCGTTTCATCCACTGTAGGATTCGTCAGGCTTATGCGCGAATTTTGTGGTTGCTTCTTGTTTTTATATATATTGAGGATTTCTAGTTAGCCAATCAGCTTTCTAGTATCCACCGCGCCCCCTCCTATCAGCCAATGGGCATGCATTTTATCGAACAAAGGATCTGTTTTAGAACTAGGTTAGTGGTTTAAGGTAGATCTTTTCCCTCTTTTTTTTTTTATATATATATGAATATACCTATGTGTACACACACACATGCACACATATATATACATATATGTGTGATCGTTTATGTATATTCATGTTTATTTAATTTATTTATTTGTTTGTTTTCTATTGTTATTGTTAGTTTTAAAGCTATTTTGTATCGCTATCCTAGAGTAAGTTTTATTTTGTGAACACAGTTGTTTGCTATTTCTCGTCTACAGTTTAATAGATTTTGAGGTTCTTTAAAGTACAGGATAGCAAATTTTTCATGGAGGCATAATTTACATGCGTCGTCTAAATGTCTGCACGTGGTAGCTTGTCTCATTATTTTCCATTCGACTACCGGTGAATGTCCGCTTTCTTTGAGTTCCCAGTATTTATTCGCTAGTGTTGTTTTTATACGGTTTTTTTTTTATTTCTGAAAGTACTTTTGTGGTCATAGTATCGGGTTTTAAAATCTAAGGAAGTCATGCCTATGTAATATTTCTTGTTATTCGGGTTTTCTTTCGCAAATATTGTTGCTTGATAAACTACACTTTTTGTTAGATATTTATTTTGCACTGGGCAAATTGTGCGGTGTCTACAATTGCATTTATCTTGTTCGTTATTAGTATTATTATTTATGGTATGGTTGTTCTTGTCCGGGGATGGTTTGTTGTTATTATTATTATTATTATTATTATTAATATTATTATAATAATTATTATTATTATTATTATTATTATTATTATTATTATTACCATCATTATTATTATTATTATTATTATTATTTCTGCTAGTGTTGATTTTTATTTCTGTCATGGTGTCTACTTTTTATCGTTTATTTTGCTGTTGTTTACATTGTTTTCATTTAGTATTTTGTTATTATGTGCTTTAATTATCATATATAAATTTTCGCAACAACTGTAAGATAACTTCAAGGTATTTTTATTGAAGATTTTGTGTAAGGGGTTGGTTGCGGGAAAGTGTTTTTGAATAAGATCTAGAAATTTCTTGCCAAGTTTTGTTTTTAACATTTGATTGTATGGGGCTGTATACCAAATTATAGTTCTTTTTCTTCTATTTTTAATTTTATTATAGTTGTTGGTGTTTTTGTATCCACTATTTTTAGGGCTGTTTCGTAGATATTGGTTGACCTGTTAAATGCATTTTCATCGCTTGAGTTATTACGGAGTCTACTTACGATCGAGTAAGGAATGTGTTTTATAATTGATGGTGGGTGGTTGGACTTAGGGTTTACGTAAATTGGAGTAGCGTTATCTTTTAAGTATGGTTCATATGTGTTTTTATCTAAGTTTAACGTGACGACCAGGAAGTTTGTTATTTTTATGTTAGCTGATACGTCCGCTTTTAGGCCTAATTTTTTCATTTCTTTGTGTATGATTTTCTTAAAGTTTTCTTCCTTGACTTTGTTGGAGTTTTTTTATTATAGCTAGTCCGTCATCTCTATATAGGCCGATATCCGTAGTATCGAATATGCTTGTGAGGGTATATAGAATGAATAATCCCACAAGATCTGATGCCTCTGCAGAGTCTCTGGCACCCATCGCCAAATCGAACGAATTTTTCATTTTAGTTTTTATCCATTGGTTATTGTTATTTATTAGAACTGATTTTCTACATTTTTTAATGATGTTGATTTCTTCTGAGGATATATCAGTGTATGTCTCGGCAAATTCTAGGGCAATGTTAAAAAGTTCTTCGGATATCGAGGGATAAAAGTCTATGATGTCAAACTGTATGAACGTACATTTATCTTTGTTTTCTATATTTTTAAACCAGGTGATTGCTTCGGTAGTATTTGCCCACTGGTTTAGTTCTAGATCCTGTTTGATTTGTTTGTTTACTCTAGAAAGTATAGTTTTGCTAATTCTACCTATTTCTGGTTTAGTTGGGTTTATCAGGCGGGTGCTGGGATTATTATTAAGGTCCCATTTGTGGTCTTTAAGCTGAATGTATGACTCTCTAGGTTTCAATTTGCCAACTTTATCGCTAATTTTTAGTTTATCGGTAATTTGTTTACTTTCAGTATTTATTATATCTATGTAGTCGCATTCGTTTGTGTCTAGCTTTTTGTAATGTTTTCTGTGATTAGTTTGTTATATTCTTGCTTATCTATTTTGTAAAAGTTTCTGGTTTTATCTGCTTTTACAAAGATTTTATTAGAGTTGTTTATGTTTCTAACGATAAATTCTTTTGAGAGTGCTCGACTGTTTTAGGAGCTAAGTATAACTACTTCATTTACTCACAAATTTCGATAAAATGCATGCCCATTGGCTGATAGGAGGGGGCGCGGTGAATACTAGAAAGCTGATTGGCTAACTAGAAATCCTCAACATATATAAAAACAAGAAGCAACCACAAAATTCCCGCATCAGCCTGACGAATCCTAGAGTGGATGAAACGCAGAATATTCAGTGTAGCTTAATCGCCATATATATTTTCTAAATTACTAACTAGCTCTACCTACGTATTGAGCACTTCTGAAGTAAATACTTAAAGTTTACGCATAAATTTATACTTTTGTATATTAATTTTATGTGAGTAAATGAAAAAAGAATTTATTTCACCACATTAAAAATAGATATGGAAAGATTTAATTTCGAAACATCGCTAAAAAACATCCCCACACCCAGAAAGCATAGCTATATTATTAAATTAATCCAAAAAACAGATGAACTAATACGCCGAATGCGATGGCGAGCAAATTTCTTCCTTAAAAATTAAAACGTAAACAAAAAAGAATCGTATGGTTTTAAAACCCTTCAAAATGCGAAAACAGTAGACCTTTTGATAAACTTTGAAAAGTCATACACTGATATATCCTCAGAAGAAATCAACATCATTAAAAAATGTAGAAAATCAGTTCTAATAAATAACAATAACCAATGGATAAAAACTAAAATGAAAAATTCGTTCGATTTGGCGATGGGTGCCAGAGACTCTGCAGAGGCATCAGATCTTGTGGGATTATTCATTCTATATATCCTCACAAACATATTCGATACTACGGATATCAGCCTATATAGAAATGACGGACTAGCTATAATAAAAAAACTCCAACAAAGTCAAGGGAGAAAACTTTAAGAAAATCATACACAAAGAAATGAAAAAATTAGGCCTAAAAGCGGACGTATCAGCTAACATAAAAATAACAAACTTCCTGGACGTCACGTTAAACTTAGATAAAAACACATATGAACCATACTTAAAAGATAACGCTACTCCAATTTACGTAAACCCTAAGTCCAACCACCCACCATCAATTATAAAACATATTCCTAACTCGATCGTAAGTAGACTCAGTAATAACTCAAGCGATGAAAATGTATTTAACAGGTCAACCAATATCTACGAAACAGCCCTAAAAAATAGTGGATACAAAAATATCGATATCAAATATAAGCAACAAAACACCAACAACTATAATAAAATTAAAAATAGAAGAAAAAGAACTATAATTTGGTATACGGCCCTATACAATCAAATGTTAAAAACAAAACTTGGCAAGAAATTTCTAGATCTTATTCAAAAACACTTTCCCGCAACCAACCCCTTACACAAAATCTTCAATAAAAATACCTTGAAGTTATCTTACAGTTGTTGCGAAAATTTATATATGATAATTAAAGCACATAATAACAAAATACTAAATGAAAACAATGTAAACAACAACAAAATAAACAATAAAATAGTAGACACCATGACAGAAATAAAACCAACACTAGCAGAAATAATAATAATAATAATAATAATAATAATAATAATAATAATAATAATAATAATAATAATAATAATAATAACAACAAACCACCCCCGGACAAGAACAACTATACCATAAATAATAATACTAATAACGAACAATGCAATTGTAGACTCCGCACAATTTGCCCAGTCCAAAATAAATGTCTAACAAAAAGTGCAGTTTATCAAGCAACAATATTTGCGAAAGAAAACCCGAATAACAAGAAATATTACATAGGCATGACTTCCTTAGATTTTAAAACCCGATACTATGACCACAAATGTACCTTCAAAAATAAAAAAAAAACCGTATAAAAAAAACACTAGCGAATAAATACTGGGAACTCAAAGAAAGCGGACATTCGCCGGTAGTCGAATGGAAAATAATGAGACAAGCTACCACGTGCAGACATTTAGACGACGCATGTAAATTATGCCTCCATGAAAAATTTGCTATCCTGTACTTTAAAGAACCTCAAAATCTATTAAACTGTAGACGAGAAATAGCAAACAACTGTGTTCACAAAATAAAACTTACTCTAGGATAGCGATACAAAATAGCTTTAAAACTAACAATAACAATAGAAAACAAACAAATAAATAAATTAAATAAACATGAATATACATACACGAGCACACACACACACACACACATATATATATATATGTGTGTGTGTGTGTGTATGTGTGTGTACACATAGGTATATATATATATATATATATATAAAAAGACGGAAAAGATCTACCTTAAACCACTAACCTAGTTCTAAAACAGATCCTTTGTTCGATAAAATGCATGCCCATTGGCTGATAGGAGGGGGCGCGGTGGATACTAGAAAGCTGATTGGCTAACTAGAAATCCTCAACATATATAAAAACAAGAAGCAACCACAAAATTCCCGCATAAGCCTGACGAATCCTACAGTGGATGAAACGCAGATTATTCAGTGTAGCTTAGTCGCCATATATATTTTATAAATTACTAACTAGCTCTACCTACGTATTGAGCACTTTTGAAGTAAATACTTAAAGTTTACGCATAAATCTATACTTTCGTATATTAAATTTGTGTGAGTAAATGAAGTAGTTATATATATATATATATATATATATATATATGCACACACACACACACGAAATTTTAGGGTTTATATATCTAAAAATTCTTCAAATAATTTTGTTAATATCCCCCAACCCACCCAAGAAGAAAATTATTAATGATATGAAGTTCAAATCTACAAAATAAAAAGCCCAATGTTAGCTAAACGTACAGAGCTTTATTATATATATATATATATATATATATATATATATATATATATATATATATATGCAATTATATAAATGCAACTTTGTATGTGTGAGTTCGTTTCTTATAGACTCCGAAATGGCTGCACAGATTTTCTTTAAAATTTACAGAACTCTAGTGTATAAGTGTGGGAGTGATCTTAATTAAGTTTTGTCTCAGAATAACCCTGAATCCGTTATTTTAATTTATCCATCATCGGTACAGCCATTTTTCCATGTTGTCGCTTAGCAACAATGAGAGAACAACGGGCCGTGAAAATTCTGCTGTGGGTAAGTTGATAGTGTTTTTTTGTTGTTGTTATTGTTTTCTTTTTTGCATGATGTGGTCCGTAGGTTCAAACTCTGCGTGTAAATTTCTTAATTCGTTAATTCGAAAGAAGTTTATATAAAAAACTTATAAAATGTACGTTCTCTAGAGTGCAATGTAGAATAACATGTATTTTGGACTAAGTTACTGCATGGGGGCGTGTGAAGCTTTCTCCTGGGCGAATTCATGGATTTCGATGACAATAAAAATATAGGAATGTGAATATTTGTTGATCATCATTCAATCCCGGGCAACGTCAGCCTCCCTGCTAGTATATATATATATATATATATATATATATATATATATACTAGCTGTACCCGGCCACGCGTTGCTCAGTTTGTTAAAATGGAACATATTCCTCAAGAAAAATTGCATTTTGTTCGTTTATTTACTTTTATTATTTTTTTTACATTTTTTTTTAATCAATAAAAGTTGTTACTTTTTTTCCCAAAAAAAGATAAATTTTTTACCATAAATTGTTAGGTGAAAGTTTTTTTTTCTGGAAAACTTGCACTTTTTAAAAAAAAGAAATTTGGCAGTAAACGTTTCTCTTTGAAAACGGAATTTTTATTATAAAAAAAACAGACGAATGCTTTACATGAACACTGTAAATAGTTATGTGAATGTAGAGAAAAGTTTGATTCTTTTTTTTCAAGAGAATGTACAAATTATTTTTTTTAACAGATGTTCAGAAAATAAACATAAAAATACTTCCATCATTAATTATGCAGAAAAATAAATAAAATGTTGATTTAGTGCTTCAACATTATGCTTATAAATTACGATAAAACTTGCTGAGTATGCGCTGTTTTACGGTTGTTGTAAAAATGGAACGGAAACTTAAATTTCGCTCTGTTTTAATCTTTCTTAATTTTTTAATTGTACCCCCTCAAACGAATATAATCAAAACAGTAACATTCAACAATTGTACTTTATGTATATAAAACACAAAATATTAAAAAAAAAAGTTAATAACGAAAGGGAAATAATTCCATTTTTAAACGAAAAAGTCAGTTTGGTATATCTTTTTGTTATTTTTTACATAAGTCCAGCTTACCATTGGAATTGTCGACATTTATAGGTTGTCGAGCACGTTTACAACGAATAAACACTCCAATCTAGTAGATGTATCAGAATTTTTGTAGGAATTTTTGACACCCCTATCACGAAACTGCAAATAAAATATAAAAAACTCGTAATTTCTCTTTTAAAAGTGGGTTGTTTATTTTCTTTATGGATTATACTTCCAAAATAAACTATTAAAGTTGTTTTAAAAGTAATAGAATTTTTTTTTAAACAGTAATGAATTTTACGAACTCAATATTTTTCAATTTTTAAACTTTAAAAATCTATCAAGATCTTTCTATTGGTTCTATTTTTACTATATTTTCAGGGTCAATGTGAAATTTTATGTTCTTTCCAATAAACCGAATATAATATTTTAGACAAACGTTTTTTATTCACGCCCCCCCATTTTCAAGTTTCTATTAAAAAGTAAATAATTAATTTACTCACCAAACTTTTATATATCACAAATTGAAGAGAAAAGGTCAATAAATAATATATTCAAATTTAAAACAAAAAAGTAGTGCTTCTAGAAATTTACCTGTAAAGTCCGAAGTTTAAAACCTTTTTTTTTTTAAAAAAAGAACACGTTGTTTGTTTGTTTTGTTTTTTAATGAAACCTTGGTCCTTGCTCCTTTAATTGAAAAAATATTAGGGCTTGAGTTACATTTTTCGAGGAGTTATAAGCTTGGAAAGACGGGGTGGAATTATTCACTATTTTTCACGAAATTTCTGACACACCTACCAATCTACCCATGTTAGAACGATCTTCGGAATAGATACCCCTAACCTTGCCAGCATACCCGAAAAGCTATAAAAGTTGACGTGTCGAATGTGAACGATGAGTTGGACGTAATGTAAAAATGTACCGAATTTAAAAGGGAACGAAATTCAAATTTCCGTTCCATTTTTACAACAACCGTAAAGCAGAGCATTTGATGCAAATTTTACATAACTTACTGTATTAATGCTATTTTTTAAGCAAAAAAAAATATTTAGGTTTAGCTATAAATTCCTAAACTCATTTCACCCTAAATAATTTAGGTGACTGAAATAGGAACCTAATTGAATCTTTAATTTCTTGAATAGTATGTGAGAAATTCATTTTCCTTCGAGTTATATCGAATTCATTAATACGGACTTTAGGGGCTTTTTTCGTAATGTTCCTGTAAAAATTATTTTTTATCGTTACAAATTACGATGCTTTATTTATATAAAAAAAAGCAAAAATAAATTCTTGCGTTTTTTATTTACTACTGAAAACCATAACTTTAATAAAGGTATTTTTTGTTTAAACAAAATAAAACATTTTCACTAATAGTTAAGTAAAAATAATTAGTTCATTATATTCTGCGATCATTATTTGAAAAATACTGCAATTTTCATTAAAATTGGTCAATTTCCTGATTTTTGGTGAATTTTTAAGTAAAGGGAGAAGTCAAAATTTTTATACACTTGGAGCGTCGGCATTCATTTTGTCTGTACCTACCATTTTTCGATGAATATTTGATAGCAAAGCGACCACGTGTGGTTAATTTAAATTAAATTTCAATCACATGATTACATTATCAATATCATGTGATTAAACCCATTGAAAATTTACCGATATTGTAAACACATTCTGTGTAGTGGTGAGACCAAAATATCCTTACATGCAGTGTTGGCAACTGAGATTAAAAAAAACCCGCGAGATCAGGAGAAAGAAATCTCCAAAAAATCGCTAGATTTTTAATTTTTATCGTCTGAAATTTTCAAAAATCGCTAATTCACCCCCCCCCCAAACTCCATATTTTAACTTCCTACCATAAAAAAATTATAAATATAGTATATTCAATATATAAAATGTTCCGTGTTTTCTCACTATATGTTTCTGGAATTATATTGAAGCGGTTAGCTCCCCAGAAGGCTTACATATTTTATCAGCTAGTTTTATCTGTTTTCTCAGAGAGGGTATTTTTTTTTACAAGAAACAAAACATAAACTCAAACTTTTTATAATAAAAGTTAAATTGAAATATACTGCAAACTAAACATCACAATAATGTTGCAACATATTTTGAAATTAGAAAAATAAAAAAACAAAAAAACTTTGTTTTAGCATGTTAAACGTATTTAGGTTGGTAGATAATTAAATTCTACTGTATTGGTATAAGTTTTTTTTTGCTGTTGTTTCTTGCTTTTTACAATTTTCGACTAAATACTTCTAAATTAAGCGGGGTTGCTTAGATCGTATTTTAAACTAAACTTCGGAGGTTGGAATGCCTCCCCCCCCACCTAAAATGTACTTGGAAAAAACGATTTTATAGCGAGATTTAAGAATGGTTAGCCGAAAAAAGGTGAAAAACAAAACAAATAATCAATAAATAATTATTACCAAAGGCAATAAATGCTACTTCTTTTTTACTTACATGAATGAGTTTATTTTATGTTTTAAAGTATTTTCAAGCGCTTTTCTTTATTTTTTAATCTAAAATTACGGGTGTGTGGGTGCGAAATATCTCCAGATTTTCAAGAATTCCCCGCTAGATTGCAAACAAAATCTCCAGATCTAGCAGGAAAACCGCTAAATTGGAAACACTGGTCACGTGACAGGAAGCGGTAATAAATAATTGTCCCTAAATAAAAAAAAATGGCCTATCGGTACAAAGAAAACCACCTATTTATCATAGAAAAATTAAGTATAATGTTATAATTAAAAAGAAATATATAAAAACACACATGGATATAGTAAACATATTATACCAAAACGTGGAAGCCATCCGTCTAGTGGTTTTTTAGACTATTAATTGCGAACGAACCAAGAGTTACATTTTTATATAGATAGATATACGAGGGGCGTTCAATACGTAATGCCCCTAACCCACTTTCATTTGTCTGATCTAGCTGAAATTTTGCATGTGCAATGATTTATATCTCTACGGGTTATGTGGCAAATTACAGCTCTGAACTAATTGTGGTTTCTGTTTTACAAGTGTTTGAACTGAGTCAGGTGTGAAATGGAGCCTGTTGAATGTCGAGCAGTGATCCAGTTTTTGTATTTTAAAGGACACACACCGCAGGAGACTTTTGATGAAATTAAAGAAACTTATGGTGATAATGCCCCATCATATGATCTTGTAAAACGCTGGCATCATGAATTCAAACATGGCCAGAAGTCTGTGGAAACAGCTCCAATACCTGGTCACTCCCATTCTGCCATTCATGAGGCATCTATCCATCAAGTTGAGGCTGCCATTTTGGAAGATCGGCGCATTACTATTCGCCAAGTAGCTCAAGATGTCAAGATTAGTACAGGGTCTGTGGAAACTATCATCTATGACCATTTGCACATGCATAAGGTGTCTGCCAGATGGATCCCCAGGTTGCTCACACAATTCCAGAAGTGAAAACGCGTCGAGTGTTCGAGGATGAATTTGGAGATGTGCCAAGAAGATGAGTCAAGGTTTTTCAAAAGACTGATTACACAGGATGAAACCTGTGCCCATCACTATGATCCAGAAACCAAAGCGCAGTCAATGTAGTGGAAGCACTTGGACTCGCCACTTCCAAAGAAGACAAGGGTGCAGCCCTCCGCTGGCAAGGTCATGCTCACAGTCTTCTGGGACCAGGACGAAGTAGTGATGACAGATTTGCTGGCAAAGGGTACCACAATTACAGGAGCCTATTATGCTCCACTTTTGAGGAGATTAAGCGAAGCTACCAAAATCAAGAGTCGGGGCAAGATCAACAAAAGTACCCTCCTCCTGCAGGACAACGCTCCGGTCCTCAACTCGCATGTCGCCAGATCAGAATCACGGGTGCGTGGTTATGAAATCCTGCCCCATCCTCCCTACTCTCCTGACCTTGTACCCTCTGACTTTCACCTCTTCCCAGCCATGAAGTTGTTTTTGAAAGGAAAGCGTTTCCCAGATGATGTAGCCTTGATTTCTGAAGCCACATCGTGGTTGGAGGATCAACCTGGGGTGTTCTACAAAATCGGTCTCCAGAGCTGCATCAAACGATGGGAGGAATGCATAACTCTGGGTGGTTCCTATGTAGAGAAAGACTAATAACTGTGCCAAGTTTCGTTGCTCTACTGCTATGGGAAGTGGGTCAGGGACATTACTTATTGCACGCCCCTCGTATATATAAGAATATTGAAGTATTTTTTGAATTAGGATTCAAAATACTTGGGTATAAAGAGCTCTTTTATAGCCCTTCTTCCTAATCATGTTTCTTCCTTACTGAACTGATATATAAATTCATATGTACTGATATTATTATATCTTGCCTATAATTTCATATATATATCCATGGCCTACTATAATAATATGATATAGCCTAGGCTTAGCATTCACAAACGACATGAACTGGAACAAATAAATTGAGCAAATTTATATATATTCTTTTATTTTACTTTATTTTTTACGGGACCACTTACCCCTCACTCCTCAACCCCATTTCCTGCTACTTTGACCCCCCCCACTTGTCTGTATCCCTTTCTTTTATGCACCCATAATAATTATTATTAACAGTATTTTCATTATTATTATTAGTAGTAGTGGTGGTGATGATGGAGGTAGTGGTAGTAGTATTGTTACTACTATCTTTATTATTATCATTATTATTACTGCATTGTTTTTACCGCTATTATTATTATTATTATTATTATTATTATTATTATTATTATTATTATTATTATTATTATTATTATCATTATTATTATTTTATCATTATTATTATTATTATTATTTTATCATTATTATTATTATAATCATCATTATAATTGCTGTTATTATTATTATTATCCCCGTTATTATCCCCGTCATTGCTACCATAACCGCTACCATTATCTCCATTTTAACTGTTATTAACATTAACTTTGAATTTACTTCTATCACAACTATTGGTAATATTATCTTTAATGTTTATTTTTAATGTTTATCTTTAATTTTGTCTTTATTTCATCTTCATTTTTATCTTCAATTTTACTTCTATTTTATTTTCATCTTTATTATTATTACTACTATTATTATAATTTTCATTACTATTATCTTTCGTACTATTATAATTCCACTACTATTATTTGGGTATATTTTTACCACTCTCATAAGTAGTAGTGGTTTCTTTACTCCTGCACTTTGCCATCTATATGTATCCTTAGAGAGAGAGGGGGGGTGTTAACGGTCGGTGATAAATATATATCACCGCTTATATATTTATATGTGCGCAGATACTGAAATGGATATATTATATAAGATAATGTATTTGACACAAATTCTGGCCAAGGTGAAGTGCGTGAATCTTTGCAAATAAATCATCCGACACACGAGCTGCCACGACGATTAGGATTAACGTCTTTATTTGTAACCTGAACGAACTCGTCACTTCCCCCTCTCTTTTCTTCTTCGTCTTCTTCTTCTTCTTCTTTTTTCTTTTGTCATATCTAAATACAAGCTTGAAAAACGTCCCGTTGCTTTAATCAAGTCAATCAAGACGTGCGGACTTAAGCGCAAAGGACAAATTCATTTAACTTATAAAAACTCAATCTGATTAACAACTAAAAAGAATTGGTTAAACAATCTACGCACTAGTCGATAAATATAGCTGTTTCAAACTGAGGCGTGACGGATTGATGGAAGCACAGAGATACTGAGAGATACATTTGGACGCATCTAATGCTCTAAAAAGCTGCAGCCGGAACTACGATGGCCGTTCAATAAGTAATGCTCCTGACTTACTTTCAGTTGCATATCTAGCTGAAAATTTACATGTGCAATAATTTATATCTCTATGGGTTATGTGGCAAATTACAATATTGAACTAATTGCTCTTTCTGATTTACAGGTGTTTGAACCATGTTGTGCAGTGACCCGAGTTTTGTCTTTGAAATGATTCACACCAAAAGACTACTAACTGTGCCCAGTTTTGTTGTTCTACTGCTAAGAGAAGTGTGTCAGGGCCATTACTTATTGAACGCTTCTCGTAGTTCCCATTTTTGCAAAGTTGTTCAAAGAGAAATACTTCCGAACACCTTAGAAAATATTGCCATCTGCCTAGTTCTTAAAATACTGGATATCGGGCTTCTGCATCTACACTACTATATATATATATATATATATATATATATATATATATATATATATATATATATATATATATATATATATATATATGTATATATATATATATATATATATATAGTTTTAATATGTAAATGTGCAAAAAGTAATAAAGAAATACTTTTTTATAAACCTGTTACGTTTTCGTTTCTTTGCTTTGAACAACTTGAATATTAAAAATTTAATATAAAGACGAATAAAGAAACGCTTTTCTTATATAAAGTTGCGTTGTCCTTTTTGTTTGTTTGTTTGTTTGTTTGTTTTGTTTTTCGTTTTTGGCCTATAAAACGTCAGTAGAATATAAAGAAGGATAAAGAAACACTTTTTAGAAAGCTGCGTCGTCTTTGTTTATTTGAAACCGACGAGTTATATTTAGAACATCAAGACGAATAAAAAAAATACATTTATTTTTTATAAGAAAAGAATACAGGTTGTCCCAAATGGTCGTACGTCTAAACAATATGATATAAATGCAGGTGTACCTCAGGGGTCGATCCTTGGACCCTTATTATTCCTAATATTCATAAATAACCTTCCTGATAAAATAATCTCTGAGATGGGTATATTTACTGACACCACGCTCTATAACAGGCACGAGGGAAAAACGAATGAACGCATATCGAAGGCAATGGTGGAAACCCTAGACGAAGACCTCCAGTCTGTAGTGGAATGGGGTCAAAAATGGATGGTAACGTTCAATCCTTCCAAGACTAAGCTCGTTTCCTTCAAGTAATACAAGAAACCTTCTCAACTACCAATAGCTATGACTAAAGATACATTACCTGAAAATACTTCTTTCAAACTCCTCAGCTTAACGTTCACGGGGAACATTTTTTTTTTTTTTTACCAATTATCAGGGATAAGGGTTATTGCAAGCACATTACGGTAGTGTGGAGATTTGATGAAGTGTTTACTTAAGGGGGTGGTTCATTAGGAATTTGTTAACGTTGAACTTGAAGACATCCAAGTTGTAGTCCGGTGGGAAGCAGGCAGACGGAACAGAGTTCCACAGGCGTGCAGTTCTAATAAAGAAGCTTTGTTCATAGAATCCGCGTTTTGATTTAGGCACAGATATAGAGTGGGGGAAATTTTTCACAGTGGATTCAGCTAGACGGGTGTTTTTCGTGAAAGATTGGCGAGGGTGGACCAGAGATTGGAGTTCAGATGAGCACCTGCCATGGAAATAACGATAAGTTGGAACAGATACATTGTGAGCATTGCCAAAGCTGCTGCGAAGAAAGTGGGCTCTTTCTACCGTGCTAGAAATTTACTTACGCCTAAAAGTATCCTGTACCTCTACAAGGTCAACATTCGCCCATGTATGAAGTATTGTTGTCACATTTGGGCTGGTGCATTTGCTACTAGTCTCTCACTCCTGGACAGGGTTTAAAAGAGAGTCGCCAACCTAATAGGTCCTGAGCTGTCATCTAATCTCCAACCTCTGTCCCATCGACGAAATGTTTTACAAGTATTTTAATAGTTGATGCTCCGACGAACTACAAGGCCTTTGACGTAAATACTACAAGCCCTTCGACGTAAATACCCCCGACAAACCCGACAAGCAGCAGAGTTCTATCCCTACACAGTAGAGGTCCCTAGATGTAAGAAAGTCTTCTACTCTAATAGTTTTTTTTTTATCCCAGAACTGCTAGACTTTGGAACGCCCTTCTGGGTTCCTGTTTTCTGAACTGTACTGACATGCAGAAGTTTAAGTGTAATGTGAACAAACATCTTGCTGCTCATCTCCCTTCATAATATCCCTGCAACTTATGTCCCTGATAGTAGCCCCCTACAGCAAAGTGGCACAGTGCATTGTTTGAATTGAAAATGTAATAAATAAAAATAAATAAAAAATAAAGCTATGTTGTCTTTTTTGTCTTGTTAACTACAACCTTTATATATAGAACATAAACACGAATAAAAAAATACTTTTTTTTTAAAGCTGTGTTGTCTTTATTTCTTACTTACCTACAACCTGTATTAGTTAACTTCAATTCTTTACGCAAAATCGGTGACGTCAGCAGTTTGTGCATACAATCAATATTAACGAGTGATAAAAAGCGCTGAAAACCAATAATGGAAGTAACGTCCTTTTGCTATTCCTTTGTGTTTTAGATTTTGACATGTACACAAATACTGTTTATTAAAAATATACAAATATATTAGGAGGATTTTCTAGCTTGCTTGAGGCATTGTGCGTGATGTGAAATGAACTGTGTGTGACGGCTATGGCAATGCAATGTGTCAGAGAGACATTATGAGCACGAATCCATGTAATAAAAGAATAACAATATTGAAGGAATTTCATTTTCTAATTATGTGTGTTTATTTACCGACATAATTTGTCATACAAGACGGTAGGTGTTTGAATTAACCAACATTTTCAAGAATATATCTCGAAAGTGAAAAGCTACTCGAACGGGACTTTCATTTTGTTTGTGTCGGTTGCAGAAAGTATAAATATATGGTACAAATTTATTATTTAAAAAAATGATGTACTTATTTGTCCACTGGCTAGTATTTTTCTTATGCAATGAATATGTGAATTCAAACAGTTAACGTATTAATAAGTTATATGTTCTGGTTAACATCTTAATAAGTTATCCGTTATATTTTTGGAATTTACAAGGCGCTGAAAAACGTAGTCACCAGTGACAAATAAATCATATTTTGAGAATATAATATTTTCGCATTGATGTCGATTTCGCTATTTTAGTGTTGGCAATATCCGTTTTTATCTAAAACGTAAATATTGTGAAAAATTAGAAAACTTTTGCTCCAAATTTTATGTTTAAAACTGGACATTTCGAAAGAATATAATTTTAATCATTTTAATCTTTTAAAAATTAATTACTTTTGAGAATGACTTTTTTCTTTGCAATTCAAAAGATTGTGGTATATATTAATGAGAAAAACGTTACTTTTTTTTTACAAAACATAATATTGAATTTATTTCCATTTTTTTATTTACAAATTCACGGTAAGCAAAAAAATAAATATTATGTGTTTAAAACACTTCAGCTTTATAAAATATAAAATTTTCTATCACTTATTATGTATTTTTCAGATTTCGTAAAATGAAATATGGGAAGAATCACATGTAAAAAATATGTCCTCATATATTTTGCGAAAATTGCATTTGGTATATAAATTAATCCAAGCGTGATTATCTATCGAAAATTTCTTGAAAATCTGACCATTAGCTGAATTTTGATAGTTTTAATTAAATGCGTGTATGATTCCGCCTTTAAAATGGCCACTACATAGGAACGTTGTTTTAAGGCGTCGATAATGTAAACACGATTTTAGTCTAACATTTTCAGTTGTTTTTTTTTTTTGTATGCTGAAAAAAATAAAAAAATATTATCAGTTTATTTTAAACTTCTTTTGACAACTACAAATGTTATGATGATAGTATTAAATTATATTAAATTTGCGTTGTGTTACATACGAAGGAGTAATTTTGTAATGCACTTTGGAGGTACCTATAGAACATAAAGACGAATGAAGAAACATTTCATTTTTATAAAGCTGTGCTGTTTGTTCCTTGTTACCAACAATGATATTTAACAATACTAGCAAGGCTACCCGTCATTACTTGGAGCCATAAAATCAAAATAAAAAAGGTTAACAATGTGTGTATTAAAACTCGTATCACTCTACCTCTTTCAATCCGTCTCTCAAGCTTTCTCTCTTTCCCTCTTTTTTCCATTTTTTAACATCCCTCTCACCCATCTCATTTTCATCTCTGGTCAGCCTTTTCCCTTCTCTTGTTTAAATATATTAAAAATAATATACATCATTCATCTTTTCTTTACACAATAGGTAACATATAAAATGGTTGAAAAGACCTCCTCCATTCGAAATTTAACCAGTTTAGCACCCTCCATAAATAATTATTTTTAATTTTTAGATATTAATTATCCAGAGCAACACCAATCAAAAATATACGAACTTTGTGGGTCTTTCTTTTGTAGTTTGTTTTTATTTTTAGTTTTATCTAGACATACAAACATACACGCATACACTCAAGCAACTGCACTTTATATAATAGATTAGCAAAGTGCATATAGCATTGTTTTCTTCTTGGAAATGTCGATCTGCTTAAGATATAACTTTGGTGAATATTTAGAGATTTGCTGCATAGAGTGACACCACCTGGTAAAAAAAAAAAAAAAATACAAGTGTTGAGAAATAAATTCTAAGCTTCTTTTACATAACTGTTAGGGGACCATATGCAAGAACAAACAGTTTTATTGTTGTTCATACATTTAAGTATGATTTCTGTTAAATTCATTATTTTTTGGTTCAACTCCATATTGAAATTATCAATGTGGGTATAGGTTTTAATACTGTGAAAACTGCAACAGTTGTCTCTCTTGAACTATGTGAAAAGTTGCCTCCCTTATCTGGGTTCGTGATGACGTGTTATTTAAGCTTTTGAGTAATTTAGAGTTATCTTCTCTTCATCTGTATATAAAGCTACGGATTGTGTGTTACTCGCTCTCTCTTCCTGCCAACATGTAAATAAAAACAAACGGTTTTCTCCGTGTCTGTGTGTAAAACTAAAAACGGCTATATGTTAATTAATTTATCCTTTTGTCAAGCGAGCGTCGATATGACTTCCAATATGAATCTTATATGAGACAAAGAAGGTATGTTTTTTATTTAATTCAAAAGGTTTAATAATTAACTAATTAATGAACCAACATTCCAGACCCCTATCAAGTGAACCAAACTGCTCATTTTCGACACATTTGGTCTTTGTTTCTGCTGCTACCAGATCAGGCTGTCTGAAGATCTCGGTTTCCTGACTTAAATTTACAAACATTGATGTTATTGTTTTTTAACTTTTCACTTTGCAAAACTCAATCATTTGTTGCAAATACAAAACTGGCTTTTAAATCTAATGGGAGGAGCCCTTTTGTACTCAATCATCTCTGCTCTATCACTATATGGTCACCCTCCCCCCACGCTGTAAAACATTCGTAACACACACTCTTCTAGCTATAATCACTATCAGCAATCATCTGCCTAAAACTAAATGAAAATTCTGTGAACAAAGAACTGCCCGCTTATTAAACACAATACTGTGCGGCTGCTTCACAGCTAACTATAACATGGTCGTTTTTAAGTCGAATGTAAACAAGTTCTTGTTGAGCCGTCCTCTTACATATTCAAATTCTACCCAATTTCCACCACAACTGATCATCATTGCGATGTCACACTGACCACCAGACACTTATTAGCCCGTATTCTCGAGTGGCTTGTGAGGTTTGTGCCTTCCCACCCACCCCTAAAATAAACCGTAAATTTGACGTAATACAAGTATAGGATTCACACTGTACTGTTTATTTGACACGTTTTGGATGCGTTACAAAAAGGAGAACACCGATTAACTGGCAGATGACACTAAAAGTGATTGAAGTTTTACAATGAAAATAAAGGTATTTTAAAATTATAACTCAAGGTATTATGATCATGACAATAAAACATTTTTTTTAAAAACGCTTAACCAACCTAAAGATTATGGTCCATATGACACGATGGCGGGTTAGTAAAATGCAATAGTCAGCACTTTGTAATGGGCTTGATAGAATATCTGTATAAGAATCAGATATGTCACAAAATTAACTATTGTTTCCATATCTGGGAAGCAGCTGTTTAGTGCACCTGTTCCTGTCTTGTCAGGGTTCAAACCCGATTTTGAAACCTAATACGTGATGTCAATTTTCCTCCCTTCAACCTTTTTCTCACAGATGAGACGCTGCGAGTCTATCTCTGCTCCATCGTTATTTTCATAACAAGTGCTTAACTGAGCTTCAATCTATGGTCCCCTCTCTTGCAGAACATTTTCAACAAGCACTTGTCCAGCTACAACTACTGTCAACAATCCCCCCCACACTCTCTAACGGTAACTAAATCTAAACAAATTCCATGAACGATCCCTTTCCTATAACTGCCTGCCTGTGAAACTTTGTGCCACGGGTCTGCTTACCAGTTGACTATAACATGGTCGTTTTCAAGTCCAATGTAAACAAATTTTTGTTGTGCCATTCTTTGAAATAATCAAATAAACCCACTTTCCACCACTACTGATCATTACGCTGTTGTCTCACTGACCACTTTGCATTCATTAAAAATTTTTGGGTCTTCGACGATAAAATGTTATTTATCTGGGTAGTTTTTTGTTTATATCCATTAGAAGTGTCGAATGAAATTTGAAAATAAATTAAGATACGTACTGAACACGTTTGGAGCAAAATAACTGCAATGCGAACATTTTTTTATATGTATATACAATAAACGAGTGATTATTTCTTTAGAAATATATTTTGGAGGTATACTCCTTTGTCAATATATATATATATATATATATATATATATATATATATATATATATTAATTTATAAAATATATATGGCGATTAAGCTACACTGAATATTCCGCGTTTTTATATTTCTTTTTTATATATATATTTATATATATTTCGTTTTTATATTTTACTAGCGGGGGGTACCCGGCGTTGCCCGGGTGTTTGTAGGTGTGTGTATGGGGGGGATAAGTAATAACCCTTAAACGATGTTAAAAAAATCGGAAAAACCAAAACCCCCCCAAAAAAAACAGCGGAAAAAAAACGCTGTGTGTATGGGGGGGGGAAGTAAACTAAAAATAAGCGAAGTAAAAAAAAATAAAGAAACGTTGCCCGCGTGTCTAGAGATGTAAAAGAAAAAAAAATAGTTTTGGTCGTGAGGCTGGATTGAACCCGGGAGCTTTCACGCGGAAGTGAAACAAACTCCAACCACTTAACCATGTAGGTCAAGAATAAGAGAAATTGATTATAGTGTTAAAATAAGGCTTATAAAGCGAGTGAAAGAGGTTTGATTGACAGATAGCCACTAAATGAGGTCATCGCGGGAGCGTTACGAGATGACGTAGCAGTATTTTTTTTTTTTTTTACTTCACATTAGCGTTTATTAAATTACCTATTTCGTTTCCTATCTAGACATCTCTGTCTGTCTGTCTGTCTGTCTGTCTGTCTCTCTCTCTCTCTCTCTCTCTCTCACACACACACACACACTTCGTCTTCCTTACTCTAAAGACTGTTACTAAAACAGAACATGGCGTCTGGCTGTTTTTTTTTTGTAAAAACTTCGATCGTTAATATTTTTTGTAAACGTATTTTTTTTTACTTCACATTTTTGGCTTGTTATTTTTCGTTTAACTATCGTATCTAACTATTTTTAATGTGCTAATAACTTTGGTAACGTTGTCATAGCGTAGAAGTTCATAGTTTAGCTTGTGTGAGGGTTAAATTTTTTTTACCGATAACAACATTTTTAAATTTTAAATTCAGACTGCCATTAGAGCTTGCTGACGTCACGATCACGTGACATGACTCAGCGTGTTTTAAATACAAGTTGACCCAAAAATAACGGCCCCGTGTATACTTTATGTAGAAGAGTTGGGGGGCAGTTATAAATTGATTTAAAAATATGTAATGTTTAACATTAAAATGTCACTTTTTTGGCCCATCCCCCTACAGAAAATCGATCAGTTGACGCACTTCTGATGGTCCTTTTGAGCTAATTTTTCAGATTTTTCGTCCAGAGGGTGGGGCTTTAATATGATACCAATTTTGTGAATTTTTGTTCCGTTGGTCAAACGTTTTTAGCAGACACACAAACATACATACATACATACATACATTTTCGCTTTTATATAGATAAAATCTCAATAGAAGAGGAGCATATAAAAACGATAAACAACCACAGAATTCGCGCATAAGCCTGAGGAGTCCTAGAGTGGAAGAAACGCGGAATATTCAGTGTAGCTTAATCGCCATATATATTTTATATCTTACTAACTAGCTCTACCTACGTATTGAGCACTTTTGAAGTAAATACTTAAAGTTTATATATATATATTGTATAACTTATCTTTTCTATTTTCTTCCTTTATTTCATTTGTAAAAGCTTGTATTATAACATTTAAAGGGGAAAGTCACTGTCTTAAGCGTGGAATAACTCCCTCAGTCCAATGTAAAGCATGATATAATCAAACCTTGATAAGTGCTGATTCACTTGTTAAAAAAAAGTATTATCTCTGTTCCCTGGGCGTTCCTATAATCTATGGTTACGCTATACACACCCGTGTTCGACTGCTTTCCACTTCTTTGTCAAGTAAAATAAAGATTGTTTGGTAGAGAGTATCGCCCCTAGGTTGTGTCTGATTTTTATTTAAGTTGTAACAAATGACGTGAATAACAAATTATTCATACGTCATTTCAATTTGAAAAGACATCAAACTCGCGTTGATTTCTTTTGATTTGTTTCTTTGTCCAAATATGCAATATGACCTAAAAGCATGTTTCTACATGCAACAATAACATAAATGAATTGGAAGAGAGCTGATAAGATTTTATGTTTCGGACTTTTTTTTAGATGGGGGTGCATAGTTTGTATTGCTTGGACTATTGTTCTAATCTTGGATGATGTTTCAACCTCGTAAGTATTCGTCAGGCAAAATGCATGAAACTGATGTTACCGGCTGCTTATCTCTACAATTATATAAGTGCAACTTTGTCTGTCTGTCTGCCTGTCTGTCCGTGAGTTCGTTCCTTATAGACTCCGAAACGGTTGGACAAATTTTCTTTAAAATCTACAGAATTTAGTGGTGTATAAGTCTGGGAGTGATCTTAGTTAAGTTTTGTCTTAGAATAAACCTGATAATTATCGATAATCAAAACCGTTATCTTAATTTATCTATCATCGGTAAAGCCATTTTTTTCCATGTCGTCACTTAGCAAAATGATAGGCCATGAAAATTCTACTGTGGGTAAGTTGATAGCATGTTTTTTTGTTTGTTTGTTTTTGTTTTTTTTTGCATGACGTGGTCTGTGGGTTCAAACTCTGCACATAAATTTCCTAATTTTTTTTTCATTAACTGCAAAGAATTTTCTAAGACTTGAAAATTTGCATGACGAACAATTGATTTTGTGCTACAAAACAGATACTGTCAAGAATTGTGTCAACTGAATTAAAGTAATAAATTGTAAGATGGTCAACATGAAATTTGGAATATAGACTTTTGTCATTTATTCATTACATATATATATATATATATATATATATATATATATTGTACTAATCGGTTATATCAAGACCTAGAGTAACCTAAAAGTAACCAGCCACCTCTTCCCCCACTGTACCATGCACTCAAGATCAGAGGAGAGAGAATCAGAGAGAACCTTGTCATTTACGGCCTTTGATGTGTTGCCGTAGATAGTCATGTCATCAGCATAGATGTCAACGAATGATTTAAGTATGTGTTTTGGGAGATCATTGATGTAGATCAGGAAGAGAGTTGGGCCCAGGATTGACCCCTGGCGGACTCCAGCATTAATACTGTGGGCCTCTGATTTCTGCCCATCAACCACTACTCTTATAAGCTTATCAGAGAGAAATGATTTAATAATTGAGAAAACATTCCCAGTTATACTGTAACTGGAAATCTTGTGAAGTAGGCCTTTATGCCATACCTTATCGAAGGCCTTTGATATGTCAAGAGCAATTGCCCTAGAAAGGAAGCCTTTGTCGAGAGATTCACTAATCCTATGAGATATAACCGTTAACACATCTGCTGTAGATCAAGCAGAACGGAAACCATATTGCATGTCACTAAGAAGGTTATTTCTGCTGAGGTGGTTGACTACTTCTCTATTTAATATGGATTTCAGCAACTTACTCATGACACACAGGAGACTTATTGGTCTGTACTGAGAGGGAGATGACTTATCACCAGAATTCTTAAATACAGGGCATACTGATGAGGTTTTCCAGGATGTTGGGAAGCATTTCTCCTTAAGGTAACGCTTAAACAGCTTTGTAAGTATGGGGGCAAGTTCTGCTGTAAGGTTTTTCAACACTATAATTGGAAAGCCGTTTGGGCCAGTTACTTTACTGGAATCAAGGTTCTTGATTAACTTGGCGACCTCACGTACAGATATTTGTATGTTGCATAGCGTATTGTCTGTTATAGGTGGAAATACAGGGAGTTGATGGCCTTCGTTGCATAGGGTAGAATTAGCTGCAAAGTTCTTGGCAAATAGTTTGGCCTTGTCTGATGCTGACGAGATGACCTCAAATCCATTGATGATGGTTGGGATAGAACGCACGCTTCTGTTCAGGATTCTGTTTGCAATTTGCCAAAACTGGTGGGAACCAAGCTGCTGCTCAGCTACTTTGGATTTAATGGATTGAGCATATAGCTCTCTTGCATGTTTTATTACTCTTTTACAGTGGTTGCTGGCAGTTCTGAAAGCAGCTTTAGTCTCAGTACATCTATTACATTGGTAGCTATGGAAAAAGTGATTTCTGTGCACGATGGCAGCAGCACATTCAGGGTAGAACCATGGCTGGCTGTTAGGTTTTTGTTGGAACTTTTTGGATGATATGAATCGGTCTATGCCTACAATTAACCATTCAGTCATGTCTGATACTATAGAGGACACATCCTTTTTAAACATGGAATGCAGAGGTAGATCAAATATGAATGTACGGAATCTATCCCAGTCAGCCATAGAGTATCGATATACAGTACGGTGGAGAGGTATGTCTGAAGACTTATTACATTTCATTTTTATCTGAACTAATACAACAGAGTGGTCGGAGGATCCTAGGGGAGATAGAACGGAACAGGAACATAGCTCAGGGGATGTTGTGAGAAAAAGGTCTAGAAGGCTTGAATACTGACCGGTAGTATCAGCCACATGGGTGAGTTCGTGAACAATCTGAGTGAGGTTATAAGCAATAGCAAAATCATGACAGAACCTCCCCTCATCAACTTATTTGAGTGGGTCAGCCATTCCACATTATGGACATTGAAGTCACCGCAAATGTGAATGTTAGCCGAAGGATTGCTGTTAGGATTGGTAATGATGGTTGTAAATGAGCAGAGTTGGATTATTTAAGAGGGCGGCTTAACAAGAATTTGTTAACATTGGACTTGAAAACGACCATGTTGTAATCAGCTGAGAAGCATTCTCTCTTCCCCATGTATTTTGTTCCATCGATCGTCAGTTTTTGGGAAGAAATTTTGATCATGGACGTTCCATTTAGTTTTAAGTATACAGAGGAGGGGAAATTATAGTGTTCATTAGCTAGACGCAGTTTCTGTTGTAAATGTAATACAGGGGTTCATGGATTGAAGCTCAGTCGAGCACCTATCATGAAAATAACGAACAAAAGGAGATATTCCCCCCATACACACACACACTAGATTTCAAAGTCAGTCCTGTATTCTGTCAAAGTAGGAAAGGATGTTTCAAGCAGCTACTCTTTAAATGTATTTGACTTATACAGAAAGAGAGAGATACCTTCTGGAGTGGTAGAATGATCCCACAATTTTTCTAGCGACCTTTACAATGGATTTAAGTATTCCATTTCAAATCTGAAATGACGGTCGGTTCTAGAAGCTTATCAAAGCAGTGGGCTTCCTCAAAGATAGGCATTAATTTCATTTTGGTAAAGTGAGGATCTAAACGTTGGTTGTGAAAGGAGAGAAGCTTGGTTTTAGAGGTATTAAAAGTAAGCAAATTTATTTCCCTCATACCACGTTGTGTTCTAGTTTAGACAATAGAGACAGTAAGATCTCGATCATTGATGCTCTTCAAAGTGTTGCCATAGATAGTTATGTTATCTATACCTGAAATGTTAGAAAACTCTAAATTAGTGCCATATATATATATATATATATATATATATATATATATATATATATATATATATATATAATGAATTCTCGCATTGATTTCGACATATGAGGTTCCGTCACAAGAACTAAGTTGCTTGGAAATCCACACAGATGATTTTTTTATAGTGGTGAAGGCTTTGTGTAGAACCAACCACACATTTTGGTATTACTGCTAACCTTTGTCGGTGCAGATGACTGCCACAGACAAAGCATTTTACTTTAAAATGTAAAAAAAAACTGATGTAAAAACGCAGGTTTTTACATCATGTATTAACAAAGCCATATATATATATATATATATATATACTAGCAAAAGTATCCGTCGTTGACTGGGTTCAAAAACAGCCTACAGAAAATGGACTCTGATTTATGAAAGTATGATAGGTTATGAAAAGGAAGGGTTGCAAAGAGATAGCTTCGAATTTGGGGGTATCAAAACCAAAGCAAAATATGATGACAGTAAAAATAAAATAGATAAACCTCATAATTTATTATACCATACCTGTTCACACTGAAACACTTATCGCAATATTCTGTGGATCTATATTAAAAAACTTTGTTAAACTTTGTGACATATTTCCATCCTATGCAGTCAGGTGCGAACGAACACCCCATAATTTTGTTATACCATATTTCTTCAAACTGAAACATAATTATCAAAGTATACTTACGCAGACAGATATGAAAATTCTTTATTAAAGTCTGTGCCTATTTCCATTCTATGGAGGCCAGGCGTGAACGCAGACCCCACAATTTTATTATACCATTCCTATTTAAGTTAAAACATACTTATCAAAGTATTCTTATGTACATCTATATCAAAACACTTGTAAACGTTTTTTTTTTTCATTTTTTTCCCCCATATTTTGAGGGATAGGCGCGATGGCAGACCCCACAATTTTTATGAACCACTGTTCTGCCAGATCAAACATACCCAGTCCTGTGTCTTGATACATCTTCTATCATTATATGTAATCAGTTTTTGAAAGTAGTCAACCATATAGGAGCTTATTCGTGACCAGACACACACACACACACACACACACGTTCAGCTTTATATTATATATATATATATATATATATATATATATATATATATATATAATTTCAATTTCATTAAAATCGGATATATGTATTCAACGTTTTAAGGAGGTTCTATCTTCATGGGACACTTAGAGGTGGGGCACATAGATATTTGATATATAAAAAATATCATAAGGACTGAGTACCACTTTCTTTTTTTTCCCTGGAAAATTTTATACATATGATATAAATTTCAGAAAAATAGTATATATATATATATGAAGTCATACCCTCTCCCTAGCTCCTTTAGGTTAGGATGGCAATTGGAGATTTAGAACCATTTCCATAGTCTTCCCCAGAAAATTTTATACATATGATTCAAATTTCATAAAAAATATATCAAAATATTTGAAATCTTAAGGCGGTTATGAGCTCATAGTCCATCTCGGGATTCAGTTAGAAATTCAGGAACATTTTCCGGTAAATTTTATATAAGAATACACACATTGAAGTTTATACATACATATTATATAAAACTTGGTGGGAAGAGGAAGTAGGCAAAGAAAAATGTGTTTTTTTTTTTTGTTTGTTTTTTTTAAATGTGATAATTTTCTATTCGAACTTTTAAATATTAATAAAGGGGAGAAAACTCTTAATTCCTTAATGTCGCCAAGTTATCTGGAATTACTCGCATTTATTACAACAAAGGTGATCGTCGCGAGTCCACGACGGACAGGGTCACCATTTCTTTGTTCTCTGTAATTGGGACTCGTGTTAGAGACACACTCGCTCCCAAATTTGAGACTACTCGTTTGAAACTAACTAATGTGCTAACATTTTTTGAATCACTAAAAAAAAAAAAAAAAAATCAGACAATTATTAAATTGTAATGGAATTTTCAGTATTTAGATATTCAATAAAAATTAGATATCTTGGCAATGGCACATCCACATCGTTAATAAGAAAAAAGGGGGCGAAAAAACAACAAAAGTAGCAAATAGATAACAAATAACTATTTCCAAACGCAAGAAAAATTACTTTTCTGTATAATTTTTATGTGTTTTCACTAATTGTAAGATTTATTTACGAATTTATTAACACCACTTTTGCTTAACCAAGCACGTATGGTTTCCACCATGGTCACCAATTTGGAAGGTGAGCTGATCGTGAATTTAAGGTTTAAGAGATAGTACACAAAAGTGAGGGGGGGGGTAGTTAAACTATAAACCTAAGTCCCCAGATGGTTTCCAATCATATTAGGATTAGTTTTTATTTTCTTTTAAGCCTAAAATTCATGAACAACTCCCTTAAAAAATTGGCAGTTATAATGCAAACGATGCATGTTTGGTTAAGTATTGTGGCCCTGGAAGGGTTACGAAGGAAAATATGGACTCCGAGATGAGTTAGAAAAGGCAAAATATATTGAAACAAATAATAGCATATACAAAGAGCAACCATTGTAGAAATTACTGCCAAGATGGCAGACTCAAAAAGTACACTTATCTCTCTCCCACTGTGAAAGGGTGTGACACAAGGTCGGAAGGTGAGAAAATGAGTCAGTGCTCCAAGAGAAGGAGCACCTCGATCCTGCAAAAATATGCCTGAGTAGCCTGATTGGCATTCCCTAGTGAGGGCGCTTTTGGCAATAAGCGATAAACTTGCTTCTCCCAAAAGCTGAGAGGCAAAGCCTGAGAGGATGGACCTCGTAGGGTTACACAGAACATTTTGCATCAGTCCAACAGTAAAAAAGCTATTAAAATGGCCTAGTTTTTGTCAAACTGATTGTTGAGGTTAGAACATCGACCTACATGTAATACGAAAGTACACTGACCAACCAGAGTCGGAACTCTCAGTTGACATACAGAGAGAGAGAGAGAGAGAGAGAGAGAGGGAGATAATGTGCCCACGAGTATGAACGGAGACAAGAAAGTTAGAAAATGCCCTCGAAGATACATATTATACAGTTCGGTAGAGTTCATATCTTGCACAGAGGGAAGTCCCCACAACAATAAGTAAAAATGGGGATAACAAATGCATGAATAATAAATTTTACAATTAGTAAACATGCATGAAATTTATACAGGTTGGTAAAAAAGTAAATTTTCTTGCATTTGGTAACAGTTATTTGTTATTTATTTTTTTTTTTTTTACATTTTTGTTGTTAACTATAATTCACCTTTGCTGATATTTTATAAGAAAATTTTTTAAATGTAACATTGCAAACATGCACTGGGATATATGTTTACAATGGTGCATATGAATGACAGACGTTGTAAGTTAAAATTGATGCATTCCAATGAGAGAATAATGTTGAGGTTCCCTGTTGTGGTTATAGCTCACTAAGAGATTGTTAAATTTAATGGCTGCCCAAACACAGAACCTCCTGGACGAGATACTCTATCCCTAGCTGTTATTTCCAGTGGATATCTTAAATAGTCACCTTATGGGTGGTTGAATGGTGACCATTGACAAAGGCTAGAATCCAGTTAGGGATGAAAAGATCTCAAGAGATTGGAAAGGGAGGCAGTTAGAACTGGCTCTTTTGGGAGTGAAGATGACAGTTTGAGTTGGACATTTAACGAGGCAGTTAATTTTTGGTGATCCTTGGGAACAGAGGGTTTGTTGTTGGACTGGTGTTTTTAGTTGGAAGATGTCATTCTGCAAGTTTGCCATTCAACATAAGAAAACGAGTATCATATGTGGTCTCTAAAAAAATTAAAAGAAAACATCTGTTATTTGTTTATAAACTGGACTTGTGGTTTATATTTGGAATGAGAATTCCTTTGTTGCAGAACGGACCGAGTCGAGCAACAATCTTGGACCAGACACAACAAGTAGAACGACCATGGCCTGAGCAGTAAACACACAAATGCATGTTCATAACCAGGGATTATCCAAAACAGGTTGTTCCTTAAAGTTTCTGATGAAGATAGCCTACTTAGTAAGCCGGGTTGACATGGGAATGTCTTTATTAATGAAGATATAGAGATTTGCTCTTTGCATAGACTTCAATAATATATATTCTTTGCATAGACTTCAATAATATATATTCTTTGCATAGACTTCAATAATATATATTCCCATTGTTGTTACATTGGATATGCCTTTTCTTTTTCTTTTTTTTTACAGACGATCTAGTGGAGATATTTATGCCCTATATTTTTTTTCTTACTATTTTACTCCAATGTGAGTTCTCAGAAATTAAGGGATCCCTTTTCTAGGGTTAATACTCCACGTCTATATGAGATACAAAGACATTCAGGTATGAGATATAGACATTCGAATATGAGATACATAGACATTCGAATATGAGATACATAGCCATTCAAATATGAGATACATAGACATTCAGGTATGAGATATAGACATTCAAATATGAGATACAAAGATATTCAAATATGAGATACAAAGATATTCAAATATGAGATACACAGACATTCGAATATGAGATACATAGACATTCGAATATGAGATACATAGACATTCAGGTATGAGATACATAGACATTCAGGTATGAGATACATAGACATTCGAATATGAGATACATAGACATTCAGGTATGAGATATAGACATTCAGGTATGAGATACATAGACATTCAGGTATGAGATACATAGACATTCGAATATGAGATACATAGACATTCAGGTATTAGATACATAGACATTCAAATATGAGATACATAGACATTCGAATATGAGATACATAGACATTCAGGTATGAGATACATAGACATTCGAATATGAGATACATAGACATTCGAATATGAGATACATAGACATTCAGGTATGAGATACATAGACATTCAAATATGAGATACATAGATGTTTAAATATTCCAGTAAATTCTCCTTTACGTCTTAAACGTTTAATGAATAAAGAATTGAACAACATTTATTTTCTTCACTTCAGTTCATCAGTTTTTCTCTGTTATTTCTGGTCTTACCAAATTCCAGGACAAGAATTCATCTAGTCTTGTGGAATATCCATCTTTATACTATCACTAGACATAACATCATGTGGAGAAGGTACATCATCACTCGCATGTAATCATACCGAGGGAATCTTATTTGAGATTTAAATATTACTAGCCTGGGTACCCAGCATTGCCCGGGTGTTTGGAGGTGTGTGTTGAGCAAAAAAAAGAAAAAGTGGTAGTAGGCAGGCAGGCTCGGACCCGTGACACGAAGGCAGAAAAGAAAGTGAAAAAAAAAAAAAACCCTGATGTCTTTCCCCAACTCCATGATGTGACCTGAAGTTTGGAATATTGAAATTAGTAAAGTCATTCCAACCGATATGATAACTTGCAAAAATAGTGATGCAAAAAAAAAAAGCGACGCCGCCTCGTAGAAAACTGCTCAGTTGAGGTTGAAGGAATTAATTTTTTTAGCCAATTTTCGATATTTGTTGTCCGAAGAGTCGAGCTTCAAAAAGATACTGATCTCGTGAAAATCTGTCGCCTCTGTCGAAAGTGTTAGACATACATACATACATACATACATACATTTAAACAGACAGGTGAGATTTATATAATATATGTTATTTTGAATATTAGGTCAAGGTTTACTTGTAGAGGGAATTATCCTCACGCCAGATTATCCTGACCAAACCCTGTATAGAGAGGCCTTAGACACTCGAGGACAGTATCTACTTTTCTTTCAAATGTATTCTCTATTTGTTTTTCATTTTACTTTGTAGAACAGAAAGATAAAATCTCATATATAAAAGGCTGTATGTCTGTCTGTCTTCATATTTTCAAACTCTATCTCTTCCAAAATTAAAAGTCGCAGAGCAGCGCTAGGGGTCACAAATGATTGGATTATTTACAGACTGTTCTTTTCTGGGTCTTTAGCCGGTTAAAATAGTTTTTAAGGGCCAAAAATGGGTCGAAATTGAAAAATTTGTTATACATTTTTTTGCATTCATCTTAGTTTATTTTTATTTTTTAATCAGTTCATATGCGTGGTACAGTGGTAGTGTCATCAGCTTTGAATGCTAGAGTTTTGGTTTCGATTCTAGCTGATGGCACCCAAATACTTTTTTTTGTTTACTTTTGAAATCACAACTATAATAATATATATGAAATCTGGACCAATTAAAAAAATTAAAATATCATATTTAAGCGTATTTTACGCCCGGGCAAAGCTGCACCCCCCCCACCCCCATCCACTAGTCTCATTCTAAAATTGAAAATCGAGTTGTCTTCATTAACATGTTAATAAAAGTAGAATATGAAAGAAAAACATTAGTAAATGAATATGCTCACGAGTATGAACGGCGACAAGAAGGTTAGAAAATACACGTAATGTTAAAAAAAGAAAAGTATTCATGTATAAGAATATGTTTATGTGCAAAAGTGTGGAAGTCTGCCTCTCTCTCTCTGTGTGTGTGTGTGTGTGTGTGTGTGTGTGTGTTACATTATTTAGTCCATGTGTATTATTGGATTCTAGGATCTTCTTGTCGAATTTGAACCTAGGGCCAAAGGCCTGGGAAGACCTTGTTGTATCCCAGGAGAGAAAGTAGGGCTTGGTAGAATGTGAATAAATCAGTTTGCTATATATAGTCTCCTGGAAGGAAACGGCAAGAGTCTAGCTGGTTCTTCCTTTTATCAACTTTGGGTGTGTACTCAGCTCACCAGATGGTCTCTGATTGGGCAAGCCAGAAAAGAAAGTTAAATGTTTGCACGAATCAGCGCCGAGCTTAAATATTCAGAACAACTTTATGGAGTCGTCTTCGCTAACATGTTAATAAAAGGAGAATGTTAGAGAAGAGTGTTAGTGAAGGAGTATGGACGAATACAAAAAGGTTAGAAAGTGCATGTGGTGTTGAATGTTTTGTTAATAAGAAAGAATAGTTCGTATAGGAAGGATAGGATGAATGTCTTGTTTGTAAGGAAATGAAAAAGGGATTCATATGTGAGAATGTATTGTTTGAAGTCAAGCCGTGTCTATGTGTGTAAACAATTATGTGCACATGCGTGTTGCATTAAGTTCACGTGTGTGCGGATGAAGTAACCATATTGGATCCTTGGAGCTTCCTGTTGAATCTCAGGGCCAGACAACCTGGGAGGAGGGGGTGTAATGTCCCAAAAACGTTGTTCAATAAAGTTCCAATTCTTTACCCCCTCTTAGAAAAACATTCATAGCAAGAACTCGCTTAGCTACAACCATAGAAATAAACTTTCATTTTCCTTTCAGTGCCAAGAACCAGATGGAGCTTCCATGAACAAAGTTTCTTTCCGAAAACATCCCATCTGTGGAACAAAATACCATAAGGCTGCTTCTCAACCGACTACAACATGGTCATCTTAAAATCTAATGTAAACAAATATTTGTTATGTCGTCTTTTTGAATAATAAATTCCTCTTAAGTAATTTTCACATTCCACCAATCCTCTCAGGGCAGTATTTATAGAATTAGAAACAACTGAACCATAACCCTTATTCTTGAGTGACCCCTGATTTCAGATACATCGTGACCCATTTGTAAAATATATATGGACATTTTACAACCATGTGCATCCAACAGCCATGATTATCTCCTTTGTTGTAGATAATGTTCAACTGGTCTCTCGACACTTTCTCTCACAAAACCAACCCTAGTAAGATACTTCCATTAAATAGCACTTTTTTCAAACAAAGTAAATATTGGGTGGTTTGATTCTAGCCAGAGATATTTTCAGTTCTCTGTGCCTTCCCCAGCATCTTCACTTGGCTAGGCATCTAACAACTGCACCATCTGGTGTCAACATGAATTAGCAAAACATGCTATATCACACATACTAATATATACATTCACAATTTTGACTACAAACGACATTAATAAGACATTTTTGTCACATACTAAAATAATTCTTAAGGCACTTTTTCGAACAAAGAGAATATCTATTGGGTGGTCTAACTTTTTTTTTTACATAGGCATCACCACTTATCAAGGCCAAGAGGCCACTCAAGGATAAGGGTTAAAGAGTGTACAGCAGACATTGGACAATATAGTAATCATTAGTAATGAAAATTTGGTAAATTTGATAACTTATATAGAACGGCTCACCAAGAACTTATTTACGTTAGACTTGAACACAATCATATTGTAGTCAGCCGGAAAGCAGGAAAACGGAAGACAATTCCACAAGCGTGCAGTTCTAAGAAACAAGCTTTAGTTCATGGAATCTACGTTTAGGTTTAGGCACAGATAAAGAGTGGGGGGAATTATTGATAGTGTGTACAGCTAGACGAGTGTTTCTTGTGAAAGTTTGGCGAGGGGGGACCATAGATTGAAGCTCAGTTGAACACCTTCCATGAAAATAACGATACATCAGAGACAAACTCGCAACATCTCTTCTGTGAGATAGAGGTTGCAAGGAAGAGAAAAGGACATCTCCTACGAGGCTACGAAGTCTATTTTGAACTCTATCAAGGCAGGACAAGTCCTTTCTAGCAACTCCTTCCCAGATGTGGCAACAATATTCCATCCTTGGACGTACCTGGCTCTTATATAGATAGAGAATAGCATCAGCAGTGAGATATTTACCGGATCGATAGAAAGATCCCACCATTTTTTCAGCGGCCTTGGCAACAGATTTGATGTACGTGTTCCATTTCAGATCAGGAGTAAAGGTCAAGCCAAGAAGCTTGTCAAAACTTGAGGCCTCCTGAAGACGAGAGCCATTCATTTCAATTGATGCCAGATGTGGATCAGAATGTTGATGATGTAAAGAGAGAAGTTTGGTTTTAGATGCATTAAAAGTAACCAGCCACTCCTTTCCCCATTGTACTACGTGCTCAAGATCAGAGGAGAGAAAATTGGAGAGAACTTTGTCGTTTACTGTCTTAGATGTGCTACCATAAATGGTAGTGTCGTCAGCATAAATGTCTACAAATGATGTAAGGATATGATTTGGAAGATCATTAATGTAGATCAGGAAAAGAGTTGGGCCCAGGATGGACCCCTGAGGGACACCGGCATTAATACTGTGAGCTTCTGATTTTTGCCCCTCAACTACTACTCTTATGAGCCTATCAGCAAGAAATGATTTAATAATTGAGAAGACATTTCCAGCTATACCATAGCTAGAGATCTTATGAAGTAAACCTTTATGCCATACCCTATCAAAGGCCTTACATATGTCAAGAGCAATTGCCCTAGAAATGTGGCCTCCATCGAGAGATTTGCTAATCCTATGAGATATAACTGTAAGCACATCTGCTGTAGATCTAGCAGAATGGAAACCATATTGAGTGTCACTAAGAAGGTTATTTGTGTTGAGATGGTTGATTACTTCTGTATTTAACGCAGATTCCAACAACTTACTCATGACGCACAGGAGACTTATTGGCCTGTACTGAGAGGGGGATGAGCGATCACCTGAATTCTTAAATACAGAGCATACTGATGAAATTTTCCAGGGAGATGGGAAACTATTCTCCTTAAGACAACGTTTAAACAGTTTTGTAAGTATGGGCGCTAGTTCAGGTTGAAGTTTTTTGAGTACTATAATTGGAATACCGTCAGGGCCAGTTGCTTTACTGGAATCAAGGCTTTTGATTAGCTTGGCAACATCATGTACAGATATACGTATATCACATAGCGTGTTTTCTGATACAGGAGGAAATATTGGGGGTTGACGACCTTGGTCGCAAAGGGTAGAATTAGCTGCAAAGTTCTTGACAAAGAGTTTGGCTTTGTCTGATGCTTACGAGATTACCTCAGGTCCATTGATAATAGTTGGGATAGAGCACACGCTTCTGTTCAGGATTCTATTTGCTATTTGCCAAAACTGGTGGGAACCAAGCCGCTGCTCAGCTACTTTGGACTTAACAGATTTAGCATACAACTCTCTTGCATTCTTTATTACTTTCTTACAATGGTTGCTGGCAGTCCTGAAAGCGGCTTTAGTTTCCATACATCTATTACGTTGGAAGCAGTGGAAAAAGTGATTTCTGTGCACAATGGCAGCAGCACATTCTGGAGAGAACCATGGCTGGCTGTTAGGTTTTTGCTGAAACTTTTTCGAGGGTATGAAACGGTCAATACCTACAATTAACCATTCCGTCAGGTCTAATACTATAGAGGACACATCCTTTTTAAACATGGAATGCAGAGGTGGATCAGATATAAATGTACGGAAGCTATCCCAATCAGCCTTAGTGTAGCGATATACTGTACAATGGAGAGGTAACATAATATTTAATTTTTTACCGACCTGTATAGATTTAATATTCTGAAACGTTTTTTTTTATTATTAGATTTCATTTAAAACTGCTTTTTTTCGACACATAAGAAATTAAATGGCTGGTTGTCACTCAGTTTTTAAAAGGCCTTCATTCTTTTAAAAAAAAAAAAAAAAAAAAAAATGCTAACTTTTTTTTTTTTTAATGACTTACCCTACACTGGTAGTCACACCCGAAGACAGAATTGCAAAGCTCCGAATATAGAGTTAGTGGTAAGAAAAGTCTTTTTTTCTTCTTTTTTTAACTATTTTTCCCAGCCTGAATTTAAGCAAACTCTCCTACCTCTACCCCACTCCAAATTGACCACCATGTTTGTTTAATCAACTTAATAATAACAAATTTAGAAATGATTAACAATTACAATCAGTGGCCGTACTTTAAAAGTATACAGTTCGGCAGAAAAATAAACTTTAATGTGTTTGGCGAAAATTAGTAGTTTGTATTTTTTTTTCTTGGTTGTTAATTAGATTGCAAGATTACCAAAATTTCAATAAAATATTTTGATGAACGTACACAACACTCTATACAAATTAAGCATGACATTTCAATTTTTTTTAATAACTGACGTCCAATCGATAGAATAATTTGTAGGTTAAAATAAAATAACATGAACCCCCAACAACATTTTGAACAAGCTGAAAAAATAAAGAATTCTTTTTTAAAATCTCCGATTTACTGTCGGATTTACTATCAATTAAACACCAATTTTTCATTGGATTGAATATAAAAAATTTGGTGTAATAGACGAAAATGTAATTTTTTTAATTTAAAATATTAAAAAAATTAGGGAGAAAGGGGATAAGGGAAATAAATGCAGTGTATTCATCCGCCCCAATTTAATTTATAAAAGAAAAAATCTAAAAGAGACCAAAATAAAAATGACAATTATAAACTGACGCTTAAAAAAAAAAAAAGAAATATTTTATTAAACATTTTGAAAGCGTAAACCAAGATTACTAAATTTTGATTTTCTGAGGGTTAAAAAATGTCAAATATCAAAAATTGAAAACAATTTTTAGAACTCATTCTTCGAATTCAAATTTGAAAAAGATGACTGCCATTTTTTAGATACCATCTTTTATTTTTTTCTTTGAAGAAAATATTTGTTAAAAAAAATAAATAAAATTTAAAAAAAAATCAAGGCTGTTCTATAATACAGTAGTGTCGCCTTAAAAACAATGATGGGATTAAAATTAACAAGGTGTCCATAAAATCTCATTACAATTTAATTATTTTTCAAATTTTGTGCTTTTTTCATTTCTTTTGAAGTGTAGTCATTTTAGATGGATTTACTTTTCATTTAAAAACATATTTGAAATATAAAATCTTATTGCTATACAAATTTCAATAAATAATGATTCAAACAAAAAGTCAAAATATCTCATCAACCATCTTCGTAATAAACTTTTTAAATTGTAAAGAGACTTTATGGATACCTTGTACATTTTTATTTTTATTCAATGTTTTTGAAATTTAAAAAATATGAAATACAAAAACTTTCAAGCAATTTTCACAGACTTCAAATTGCCATTATTTTTAAAGAAAATATTTTGTTAAAAACTTAAAGAAAAAAAGCAAAAAAAAAGCAAATGGAGGTTGCTATATAATAGTGGTGATTTCTATGATAGGACTAAAATAAATATATTTAAACATTTATTTTTAAAGCCATATCAAACCTTTATGAGTGATTTAATGCTGAAACAATAACTAACAGCATTGTTGTATACAATTAATGGAATAAAAGTTGTTATTATACACATTACCAGGGGGTGGATTGTGGGTTTATATCTTTCCCCATCAGTAGGATTTGAACCAAGCATCGCTGATCACAGTCTGTCAGTGTCCATTAAGCCAATTACACACACCCAGATCTAAAAGTATAAACTACTTAATTACACTAATTTGTTAAAAAGAAACCGGGGAAAAAATTAGTTAAACTCAATACAAACAAAAAACTGCTTTTTCTTGAGCAAGGAAAAAAACATCTACTTGATGTTTAAACAGGATTTTGTATTATTTGAATCTCATTTTTAAGTATTATTCTCACAACGTTTTTGTCTGATGTAACCTCCGACTTTTTTTTTAGATGCACCTTGTCAAACTTGTGAATCTATGATTCAGCAGGATGCACCTGAAGAATCTAAAAAGCCAAACATAATAAAAACTATTATTTGGATTCTTCAGACTACTGTTCTCATCTTAAACGTTATTTTCACAATATTTTGGCTGATGTACCCTCTGATCCATGGCATAGTGGATAAAGTACTTGGTAAATTCAGTTGTAAGTTACACTCTTCTGGAGGTTTCATCCTCAGTGCGGGTGACACTCAAAATAGAACCACAAATAATTTCCATTTGAAATTATGTGCAGATTCCGGAGTTTGACAGAAAGATTTCCCGGCTTTCAACAAGATACACCTGAAAAAATTGACTTCCAAAGTAATCCATCTCTGACCAGGTCTTTATTTATGATAAGAAGTCAGAACATTTGTTTAAAAAAATGTGTTGATTAGAATTTTAAATAAAAAAAAAAAAGAAAGAAAAGACATTTATTTAAAGAATGAATATCTGACAACGGAAAATATTGTTTTTTTTGATAACCCAAAGGGGTTAAGAACTTTTTTCACATCTCATATTTTGTCGATTAATTAAAATTTTTTAAAATATTATACACGCACACATCTACATATTCATCACCTTTAAAAAAAAAATGTTTCGAATTCTTTAAGCAGGATTAACTCCACGGTGTAAATGCGATATTGTGGTGAAAGGTGCCGACTAAGAGTAATCTCAAGTTTCGTAGACAATAGAAAGACCCTTGACCTCCCCCCTCCTCAATTTTCTTAGGGCTTCATGCCTAAGTATTTTGTTATTCATTTTTAATTATAATCTTTATTGTTTTCATTATTGTCATGTATATTTAATTGGAGTTGCAATAAAACTAAATATATAAGACCACAGTGTAGTATCTGTTCTGATGCTACACTTCAGTTAATCTGTTCTTAGTTAATGTAGGAGAAACCCTTCTATACTAAGGCAATTTTTATTTTTGCCTACTTCTAGAGTTCCCCTTTTTGGGGAGCTGGTTTTTCTCCCACATTAAAAACGACCTTGTGTTACATTTTGCTTTCGGGGACAAGCAAATAAATACCAACCTTGACATTATTTTTAAACGGAATATTATTACTAAAAGTAAATTACGCACATTGACATATAAGTACCATGGAATTGCCACGGTGTCTCATACAATAATCAGTGTTTGGACAATTAATCAAAAATATCAGAACTTTTGGAAAGCATCAAACTTGGAAAAATTTGTGCCTATTTTTGATGCCCAAAATGATTCTTTTGATTGTTTTTTTTTTTTTTTTTTTATGTAAAACAAAATTTTTCATTTCTGGTACTGATGATAAATATTTATAGATTTGAAATTACCACTAAAACTAAAATCAATAGATTACCCACACACAAGTGTATTATTTTATTTGTGAAAATAAATGCGCATCTTACAATAGGTTTTTAAGGGAATCTATATAAAAACCAAGTACGTCCAAGGATGGAGTACTGCTGCCATATCTGGGCAGGAGCTGCTAAAAACAGCCTATCCTGCCTTGACAGAGTACAAAATAGGCTTCGTGGCTTAGTGGGGGATGCCCTTTTCTCTTCCCTGCAACCTCTCTCCCACACAAGAGACGTTGTGAGCCTGTCTTTGTTTTATCGTTACTTCCATGGCAAGTGCTCTTCTGAGCTCCAATCCCTGGTCCCCCCTCGCCAATCTTTCACGAAAAACACCTGTCTAGCAGAAACCACTGTCAAAAATTTTCCCCACTCTTTATCCGTGCCAAAACCGAAACGTAGATTCCATGAACAAAGCTTCTTTCTTAGAACTGCACGCCTGTGGAACTCTGTTCGGGCTGCCTGTTTCCCTCCTGACTACAACCTGGATGTCTTCAAGTCCAAAATAAACAAATTCCTGATGAACCACCCCCTTAAGTAAGACACTTTATCAAATCTCAACACTAATGTACTGTACACGCAATAACCCTTATCCCCGAGTGGCCTTTGGGCCTTGATAAGTGGTGACCACCCTGTATAAAAAAAAAAAAAAAAAAAAAAAGAAAAAAATCAGAAAATTAAGAAAAAGAACAACTTTATAGCTAAACATTCAAAGTTTTAAAAAGAATCGGAATCGGGAATTGTATCGGAATCAGGAATTTAGAACTGAATCAGAAAAAATGTTGGAATCGTCCCATCACTAATAACATGCTAATGCAATTTCATGGTCATGTGTACGTTATCACTTTATACTGCCTTTTTGTTTTTTTTAAGATAGGATTGCGATTGTCAAAGATTCAATGCAAAAATAACTTTTAAATGTCACTCGATGTCAAATCACAAACTTGAGACTAAAATACAACTTCTTTGCTTTCGAGCTAGGATTAAAGTGTTGTATCAGTTCTGTTCACAGACAGTGAAATAACATTATGGGTTTTGCATTCATGCTGGACATTCATTAAATGGAAATATATCACAGACCCTTGCAAAGGTTTTGGAGGTAAATATATTCTGAAACTACATTAACCGGAATGCTTAGATAAATACATTTCAGTTTGAACAATAGTGATACAACAATAACATGGGGTCTACATTCACACTGGATGTTCAGAGAATGGAAATAATTTGAAGCATAGCAGCTTTATGCGATAGATGAAGTATACAGATGTGGTATATACAACTTCCTTTTATTTCTTCAGCTTATTTTTCAGGCTAAATTAAGTGCTCCTTTGGAAAGTCTTGGGATTTTATTTAAATATTTTATTTCTCTTTAGCATTTAAACAGTATTATCTTTATGAAAATCACTCCAAACGAGACACTAATGAGCCAAAATAACTAGAACTGTCTGTAAATATCTAAACGATAAACTCTTAAACTACTGGTCACATGACACTGAAATTAACAAGAAATAGTCATCATACACCAAGGATGGTGTATAACGAGTAAAATCTTTGTTTGGATGAATGACACATACAGAAATATGTCAGCAAGTTGAAATGCAAAATGTTCATTTCAACTTGCCGACATATTTCTGTTACTTTTGTGCATGCACAAATTCATTCATAACTTGAAGTAGTTTAATTTTAAATCTTTCTTATCTATCTGTCGATAGCTCAAATGTAGAGAATATGCATGGAGCACTAAATGTTTTCATTTCGATTCTAGCTGATGGCACCCAAGTCGTTTTTTTTTACTTTGGAAATCAGTGCTATGTATTAGGTACAATATGATAATCAATAAAGAATTGGCTCTATAATAATAAATATGAAATCTGTATAAATTAAAGTATATTAAAGAATATTTTACAACCGGGCGCCCCTACCTCCTCTAGCATAGAATAAATGAATACATTGCCATTTTATCATCACTGTCGAGGGAAGGGTTAGGGTTCATGCCTTCCCCAACCGTTTTAGGAGATAAATGACTAATTGGTCCACATGAATCAAAACATTGTACAGTCAATCCCATAGTCATGAGGATATCCATTAGGACAATTAACTTCTGAACTAAAAACACTGTTTTGTTCATATTTATTTTGACAGAAATTTTATAACTGAACTAATTGCCCGAGATGCGGTGAAATCATTTTAGTTTTTATTTGTTTATCTATTTTTCAAACTCATAAGGAAAAAGAAAAATTTTAATTGTAAGGGATACAGAGTTATTCCCCTTGTTAATTTTTTTATTTTTTTAATAAATAGTTAAAAATGTTTCATATTATAGATTGTCCAGGCTATACCAAGTACTTTTTTTAAAAATTGTAGTAAGTTAGTATCTTGCCAATAATATAATGTAATAATAACAAATAAAAATTGTCTTGTCAGGAGCAAAGTTTGATTTGTCAGTTAAAATGCTATTTGGGTGTGATTCTGAAAATCCAGCAAGATAACTTTATATATTAGATTTTGTACACTACCATATTTAAACTTTGGATTGGATTTTAGTCGCATTAGATTTTTTCAAACGAGAGCAATACAAATAGAAAAACTAAACTTCTTGAACATTTTGGATAACGCAAACTGGCAGCATTTTAATTTTGGAGACCATATTTAAATTTAGCAACCCTCCAAAAAAGTCATTCTGAATCAATTTTAAAATACGTGTTTATATTTTGTTAATGTTTCAGAAGTCATAACTTTTGAAAAATATCTGATAAAGTGTCATGCAAAATCTGTTCTTTTAAAGACAGTAGAACTGGTGCTGAATTTACAAATGGTCAAACTAGTACCTTAATGTTGCTAAAGAGGAAACAATAGATATTCAGGTTTAATAGATGTTTAATTTAAATCTAATATATAAAGTAAAGTTAGTCTTGTTCTCGATTATTGTCATTGATAGATTTATTCCTAAAAAATCAATATTTGATTCTGGCTCATCATAGCTTTAATGAATTATTACAGTATGCTGCTGGCAATAATAAAATGTAATTCAGTTTTATTCCTTCCAAAAAACGCTTTAACCATGTCAGAAATATTTTTATGTAGACACTAACTTAAAAAAGGAACTAAAAAGGGGATATAATTCTGTATTTTACAGTACAGAGTTTGACCCTTTGATTGTAGTGTAGGTTAAAAGAAATCTTGACAATAACCAAAGAATATCATAAATATTAGATGTACACTCAAACCGAGATACGTATGCAATACAAGTAGTTAAACAACCTTTATTATCTACCACTGATACTAATGTACCTCTCAAGTAAAAGAAAATGATAAATCTCTAATGAATGAGCGCATTTACGATTCATCAGGAGCAAATAAAAGAAGTACATGAAAATTCAATGAGCAAAAATAGCTTTTTGTTATATTGATTGATCGCGAGCGCTACGTAGTGAGAAACACACAAACCTGTAAATGACGTGCACACATATGAAATACACTTGTGTACAGATTTCTTTTTTAAAAAAATAAAAAGAATTACTCAAAGAATAACAAATTACAGATTCATCAAACGAAAGATTTAAAAAAAAAAAAAAAAAAAAGATTTGGTACATTTCTTCTTTTAAATAACTGATCCGTTCAGCTCTTGGAGAATAAACTGTAAACAGAAACGAAAGGAGTAGAAAAATAAATAGATGAGATAAATTAGATAACGATTTAAACCTAGTAAGAAAATCAAGTAGCAATATTAAATTTGGAGAAAGGAAAGCGGTTCCAATGTTTGGTAGGAGAAAGGAAACGGATAGTGAAGTCAATTTGGATGAAAATAGGATGACAATTTTAGCCAAAAGGTGATTAATTGGATAGAAATATTTTCATCCAAAAAGAATTCAATACAAATGTTTTGATTATGGATGAATTGCGTCTCAATTTTAGTAGAGGGAGGATCTGAAGTGTGAAAGAATTGAACAGTGATGTTTGATCAACATTTTTTTATCATGATTTTAAATTGTCATTAACTACCAATCTTGTTTGAATGTTTAAAGTTACTATTAATCAAGGAAAACTAGATGTCAACTTAAATGGAAGAAAAGAATTTGAAAAACTTGAAATTTAAAGAAGAACATGGCTTCGGTTCGTGAGAAGTGTTGAAGATTTTTTTTTATTAGACATTTGAGAATAGAAAGAAAGAAAAGAGATTAAGAGTTGTCTCCCTTACACTGAAGCATGCACCAATTGTATTAAAATGGATAGAAACGAAGTTTAATCTGAGAGTTGGGATTTAATCTCAGAAATGATTTTATATATATATATATATATATATATATATATATATATATATATATATATATATTGAAATAAAGGTTTTTAAAAAGTGAAACGGTTTGTAAATGAAGGGCGGGGGAGAAAAAAAATGGCAATTAAGTTTCATAGAAATAATAAAAGCAGTAGCCCGGGAGGTTTCTCAATAACTCAACTTAATCTGTAGATATTAAAGGTTAAAAATTAATTCATATTTTTCAGGTTTTTATTTAAACATGAGCCATAAATAAACTGATTATAATATATGAAATGCTATGCAAATGACGTGCATCAATTTTTGAACTTCATTAACTAAGGTTTGCATAATCTATAATATAGTTTAGTGATCGATGCAATTGTAAAGACGTCATGCTTTTTTTCATGTTCTTTTCCTCCTTCGCGGTATGGGTTCAAGCCTGACTGCCTACTACCACTTTTTTTTTTTTTTTTTTGCTCAACACACATCTCCAAACACCCGACAACCAGGCTAGTATTTTATATATTACAGTTTTTATTAGTGTACAATTGTTTCTGCCCTCCAAAACACATACACATCCTTAATATTGTATCGATTCTTTTGTATAATTTTGCATAGCCAGGATGTTTCAGGAGGGCAGAAACAATCATACACCAATAAAAAACTTTTTTATGAACTTGTGGAAATGTTCTCTCTTCATTAACTAAGGTTTACATAACATTAAACAGAAAATGTGTACAGAACTCTAATATTGCACTACTGAGTTATATAAAGTAACTTCGTTGCAGTTTTTGAAAAAATTACAAGTGCAAACTTTCTTTTTGCCGGCACTTTATATATTAATAGGATATCGTGTGTTATTTATTTTGTGTGTCAGGATTACATCCGAGTGACTGTCATTTAATTGTTATGGACATCCATTTCTTGTAATAATTAATTTTACCAAGAATTCTTCATAAGTTTTAGATTCGACTATAGATGATGACACTTCAGTAATCTGTTTTTTATAATTTTATCAAGATTTGCAAGCGAACTATAGGCCCTGGACCATTGGTACTAATAATGCCCCACACCAAAACTGAACCTCCACCACCTTGCAGCGTTGAAACTGAGCACCTAGGATTAAATTCTTCATCTTCCCTCTGACGGATGTACTGCCTACCATCACTGCCTAGCCTATTGGACTTGCTATCGTCGCTAAAAAGAACTTTTGACCAATATGAAGAGTTATGATCTTAATTGCATCTGACGAAGTCCAGACAGCAATTTCTGTTCTTTACAGAAATCATTGGCTTGTATCTTACAACATATCCTCGCAAATTTAATTCCTTTAATCTGTTCTTGACAGTTGAAAGAGCACTTTTTAACAAGATTGCAGTGTTGTTGGATTTGGGGAGCCGTTTCAGATCTGTTTCTTAGGCTGCAGATCTTGATAGCATTGTCTTCCCTGTTAAAATTTACTTTAGTATGACCAGATTTAAGGGCATCACGAACACTGTGTGTGTTTTTGTGCTTTTGCAGTCTTTTGTACCGTTTTCTCATCACATTTCAATCTGCGGCCGATTTCTCGATTGGATAAATCAAAAGGTGGAGATTAATGAGCTTCTGACGATCACAAAGTCGTGGCATATGGACTAAATGTTACGTTGTATAACCTAGACCAACAACAATTACGATTAGAGATGCTTTGTTGCCTGTTGGTGGCTATTTTAAACTGATTTAGAGGCGATAATTTAAGCTGGTTTTAAGCAAATTTGTTGCTGCGGACTTTCTTTTTGCCTCCTCAATTTGAAATTATTTTTTTAAATTGACGTGAACACTAGAATATTTTAATTAAAAGGGTCAAATATGAACAGGTAAAATTATAGAAGAATAAAAGGCGAATCAAATGAGGTATAGTTTGTTCAAACAGTTACATTAAATTTAACTTAAATTTGCAGTTTTTGAAAAAATTACAAGTGCAGACTTTCTTTTTGCTGCCTGTGTAGATAATATGAATTATCAATCCTCATTTAAAAAGATTCAGAAAAATATTATGAATTTTCTGTATAGCTTACTTGCTCTACTCATGTATTGAGCACAAATAACACAATACTTGGTTCACTGCACCTTATCATAACAAAGGTCCATACAAAAATTAGTCAGATCGACACTTTTCTGAAGAAAAATGGAATGGGCAGACAAAGAATAAAAAAAAAAAAAAATATATATATATATATATATATATATAGATGAAAGAGAAGCGAGGCTATATTTCGTTCTAATTGATGGAATTATCTTTTGAGATCATCAGAATTTAATTTTCAGTTGCTATGTTGTATTTGAGGGGGGGGGTTACAACAGATTTACGTTTATCATCAATACTGATATATTTAACTTTTTTTTTCCTAAAAAAAAAAAAAAAAAAAAAAAAACAGCAACATATTAATTTATATTATTTCATTAGAATTCATTATTGAGATGAGTATTATTTATTAATTTTATTTATTGCGGACTATTATCCTTATCTTTTCTTAGTTGTTTCACAACGTTTCGGCCAACTATTCCTCTGGCCTTCGTCAGGTGGTAACCGTGACAGGATAGGAACTCTGAATCTCTTAACTGCATCCTCAGCAATTACTGCCATCCATAGTTGTTGTCGTCTCATGTTTTGGCCAACGTGGTGAGACAACAACTATGGATGGCAGTAATTGCAGTGAATGAAATCAGGAAATTCAGAATTCCTATCCCGTCGCGGTTACCACCTGACGAAGGCCAGAGGAATAGTTGGCCGAAACGTCGTGAAACTAAGAAAAGATGAGGATAATAATCTGCAATAAATAAAATTAAACATTAACTAAATATACATAAATACATGTAAATATATAAAAATACAAAAATAACTAAATTAAACTTGTTTTTTCTGCTGCCAAAACCACAGACAAAAATAATAAAATGCCATAAAAATAAAAATATAGCAACTGAAAATGAACTTCTGATACTGATCTCAATGATAACTCCATTAATTATAGCCAGAAATATAGGCTTGCCTCTTTCTCTCATATATTTCTCTCAGGGAATATAGCCTTGCCTCTTTCTCTCATATACATATATATATATATATATATATATAAATTTATATGGTCGCTAATGGGTAACCATGTAAATTTATTTATATTGATAAAAATCTACCTTGCTCTTCTTTTATTGAATACTCTTAATAACCTCGTTAAATTCATTAGTTATCACTAGGGCAGTGATAAGAGAATATTCTTATTGTTTTGACTTTCGAGTATATATCCGACACAATTAACCGAGAACCGCATCACTCTATCTAAAAACATATAAGATATTAACTGATATATACTCGAGTCAAAATAATGAAAAGAATATTCTCTTGTCATAGTCATAGTTATCACTCTTGAATACCTTTAACTTGGTGTGTATGTGCATATATATATATATATATATATATATATATGCACACACACAATGATAATTATGGAATTGATAATTCAACATAATGAAAACGAAGGTTGTTTACATGTTCATCAACGTTTCATCTTTATTTCAAGCCATCTTGAGGAAGTCTTGGAATACAAACAAAATGTCCATTAACATAAAAAATATCTTTCCATTTTCCTTTTTTTCTTCATATATATTTTATTTGATACTATACAATAGTTTGATCTTCCATTAATACTTTCGGTTTCATGGAAACTCAGCTCACACAACTAAAAATACTAAATGTAACCAATGTTTCAATAGTGAAAGAGCAGTATCAATGGAAGATCGAACTAATTCATTGTGTTAATTTAAAAAAAAAAATACTTTTGCACAATTGAGCACTATTTTATATTTTGCTCATTAAAAACAGCCAAAAGTTATAACACCTTGACTAAGAATGAGTTTTTTTTTATGGCAAATTGATGGCTGAATCTGATTAAATTTATGCTTATTTTTGCATTAAATACCAATCCATCCCTGTTAATCTCTAACTGTGCATCGAGCAGATACTATAATACTTAGTTTGTTGCACCTTATCATAAAGGTTTGTACAAATTTCAGCCACATCGATCCAGTAGTTTTCAAGAAAAAGTGGAACAGACAGACAAACCAAGAAATATATATATATATATATATCTGAGTTTTCATGAAACCGAAAGTATTAATGGAAGATCAACCTATTATATAGTATCGAGTAAAATATATCTGAAGAAGAAAAAAAGGAAAATCGAAAGTTTTTTATGTTCATGGACATTTTGTCTTTATTCAAAGACTTCCTCAAGATGGCTTGGAATAAAGATGAAACGTTGTTGAAGCTATAAACAACTTTCGGTTTGATTATTTATTGCATAAGTATTGGTTGTGTGTGTATAATATATATCATAAAGTGAAAACGTTGTTTATAAAAATTTAGATTAAAAAACCAAAAAAGAAACCTAGTATATATATATTTCTGGAGAAATATATTTTCTTATATATCAATCAATTGAGCTTCTTATAAATATATATATATATATATATATATATATATATATATATATATATGTGTGTGTGCTAGGCTTTTTTTTTTTTTAATCTAAATTTTTATAAACAACAAAGTTGTCACTTCAAACTGAGGAGGCAAAAAGAAAGTCCGCACAATGGAAAATTATTTAAATGTAACTTTAGGACATTAATGCAACACAAATACAACAGGAACACAATGAACTAGTTAATATTTAGTAGCATAGCCCTTCTGCAATTTGACAGTCTACAATCTTTTGGGAATTCCTTGAATTAGACTGCAGCAATACTCCAGGGAAAGAGCATCCCACTTTTCTTTAATTTTTGTCCAAAGTTCTCCCAAATTTGAAATTTTATCATTGCGTAGTTGTTGTTTGATGTAATGCCATACGTTTTCGATAGGATTGAGGTCTGGAGATTGTGCAGGCCAATCTAAACACAGAATATCATGCTCTTCCAGGAACCTCTTGACATTGCCAGCTGTGTGAATGGGAGCATTATCCTGCATGAAGATGGGATTATCATCCAAATTCCGACCAAAGTAGGGTAGAAAATGCTCAGTCAACATATTAATGTACCTGATCAAATTAATTCAACCTTGCAAGCGAACTATAGGCCCTGGACCATTGGTACTAATAAGGCCCCACACCAAAACTGACCCTCCACCACCTTGCAGCGTTGAAACTGAGCACCTAGGATTGCACTCCAGTAATCTATGTTTTTTATAAATAATTTTATCAAGAATTCTTTGGAAGGCTTAGTTTCGGTTATAGCTAAAGGAACTCGAATTATACACACACACACACACACACACACACACACACACGCACATTTTTTTTCATAAGTTTTGGTTTCGATTCAAGCTGATACACCCAAGTCATATGGATATATATATATTTTTATTTTTGAAATTGCAACTTTATAATAATATACACAAAATCTGCAAAAATTAAAATATATTTAAGCATACTTTACGACCGGGCTTTTTTGGGCATCCTTGCTAGCTTAAATAAATACTTTTGCAGTTTTAACAAAAAAGCTACAATAATATCAGAGCGTCTCCATTTACACTGAACATCTACAGAATGCCAACATCAATATATTACATATGAATGAGTCCCCTGCGAAATTTCCACAGGTCCTGCTAGTTTGGATTATTTGAGTTATTGTTTTCATCTTGAGTGTTATTTTCAAAATGTTTTGATCAATTTAACCTCTGACCTTTTTACCAAGTAAAATTCAGTTGTAAGTTACTCTTCTGAAGGTTTAAGGTTCAATCCCTAGTACAAGCAACACTCAAAAATACAATTGCGGATTACTTCAGACTTCTAGCCAATCACAGAACAAGAGCATGTTACCCCTGTGCCCAGGAATTAAATAACGGGTTCCGTTCAAAATTCTGTGCAGATTCCAGAGTTTAACAGAAAGATAACTTAAATTCAACAAGATACACCTGAAGAAGGTCGGAGGCTAGATCAACCAAAAAGTTTTTGAAAATAACACTGAAAATGAGAACAGCAGTCAGAATGATCCAAAGAAAAATTCATGTTTCATTCTGGAAAGAAATCATCAGGCTGATGGATTGTTTTGGGGAATAAAACATTAACGTTTCTTTGTGGGTTACTTATTTTTAATATATTTTCATACTCTCACTATTTACATAATATATAAACAAAATATGGTGATTAGCTATTTTTGAAAACAATGTATATTTGCTTATAAAAACAATGGATCATAAAAACTTTGTTGGTAAAAGGATTTTTTAAAAATATTAAATTAATATATGACATAATATTTTGTCTATATTCTATTGGAACTGTTTATAGAATTTCTGGTGAGAAGTTAAAGTTATTTTCTTGTTTCAAACGTTCTTATAACGAAAAACATGACTGAAATGTATTTATTAAAATGGTAAAAAAAAAAAAACAAAAAAAAAACGTATAAATATATTAAGCTCTGTCTTTTTTGTAAGAATGATATTGAGCTTCTAATCTTGCAAGTTTTAATTAATAATTATAAAGCTCTTTAGAAATAATCTTTGTCTAAAGGTCTTTGGAAGGAATTTTTGGAGATATATATATGTGTGTGTGTGTGTGATATATATGTGTGTGTGTGTGTGTGTGTGTGTGTGATATATGTGTGTGTGTGTGATGGGGCGATTCCATTGTTTTTCATGATTCTGATACAATTACTGATCCTGTTTTAAATTCCTGATTCCAGTTTGACATCTCTAAATATTTAGCTATAGAGCTATTGTTATTTTTTCATATAAATTTTTGAATTACCTTAAAATCCCATATATATATATATGCATATATTTTTGCAAATGTAAAAATACACTTGTATGCGTGCGTGGGGGAGGAGGGGGTCTATAGATTTTAGTTTTACGCATAGTTTTAGATTAAGAAATATTTATCATTTTAATAGTACTAACAATGGAAAATTTTCTTTTAAACGAAAATAAATAAAAACAAATAAAAAAAAGCGTTGTTTTTAAAATTGTAAAATAAACATATTCTTTGAATTCCAATATCTGCAAATGTTCCAAGTTTTCTGAATTATCGTATCGAGACTAATATGTATATATAAAATATCATCAACTATCACAATTTTTTTTCACGAACATAATTGAACCGAGTCTGAAAGAATATATCACATGAAACATATGGAGGGTGGTTTCAGGATTTTAAACAAAGTTCCCCTTACAGTTGTCCTCTGAAAGTAGAGTAAAAACAAGTTTATCATCAGAGCCATGGTACCTCATTAAAAAAAAAAAAAAAACAAACCCAAAAACAGCAAAACAGAAATGGAAGAAAATGATTATATGTGCAATCAAAAGGAAACTGATTACTAATCGTGACGATAAAACCGGTGTAATAATAATACAAAAAACACTGAAAAGATTTTGTTTGGAAATCACAAGTATGCATTTTGCATACTTGTGATTTCCAATGCCATTTTACATCCAACATCGTTTTTGTTTCAATGCCGACTTTGTGATATTGCATAGTTGACTATAATAAAACTTAATTGATTATGGAGGGGGAGAGACAAAAATAATTCCCCTCCACCAAATGATCGGATTGCATATATGTGCACAAATACATGATAATAAAATAAACAAATTCAATGGTACGAATTGAAAACGTAAAAGGAAGACCCAATTACTGTTTCGTGGGCTTTTCAAGAGCAAAGAAAACAGAAAATAGTATGTCATGTATCATTTTTCAATATTTTCTTCACTCTTGAAAAAGCCTATGAAATAGTGGGCAAAATTTTGAGTAATTTGGTCTTCCTTTTTACATTTTTAATTCATAGACACACACACACTAATATATACACACACACACACACACACACACACAGGATGAGCCAAAAGTAGAAAATGTTTGTTGAAGCGTAAGAGGCAGATTTTGAATCTGTGTAAATCAAGAAGGAAAACTGTTTGAGAACTTACATCGATAAATAACATTTAATTTTCAATAAAATTGTCTTATTACATATAGTTGTACGTATATGTGATCTTTAAATGTTTTTACTATCCACCTACTTTTGGCTCACTCTGTTTATATATTTAAAGTGCATATTTAGGCAGACATTGTTAAATACTACAGAATTTTGTTTGATGCTACCCTTCTTGATTTTTTCAATTTGGTTATCTTTTTTTTTTTTTTTTTTTATTCATCATTGTAAATATTACATGAAGATGATTGGTTAACTGAAATAAACGTTGCAGATGTACTCGTGATACATTTGCAACTTTTATTAACCATTTTCATCAAAAAAAAAGAAAGATTATCAAAGATTGAAAATTGCATAGTTAAACAGAAAAATTCAGTGGTCTTTTAACAATATTTTTCTATTTGATTCTTCAAAACTGATGAAAACTACTTAAATCTTTCTTTCTGAAAGTCTTAGAAAAAAAACAAACAAAAAAAAACAAACAAAAACAATGATTTTCATTTTTCTATTTAATAAAATAAAACATTATTTCGCAAAGTTTAAAATGAAAACTCTAAAAATTGATATTATGCTGTAAAATCTTACACTATATACTAAAACTGAGAGTTTTACTTGCTCATTTGTATAATGAAAGGAAAGTGGGGGTGAGGTATTGAACACAAAACTATCATGATTTGAAGGTTTTGAGTTCAATCCCTCTACAGGCAGCAAGTTTTCATTTTATCTTGAATCACATCCCAAAATATTTTTTTAAATTTTTTATAAACCAATGATTCATAACTTATTAAAACCAAAAAGCCATTCAAGTATAAAGATTAAAGGAATTGTTAGTTCGATAACTAACAACACTATGAAAAAAAAAAAAAAAAAAAAAAAAAGCAGAAATGATGAGTGGAAAGCGCAGGATTTGATCACCTAAGACGACATCTCGACAAATATTTGTTGATATTAGACTCGGTCAACCATGTAATCAGCTGGAAAGCAGTCCCATGATATTGCGTTACACATTTTAGTATCATGTGCATGAAATAAAAGCCAAAGGTAGAGTTTTTGTACATTTAAAAATAAAAATAGATTTCATACTAGAATTATCTGCAAGGACCCGTGGTGTAGTGGATAAAGTAATTCGTAAAATGCAGTTATAAAGTTACACTTCTGGAGGTTGAAGGTTCAATCCTCAGTGTCAGAAAGACTGAAAATGCAGTTGTGAATTACATAGGACTTCTACCCAGTCATTTTTTAGATAAGGATTTATAATTTGTATTATTCAGCCCTGCTACTCATGTGGATTAAATAAAGTGTTCTGTTCAAAATTCCATGTTCATTCATGAGTTTTGGCAAAATACAGCTGAAGAAAGAGGTTACATGAACAAAACGTGAAAATAACACTCAAGATGAGAACAGTAGTCGGAATAATCCAAATTATCAATCCTAATCTCAAAAATTCAGAAAAATTTTTGTTAATCAGAAATGTGTAATAAAAAAAAATATAAATAAATAAATAAATAAAATAAAAAATATTTTAAAAAATGTTTTGTAAACAAACAAGTTTTTTTTGCAAAGTTTTCCGCTCATGAAACATTGCCATGGAACTGCTACTCTGCAAATTAAAATGTGGTCATCCTATATCAGATTCCTGTCATAATCTGTCCCCACAAGTAATTGAAATTAATTTATTGTATATTAATCCTCAATCCTCTCCTAAAAGTGCTCATCTCTTAACAGACAACTATTTTGTCTCATTAACCTTTATCCTTGCGTGGCTTTTGATCTTCATAAGAGGTGACCCATTAGAATGTAAAAAGAAATTCCCCAAAACTGATATCTTGATTATCTCGCACACTGTTGAATAGGCTTTATTAGCAAAGATTTCTTGTTTGTAAAACATTACTATGGGACTGCTTCCCTGCATATTCAAATCCAATGTCACTAGGTAACCACAAGCACTGAAACTTAGTTCATTCCATTTATAATTCTCAGTGATGTCATACGCTTTTTCATATTTCAATTTGCAATTATGCAATCTCACTAATCTCGAGTGGCTTTTGGCCTTGGTAAGTGATGACCCAATTCCATTGATGCCTCTGTTCAGTCTCGAAAAACAAAGAATACCCCCTTTAGGGGCAACTGTGCGTGTAATTGTGAGGCAAGGGTTGCGCAATCCCTAACCACACCTCTCCTGAATCAGCACTTTTTGAGTCCAGTGGCAAGGAGAAGTCCAGGACGACTGGAAACAATGCAGAGATAAGCAGAGAACACAGACAACACCTGGAAGTCCCAATTGGTCGCCCATTTAGTACTGACCAGGTTCAACTTTGCTTAACTTCAGTGATCCAACGGGAACTGGTGTGTCAACGTGATTATGCAGATTCCATAAAATACCAATAAATAAATGTACTTGGAAATTTGTTTGGGGTACTAAACATACACACTAGTCTGCAATGGACCAACATTAATGGGTGATAGGTCATAGAGTAAATAATAAATCTTAAAGAGTCATTTCTTGCTTTGTTGATGGCAGATTGAATGTTTTAGATGGATGAAGAAGACAAAGTTGTTGGAAGAAGGGAATAAAAGGAGTAACAGAAACGCAAGCGAATGACATAAAAAGGAGAACACTAAATGTATATGCCAATATATATGGTATCAACATTTGCTTAACAGGTCACAAGTCATTTATTTATTTTTACTTCAGTGCTTCTTTATAATGACACAGCTTTGGAAAAAAAAACATTTCAATATTATTAGTAATTTTGTAAATAAGCACATATTTATATTTTTTATCTTACTTTTATTTGCCTGAAATAAGGCATATTGAAGTGTAAGGGAATATTGTAATAGGATTCAGATTTGAGGGAGGGGGGGGCCAACATGAGTGGGGAGCTAGTCAACAAGATATTTTTTTATATTCCATATAAATTTCTGTAGGTTTTTATAGCTGGAGGAAACAGGAAGGAGGAAGGGAATTTCAAAAGCAAGCAAACTAAGAAAAAAAAGCAATCATAGCAGAAAACCTAGCATCTAGGGACTTCTACAATGAAAGCATGGTATTTTTCTGCTCGTTGGATGAGGGTAGGGATACAAGTTTATTGGAGCACATTCTATGGAAGTACTTGTAAAAAAAAAAAAAAAAAAAAGCACGGAAATACAGCGATATGATGCAACGATGAAGCTTAACAGACAGGTTAGAAATTTTTTTTGCCACCCTGTCCAAGAAAAAGAGTCTAATGGTTGATGTATGAGCCAAGATGTATGGGTGAATAGTGGAATACTCAATCATAAATTCAATGCATTCCGATTAGACAGTAAAACTTGTTTTATTTTTTAAAATATTTTGTTCATGTTTGCATTAGACAAGTGTGAATACTTAATGACACCCCCCACCCCTGAAATTAATGAATTTCTCAATCTGGTGGGACAAAAACCTATGTGTGTGTGTGTATAGAAATATACATACACACACACACATATATATATATATATGTAAATAAAAGAAGCTTTTTTTTTTTTTTCCTTCAGACAACTGTTCTCATTCTGAGCGTTATTTGCCCGTTTCAGTTGATGTAACCTCCAATTTTCTTCAGGTGTATCTTGTCGAACTCATGAATCTGAATGGAATTTCAAATGGAAACCTTCATTCAACCCATAGGAGCAGCACACTAATGCTCCGTCAGCAACGATCGAGTAGCAGTCTCTAGTATGAATTTTACGTTTCAATCTATTTTTGTAAATATCAGTATATTTTCGCAATGAAAAAGGATTTGATATAAAAAAATTCAAAGCACACATGGGAAAGCTGTCTTATGCTGCTATGTTTGCTTTGAAAAAGGTTATCTCCACATTTCCAAGATTGCGTATTTAGGGTTCAATTAAAAATAAAAGTTTCACCAAATACTTTTTCATAAAAAATATAATAAATAGTTATATTTAAATCTAGAAACAAAAATAGGTTGAAGACTCCTAAAATCTGTAGTAGAAATTTCTACTTAGACATGGCTGACGGAGTGAGAGTGTTTTGTCTCTGAGTTGAATAAAGGGTTGTTTGAAATTCCTGCACAAGATTCCCCGAGTTTGACAAGATACATCTGAAGACAGTCGGAAGTTACATCAACAGAAATGTTATGAAAATCACACTCCATATGAGAACAGTAGTCCAAAGATTCCAAATAATCAATCCTCGTCTAAAAAAAAAAAAAAAAAAAAAAAAAAAAAAAAAAAAAAAATGGAAACCAGCTTTTTCCTAGTTAAAAAAAATGTTTTAAAAAAGAAAAAAAACCTGGAACTTGTATCTATGAGGCTCTAGCGATTTAAACAGAAATCAGCTTTTCAGGATTTAAAAAAATGAAGACCTCACATCCTTTTATATATAATTTTTCAAAACCAAGACAACACAAACTGATAATCATGAAACTTAATATTTGAGTCAATTTACTTTGACTTAATTTTTAGTGATATATGTACATTGCAATCGGTTGATATATTTTAATATATTAAATTTTTGGAAAAAATTTTTTTTATATATACATATATATATATATGATTGATATGTAGTTTGCTTGAAGCATTGTGTGGGATAGGTATGTAGTAGAGATTTAGAAGGCTGTCACAATGCGAGGAGTGAAATATAGTCGTTGTTGGTAAGAGAAGACGAGAACAAGTGGCGATTTACAAATCAATAAGTACATACATATATTTTATATATACATATATTTATTCAGTTGTATTGGTAAAATGTCTTACTTGTTATGTCTGCGACATATTCCATTATTAATTTCGGAAAAATTCCCTTTTCAAATGGTAAGCGTAACAGATCGATTCAAAGCATGCTAGATGATGGAGCGGAAGTTGGGTAGCTATGTCATATATATATATATATATATATATATATATATATATATATATATATATATACACACACACACACACACACTAGCTGTATTAAAAATTGAATTAAAAAAAAAAAAATCTACCATAGTTACTTATAATTTGGTTTGGTTTTCCATCTTCCAATCAAAGGGAAGTAACTATGAATAAACACAGTTATGACCTTTTTAATTAGCTCTAGCAATTTAAGCAGCAATAAAAAGCAAAATTCAGCTAAAAAGCGAAGAATATCCTTGATTAGACTAGCAGAAACAAGTGGCCACTATTTTGACACATCAGTGTTTTATAAACCTAATTTTTACAGCTTCTTTAGCCTCGGTAATTATATAATAGCAAAAATGATGAGATGATCACAAAAAGCAAAAAAACAAAAAAAAAAACAAAAAAAAAAAAAACAAAGTTTAAAATAATTTTAAAATTATTTGTATTTTAATAAATTACAGAATTTTGGAAATAAAATTGAATAATCACATTTTTAACAAAATCTGCAAAAAATATGTGAACTGTATCATCTAGTTTGAACATTTTGGATCATACAGCAACAATGATTTCCATGGTTAAGTTGAATTGTAAAAATAAAAAGACGTTTCTATTAATTTGAATAATAATAATACCGCCAAATTTATAAAAATGCAGTTGTATTAAAAATTTTAAAAAAAAATCACTTTTTATGCAGATTATTCAATTAAAAATCGAAAATTATTCTATATTTATTAAAGAAAAAAAATATTAAAATCAATATATATTACATATTTTTTTAGATCATAAGATGGACCTTCAACATTTAAGTAAAAGTGAACATCTTATACCGAAATATACTTTGATGAATTCTGTCAATATACATCAATACAAAAAGTGATGCCAAAAGACATAAGACCTGAAAGATGTCTTCCCATTGATGTGCCTGTACTGGCAGAGCATAATGTCTATCAAAGAATTCAAAAAGCTAACCAAACATAAGGATATGGAAGTTGGTAGAACGTGGTAGCTTAAAACATAGGTAGTACCAATAATAATGGGAGCACTCAAGCTAATCATTAAAAATGCTTATTTCGATTATTTGAATTACTGTTCTCATCTTGGATGTTAACCTCAGAACATTTCAGTGAAACTTCCAACCTTCTTTAAGTGCTGCTTGTAAAACTTGAGAATCTGTAAGGAATTTCAAACAAGTTCAATATAAAGATTATCGATGATTCAACAAAATTTTGAGATGAGGATTGGTAATTTGTATTATTTGAACTACTGTTCTCACCTCAGATGGTATTTTCACTCCATCTAGTTATCCGAGTTTGAAATAAAAACTCTGAAGTTAAAAAAAACTCACCTGAAGAAATTTGGAGGTTCCATCAGCCGAAACGTTATGAAAACAACATTAAAGACGAGAACAGTAGTCAAAATAATCCAAATAATTGAAATCAATCCTCATCTAAAAAATTCTGAAACACTAAGAATGCTGTTGAATTTGTTAGTGTTGTACTTGAAAAGACCAACATATTTTAACTACGGAAAATCACATTGACTTTCACTACACATAGAAGTTTTTTTTTTACATAAATACATGAATAAAACCATGTATAAAAAAAAAGCTGTTGTTCACTAAGATGACTAACCGTAGACTTTTAAATGAGATTCAGATGGTCATTTAAAGTAGGTCTTCAAAAACCAGTTTATAGTTTAGTTTGCAGAAAATGTGTAAATATAGTGAAATTCTCTTCAGTTTCAACCTGTGAAATTTTTTTATGTAATCAAAATAAAATTTGGATGTAAAATCAATCTTTGATAAATGTACAATTCTTCTTATGTCATTAATAGTCTTGATTCCAGATTACTTCAAGTTTGATTATTATCATATTTTTTTAATATTGGCATTTTTTCAACTTTATATGCACAATATTGTGTCTATGCACATAAAGACAGTATCATCTCAGAGAAAAAGTGGCACTCATCAATATGGTAGCCTGAATAACAATACAGCATAAGTTGTCTTTTACCAACAAAATCCAATCTAATAATCATTGCTTCCATTATGATGTATTTAATTTTCATTTAGAACGAGTTATTATATCTGTAAAGATTTTCCAATCATTTGAAGCCTCCATTTTTACTTAGACACTATGAAAATGGACCAAAAGCACATAAGATGACAATTTTTTTTCCAACTTCCAACAAACTTTTTTTTCAATTCAGTGGTCAATTGTGTTACCAAAACAAACGTGATATCATCGTTTACATTTTACAAAGGTTTATGTGCTCATGTTAAATATTTTTTTAGATATAACGAAAATAAAATTTTGGTTTGAGATATCTATCTCAAGAGCAGCAAAATCAAAAGGATTTTTTTTTGTTTTTATACTTGTGCGGATAATAACTGATATGTTTACCAAATTGTAGAAAATGAAAGACACATTTTTAAGTCCAGGTTTTTTGTTTAATTAAAAAAAAATGTTAAAAATATACAGGATGACACAGCTAAATTTATGTGTTGTGATTGGCTATCATTTTCTGGTGAATGATATGATGAGAAATGTTGATTTATAAACACCTGCAGCTTTTAACTTTTTCGTTCTTGAAGAATAAAACGTTTACTTTATTCAGACTACTGTTCTCATTAACAATGTTACTCTCACAATGTTTCGGCCAATGTAACCTTCCAACATTCTTTAGATGTCGAACTCAGGAATCTATATGGAAATTTAAACAAATCTCCTTTATTAAATCTACTGGGGTAGTTTGCTCTTGTCCTGTCATTTATGGATGGCTTAAGTAATTAGTAATTGCACTGGGTAATATCAAAAAGTCTGTCACTTGGAACTGATTATTACATAACACTTCTATCCATTATGTAACAGATAATTCTATTATTGATTTTAAGAGCCTTAATCCTATTCTTGTTTTAGATGTGTAGTCTTCTTATATATTACTGTATCTATTTGCAAGAGTAGCTGTAACGCTGTAAAAATTTGTACTAGAATTGTCTGCAAAGACCTGTGGCAAACAGATACATATTAAAATAATAATCAATTTTAAGTGACAGTCTTTTGGAGGCTCAATGCAAGCAATACTAATAATACAATTACAATTTAGTTAAGACACCTACTAGGATTGACAGAACAACAGCAAGCTATTCCCACAGATTAAATAAAGAGTTCCATTCGAAATTACATACAGGTTCCAGAGTTCAACAAAGTGCACCTGAAATCGAAAATTACATCAACCGAAACAGTGTGAGAATACCACTCAAGATGAGAACAGTAGTCCGAAGAATTCAAATAATTAGTCTTCATCTAAAAAGATTTACTGTTCAATAAAATGCAATATGAAACATGGTTTGAAACAATGAAACGTGCAACAAGAAGAGTACAACAAAATTTAAGTCTGTATATTGCAAAAACATGAACGCATCTAGCGATGAGTATTAAAAAAATGGCAGTCAGTTGCAGTTTACTTGCCCTTAGATGATAACATAATTGATTTCTTCACAAATTATCATGGATGACTGAAGGAAAGCACAGAAAAGTCATTAACTATATGTAAAAATGCTAGACTGTATATTACTATAAATTGTTTCATCCGTATCAATTATTTTTTAGAGGTTTCAAAAAAATAAAGTCTGGATATTTAGCTGTGTCACCCTCCTATATGCCGCAATTCGAAATAGATTTTTGCAATTATCCCATCAAAGCACAGTCTATTAAATGACCTCTACTGCAAGAAGAAGAAAAAAGACGTATTGCTTAAATTTTTTTTCTCTCCTTATAGTCTTAAATTAATATCCTAATCCTGTTGAATTCAATTTTAAACGTCTATGATGCAGCTCATGAGTGGTTTTTGTGCTGGATCGACACTTTTGATATCATTATTAGAGGTACTTGAATTAATAGCACCAGCAGCAGCGGAGGAGTTGTTTATTACAGGAGGTGTACTTTGTTTTGCTTGGAATTCTGTATCATCATTATTTTCTGAGGAGGGTATATCAGAACTTTGGCCGGCCTCATCAGAGTCTTTCCCTTCACTGTCTGCGTGCTCATTCTCAGGAATCACTTGCAGAGGATAACGCCGGCTAGTTTTTGATCCAGCACTATCCTCGGACTCAAACACATCGTCAGTATATTCATTAAGTAACCTTCTCTTGGGTCGATAGATGCGTTTGCCACGCAGGGAGAGGGGCTGCCGGATGCCATTGCTGCATTCGGACGACATGGTCTGCAAGGTCTCATATGTGTTTCTCACAGGATGGAAATGATGCAACACAACATATGAGCTGTCAGCGTCATCTACAAAGAGCAAAAAAAAAAAATGTATTAAAATTATAAATAATTGTGATAGAAAACAATCCTCCACTCTATAACAAAAACTAATGTGCACCATAGTTGCAAACATTTTCAACTTTCATGAGTCATCTTCAGGCGAGTGATGAATTAAAAATTGCATTTGGTAAATTTATTGAAAATTCGATTAAAATTGCTTAAAATCATTAAAAGCACTTGAGCGTGCCTTCCCCCTCATATTGAGCTTGATTGATGGTTGGTTTGTTCATGCGAATGAGTAGGGCTTCAATGATTGGGATGCGCAGACCACAATGTGAAATGGCTAAAATGGCAGTGTTTTGAATTAATATGGTTCTAAATTCGTTTTTGGAGATGTCATGTGCTGCAATGCGGCAAGGTGTTGATATATATGTTTATGACAAAAGTATATATCCCAAATTTCAAGATGTTGACCATCTTACAATTTATTCTTTTAAGTACGTTGACATGCACAATTCTTGAAAGCACCTGTTTCATAGCGCACAATCATTCATTTTATTATATCAATCAATGAATAAATTCTGCCTTTAACTCATCAAAAGAAATGCTCTGTAATTACAATGAGCTTTGTAAATTAAAGAATTGGTATTAATAAAAAGTGATACATAATTTAAAAAAATAAAACATTTCCAAATATATATATGTGTGTGTTTGTGTGGAAATATGTTTTATAGCTTAGTGAGTTAGAAGATAAGAGTGAGCTCAATTCTATAAGAGGAGATTATCGGGACAATATAAAGCTCAACATTGGAGCTTATATAAGAGAACAATAAGAATTGGAAATGAAGTCACAAAAACTATATATTGGTGAATATAGATTGGTTTATTTATTCAATAAGGGAATACAATCGATTAGTTGGGGGATAGAAGGGACTCTTCATGCCAAGGCATTTCAAAGCCTAATGCTTCTCATCAGAAGAGTAGAGAAGATGCTAGGTAACATAGTGGGGATGCGACGCCTAACGTAGGATTCATTAAGAACGAAACAGATCAATTAAAATTAAAATTTAATTGATCTATGCTTTGACTGATCCTGAGAACAAATTGTTTCATCTCATACCGATATATATATATAAAGTTCACTACACACGTTTTAGTTTTTCTTTAGTACAGGTCATCGTCAGTGTTCAGATTTACACAAAAATAACAAAAAGGACACCTCTACTTGGAATAGTTTTGTTGGTAGCATTAGAAGGATTTTTTTTGTACCGAGTCATAACAACTATTAACAGGTCACACAGATCGGTACAAATACATTGTTCATTTTGAAGTAAGATTATTTAAAAGATTTTTTACACCAACCTTAAATAATTGTTTTGTAATTCTTATTTCCTTTTCTCTCATTTTATATATATACAAGAATAAAAAAGCATTGGAAATGCAAAAGGATATAGGGATGGTATGCCAAAAAGTATACAAACAAGATAGCTATGAATGGCTAGGCACATGGAAATAGAATTGCATCCAAAGTATAGCCCTATAGCTTTTTACAACCGTAATGATGGCACGGAATGAAGATTGGAGAAAAGCTATAGGGCTATACTTTGGATGCAATTCTATTTCCATGTGCCTAGCCATTCATAGATATCTTGTTTGTATACTTTTTGGCATACCATCCCTATATCCTTTTGCATTTCCAATGCTTTTTTATTCTTGTTAATTAGTATTTTTACTTACAGTCTTATTTTTAAACTTACATTCATGATAGTATTGTCTTTTTTAGGAGGCGGCTCATTGCCGCTTCCATTAGTAGCAGGTCGCTTCCTGCTGGGTTTTAGGTCTTTGGGCCTTAGGAGTTGCCTCTTGGTCCTCCATCGGTTCTATATTACATAGAGAGTGCTACCGCCTCTCTGATAAAACAGTTAGAGTATTATAAAGTTCTAAAATGTTCATACCTTCACTATTAAATTTTTCTTGGTTCATTCTTTAGCGTTTTGGCAAAGATTTGGCAGTTTTTGATATTTATATTTATAATAGTTTGTGCATGAGGCAGCTTTTTTCCCCTTGGGATCCCTGTTATACCGTGCTTTTGAGTCAGCACGTGAGGCAGCCTTCTTTTTTTCTGGTTCTTTGTTATAAAGAGCACGTGAGGCAGCTTTTTTTCCCTCGGAATCCCTGTTATACCGTTCTTTT
>NC_136495.1:18119783-18152283 GCF_053919585.1 Euprymna scolopes
AGATTTAGTCTCCCCTTCTTTGCTCAGAAAATTAAATTAGCAATATGTGATTTTTGTGAAAGGAACCGGACACATTGACTTTCATTAATTTTTTTTTTTTTTTATTTTTTTAAAAACATTTTGAACTATTCAAAACAAAAAAAAAAGTTTAAAATTTAATGTAATTTATTTATTTGCTTTGTTTAACCACCACCATCCCCTCTGTCAAAAAAATTCTGCTCTGGACTTCTAAAGATTACAAAACTGACAAGAGAAATGTGAAATGAGAGGTGGATTTAGGAAGCGATTCTGTAAACTGAATGGGTTCCAGGTGTTTTGCCAAGCCTAGGTGTAGAACAACAACAGATAGGGGCTACTCATATATTTTTAATCACAGGTGAAAAAGGAGGCCGACTGCCGGTCCTTGTCAGAGCTAACCTAAACAGACAGGGATATGCTATGGGCTGGTTATTCTCTGCTACTCTTCTCTATAGCAGTCATTGGATTTCCGGATAGGAGTTTTCCACAAAAAAAAAAAAAAAAGAGAGAGGAAGTAAAAAGCAAATTCCAACCTACACACTGAGGGGAGGGGGGGATAAATAGCAAATGATTGTAAGGCAAACAGGACACTAAGGAGAAAGGCAAAACTAGTCTTAAGATGGAGAAGGTGGGGGGATAGTGACAAGATATAAACTAAAATATATTTTTTTCTTTATTTATCCCCATTTGTTTTTCATACTTCATCCTGTTGGCAGGAAATGGGAGGTAAAGTCACTTTTCATTCAACATAAGTAGCTATTTTTCCCTTTTTTCTTAGCAGAAATTATATACCGTTATACCCCCCCCCCCCCCCGGCAATGAAAAAAAAGGTTTAAATAAAAAGAGAAGAAAGTGCCTTTTCACATCACATAAATAGATGAGATTTGTTAAAAACTTAAAACCAAACTATGAAATCTGTAGACCGAATGCTCAACTCCAACTAAAATCTTGAATGGAAATAAAGGTGTGTATATATATATATATATATATATATATAAAAGCATGCTACCTGACATTGCCCGGTCATAAATAAAATATGCTTAAATATGAGATTTTAATTTTTGCAGATTTCGTATTTATTATTATTATAAAGTCAATTCTCTATTGATTATTATATTGTACCAATATATAGTAGTGATTTCAAAAGTTAAAAAATAATATATACATATATATATATATATATATATATATATATTAAAAAGTTTGTGTAGTCTGTGATCTTAGTTAAGTTTTGTCTCAGAATACCCCTGATAATTATTGATAATCGAAACCGTTATTTTAATTTATCTATCATCAGTAAAGCCATTTTTTTCCATGTTGTCGCTTAGCAACAATGATAGAACAATGGGCTGCGAAAATTCTACTGTAGGTAAGTTGATAGCATGTATTTTTTTTTTTTTTGCATGATGCGGTCTGTATGTTCAAACTCCTCACATACATTTCTTAATTAACTGCAAAGAATTTTATAAGACTTGAAAATTTACGCGGTTTCTTTTTTTGTTCGTTTTGCATGACGTGATCTGTAGGTTCAAACCCCGCTCATAAATTTCTTAAAGTTCTTTTTAAATCAAAATATTATATTTAAGCGTATTTTACAACTAGAAAACACTGAGCGGCCTGCTAGTTGGCTCTATATGTGCATACATGTTTCAACAGTGCCTATTTTCAGAGAGCTCATACGATCAGGCAAAAATCATTATCAAGTCACTGGATAATGATTTTGGCTTGATGTTAGCTCACTGCAAAGAGGCACTGTTGAACCATGTAAGCATATATATAGCTAATAATGTTTATATAAATAAACATACTAATATATAAAACCCAGTTATTTCATTTCAATGAGTAGAAATAAAATTGTCAATTCATCGTGCGCAAACATTGCTAATTAATAACAAATTGGTTTAAGAACTGAAAACAATTGTTAAATCCAGACTTTCATTTTCTAGATGAAAACTACATGTTTAACTGAATACTTTTGCCACAACTAGAGAGCTGCTGCTCAGAAAATCCTTTCCTGCTTTTCTAAAGTACAAAATCGACTTTGAAATCTAGTGGGGGGGGGTCCTCTTCTCTTCCCTACAGCCTCATTCTTATGGAAGAGAGGTTATTTTGTCTCTATTCTCACTATTTTCATCGTAAGTGCTTGACTGAGCACCAATCTCTGGTTCACCCTGCAAAACATTCACACCAAAAACTTATCTAGCTACAACCACTGTGAATCATTTTCCTTTCTTCCTCTGTATACATAAAACTAACTGGAACTTCCATGAGCAAAGGTTCTTTCAAAAACTACCCATCTGTGGGACAATACCACATGGCTGCTTCTCAGCTGACTACAACATGGGTGCTTTCAAGTCCACTATTAAGAAATGCTTTTTGAGCTGTCCCCTTAATTAAATTCTGTCCAGTTTCAACCATTGCTATAAATCTTCACAATGTGGTCTTATTGTCCAGTTGACAAACTTAAGCATTATCCTTAAGTCCTCTTTTATAAATGGTGACCCATTAGTATATATAGAAAAGGTTTTCCATAACACATGGTCAATGCATATACAGAAAGTCTTAGAGAAAAACGTCGCAAAACTATCTACTATTTTGTGATAGATAAAACCTTAATCTTCGCTTGTATTATTTAGATTATTACTATTTCTCATCAAAGTGTGTATTTGACGGGTTAAACTCCATCTTTCAAGATGCATCTTTTCAAACATGGCAACCTATATAGAATTTTGAACTCCCCCCCCCCTTTTTGTTTTTCATTCTGTGAGCTAAAACATTGTAAAAATAGCATTAAAGATGAGAATAGTGATCTGAATAATTGAACAATCCAAATTATCAATCCTCATCTCCAAAATTACAAAACTTAATTTTAGCCATTTCTTTTCTTTTTTTTTTTACTGCATGAAATGATAAAGAAAATATATGATATATGATTAAAAAAAAAAAAAAAAAAAAAAAAGATATGATACATGATTAATGAAAAAAAAAAGAAAATAGAAAGCCTTGGAATTAGTAGTCAAATGTTGGATTTTGATTCCTGAAATTTTTAAAAAAGGTCTCATCGCAACTCTTAAATCAATAAATTTACTCTATTTAAAAATGGAAATTTGGTGTCTGAAGCCAAAATTATACTATTAGACTATTTTTAATATCCAATTCAATTTACTATTTCAGACTAACTTACTATCTTTCAATACTCAATTCAAGAAGGGGTATTGTGGTATCTGTTTTGTTGTCATGATACCAGTCTCCTTGGCATTACTTCCACGAGGGATACAGTATATTCTCATTTGTCATGATATCATTCTCTCAGGCTTTACCTTCTCCCTTTTTGGGGAAGGGGGGCATAGTGGAGTATCTGTTATGTGGTCATGATATTCTCCTCCCAGGGACCTCCTCCTTCAATGTGGAGTGTAATGTACCATATATTAATTCTTCATGTATATTAATATTTTTGATAGTAATATATGAAGATATCAGGCCCTCTTGGAGGTACACAAAATTGTCGTAAAAGGGCAACGAGGGTTAAAAGAATGAGGAGAGAGAGCATCAACTAGAAGGAAGCGAGCAAATAATGAAACATTAGGGAGGTCCATTGCCACTTAACTCCAGAAGACCAATAGTCGTTGCTAGCAATAAATCAATGATAAACAACTGTTGTGATACGGCAAAGTGATTTGCATTGGTTATCGAAAAAGAGGTGGAGAGCACTGGAAATGTAGGGAGACTCGTCATCACTCGGACTGCAGGAAACACTACTGGTTATTATCAATGAGCAATCACTGATGACTAGGGCTATGACAAGAGAATATTCTTACACAGTTAATCAACCAAGAGCCACATCAGTCTATATAAAAACATAAGATATTATCGGATATATACTCGAGAGTCAAAATAATGAAAAGAATATTCTGTTGTCATAGCCCTAATGATGACATGTGTGAGAACTCCTAGGGGGTACTCAATCACTCATGCACATAATTTAGAGAAGAGAAACAATTGTGAATCTATTCATAGAGCAAATCATTTACATATGCACTAAGAGTTATAGTTTGAAAAATATGCATTTCCTGTTTTGTTTTTAAAATATTTCCTGAGAAGGAAAAACAAAACATCAACATCGTCCGATTGTGTGCAGCCCAGAAATGTACAAATTGTAATTATCACAACAATAAATACATAAAATTCCAATTGAAATTTCCCTTTGCATTTCAAAAATTTCACTTCACATCCTGAAAAATTATTTTATTTTGAAAATGTTTTGAGTTATTTATGATAATACTTACATTCTGATTTTAGTACAACCATTATTACTTGGTATTCTTTCCAAATGCCCGAATGTAAAGAATTAACTCAAACTAGAATTTTTAACTCATAAAAAAAAGGGGGCAAAAGTTATAGCCCATTGACTTAGAATGAGTGCTTCATGCCAAATTAGTGGTTGAATGTGTGTAAATTTGTGCTCATTTTTCTATTAAATATTTACCCCTTAATCCCCAACTGTGCATCAAACAGATGCTATAATACTTAGTTTGATACACCATATCATAGCAAAGGTCCACACAAAATTTCAGCCAAATTAACCCAGTAGTTTCTGAGAAAAAGTAAAACAGACAGACAAAGAAAAAAATATAGAGATTTATCTGATGTTGCTAAAATAGTTTTTTTTCTTTTTAGTTTCAAACTTCATTTTTTTGGTACATATTTTTATTAAGACTTAAGTGAAATATGACAGTTCAAAAAATAAAACAAATTTATGAATATACTAATCAGCTGGAAAATATTTGTGTACATCAAAAATTATAAGTAGAATTAAAAAAAAATAATTTACTATTCAAAGTTCACAAACTCCCCACAAGCTAGCATGTCATCTTAAATTAAACTTTAAAGAAATTAATGTTCGCTACATAGAAGAGATCTTTAAAAGAAAGATTTCCTTGTAAAAGACCTTGTGGTAAGCTTGTAACGTGCTGAGCCAATCAGATCTGCAGAGAGGTAGAGCTTTCTTTGCTAATGGAGGATTGCTATCCAGAAAGTGTGGAAAAATCCTTTGTGAGGATCATGCAATTAAGAATTTCAAGGAATTTATTTTTTTTAATTTTTACTAAAATGCAAGATGGGATTATTGCTTAAAATAACTAACCTCAATACAGATCACAGACAATATTTACCTTTGTTCCAACGCAAAGTATCTCCTTTTGGGAAGCTAGATTTTCCTCATTAAGATTCAACCTTACACCTACCCTTATCTTTATGAAGAGGCAAGTAAATGGTAACAGATGATCTCAAAGAAAACTACCTATATATATATATAAGTAAAGACGACCTCCCTCAATACTTTGGGGACTAATAGTAGGTATCCCAAACCAAAATTTTATTTTCATTACATCTAAAAACTTTAAATATGGCAACATAGATATCTTTGCAAAGCATAAACGATGATACAAAATTTATTTTGGTAACTCCATTAGTTACCAAATTATAACCATTCAAAGTTTGTTGGAAATTAGAAGATTTACTGTATTGTGCACTATTAGTCTAGGAGCCAATTTTCAGAATGTAAAAGTGCAGGCTTTGAACAAGCTGAAAATCTTTATAAATGTAACGTCATCTTGTTGTAAATGAAAAATTAAGTCTTGGATAAAAAAAAAACAATTTTAAATGCTAATTTAAGAATCAACTTTGAGGTCTTCAAGTCCAACATAAACAAATTCCTGATGAACTGCCCCCTTAAGTAATGACACTTTATCAAATCTCCAATACTAACGAATACTACAACACTATCCCATTGATTACTGTACATGCAATAACCCTTATCCCCGAGTGGTTTCTGGGCCTTGATAAGTGGGGACCTCCATGTAAAAAAAAAAAACAAAAAAAACAAAAAACAAAAACATTGGGAATTGGAATCTTGAAAAACGTACTTTGTGTGCCATTGGTTCAGAAACCAAAACTTACACTTTATAAATCTTTACAAATGCAATAGTATCTAATGTTGAATGGAAAGTAATCATAGTTGAAGCGATAATTGTTAGATCAAGCAAGCCTAAACATTGGGTAAAATAAAAAAAATTCAAAAAACATGACAAATGACACCAAAGAACAACCATGACTTTTCATATAAGATTCATTTCAACAGTTAACACATTAAATCTTTGTAATATTTGTAGCACATTAGAGATTTAGCCAGATTTTTCTTTTAAGAGAAAACCAATAATAAAAAAAAACATGAGATGTGGACTATATAAAACAGACTGAAACAGTTTGATAATATTGCAAAAATTGTTTTTGTAAAAAACATTAAAACTATATTAAGACCACCATATTGATGAGTGCCCCCCACCCCACCTCACCTTTAAAAATCATAATCGAACTTGAAGTAAACTGGGGTGGAGAGGCTATTTAATGACACAGAGGAAAGAGCTATATATTTATAAAGAAAAAAAATTACATTGTATCAAAAGAAATCCCCCCAAAACGTATATCACATGTTAAAATTGAAGGGAACTCCACTGTATGCTTTTTTGACTCTAAACTGGTTTATGATCCCTTATAATAGTGCAAATGGTTTGTGCAAGATCCCTTTTTCTTAAGGGCTGAATTAAAAAGACTGTTTGGTTCTTAAAAGAAGACACAAGTTTAATAATATTTCTCTGGTTGTGCAATAACCCCATCCCATCATAAGTGGTCTGTTTGAGTCATAAATAACCATGTAGGATTTTCCCTTCTTTAAAGTCTAAAATTAAATGAAACAAAACTTTTTTTTTTTAAATGGAGAGAGAGAGAGAGAGAGAGAGAGAGAGAGAGAGAGAGAGAGAGAGAGGGGGGGGTACCGCCATTAAACAATGGGAGAGTTTATATTGAGAAATTGTATAAGGATTTCCTCTATATTTAACAACTGTTTTCTTAAATAAATTGAGAAAAAGTTTCTTTTTAACAAACATTCACGAAAAAAGATAAAAAAAAAACAGGAAAGGTCATTCACCAAATTATTTTAGGCTTGCTTTGCCAGCTTGCTAAAGATTGCTAAAATTTGAACTCAAAATTTTAAATGGAGAAACATTTTATTAGTTTCTTGGAAAAACAAGACCAAAACTTTTGGATTCATTCATAAATAAACATTAATATCTTTGAGGCACGGTCAAAATAAATGGAAGAAAAACTAAGGCGTTGTTTTTTTTTTTTTATAACGAATTAAAATTTATTAAAATCCATTATTCTTCTGCAGCATCTTTTTTTTTTTTTTTTTTGCCAGAAAGATAAAAGCCTGAATTTTATATGAAAAGCAGAATGATATAAAACCTTTTCTATTTTTAAAAGAATTTTAAATTTAAAAAAAAAAAAACATAAAAAAAAACGCCATTCACCACCATTTTTGTCTCTATGGATAACACATTTAAATATTTAAAAAAAAAAGTTTTTGAATCAATTACTTTTTGTGGGGGGGGGGTCTAAATAAGATTTAGGATGACTTGCTATAAGAATATGCAAAAATATTATAAGTACCTGAATTTAAAATAATTCCATTCTTTTTATTTCACTCCATAGATTTCGCATGGCGAAATTAAAAAATCCAAAATTTAATGATAGTTTGAAAAAAACTATGGCAGTTTTTACATGACTAAATGAAGTTCATTTCGCCCTGAAAATTTCCATGTAATTTTAACGTTTGTTTTGACAATTAAGTGAAAAATCAACTTTATAAGGGTTGAATTCTTTCTTCATATATATATATATATATATATATATATATATATTTTTTTTTTATTACCTACATAACCCCCGAAGTTAAGCAATGATGAAGTTGGCCAGTACCAGATGGGTGACCATTTTGGGAATGCTAGGCGCCATATGTGTTGGAGACAACTCCTGCATGGTCATCTTGGTCCTGTCTTGCCATCAGGACCAAGTGTTTCTTGATAAGAGAGTGTGGTAGATGCAAGTCCCCCACACTTTAAACTAAGTCAAGTACAGTTACAGCAAAAAGGAAAAGAGAGAGGTAACACTTGTTTGTAAATACAAACAAATGTTTGCAAGTCTTATAGTTTACCATAGGAAATATCATGTAATGACAAATGGTCAAAAGAAATTATTGTATTTTTAGCAAAATGTGCAGTTATTTATCAATTTTTTCTTTTTGGTATTGATTCTTCAAAGCACTTTTTATTTAATGGTATATTAGTAACATTGGGCTCACTAAAAGAAAATTATTAATTTATTTTTCAAAGATTTAAAAGTGTTTTTTGTAAAAATAATGAAAATATATTTTTTTTTCCTAATCTGAAAGAATAATTATTATTAGCTTATTCAATGAATTTCACACTTCAAAACACAAAGGATGAAAAATCAAACGCATTCAAAATTCGGATTTTCAACCATAAAATCTGATATGTACGCAGGTTATTTTTTTTTGGGGGGGGGAGTATTATTTTCAATCCTCCCCCTCCCCACAATACAATATATTTTGTTCAGGTTAACCAGAGTTTTCCCGGAAAATCCGTTCTGTTACTTTTTTACTCATATTATGTTTGATGTTTGTATAAAATTTCAAAAAATTCCAAGGCATAATTATTGAGAAAAGTGCGGACAGACGAACGGACAAGGGTGAATTTATGTTGCAATATTTTGGAGGTATAATGGGGTATGATCCCACACAGTCGGGCGATTCTATTTATAAACGATGCTGCTAGGAATTGACGAATCGAATTAATTCCCATTCTACCAACCAATCAGAAACCAGAATTGCTCCATAAATATCAAACCTTTCCTGTAGCAATTTCGCATGTTTTTTCCGTCTCAACACGGTAAGAATATTTTGCTCTGTGGAACTGTCTACTGCAAACAAGTCACCTCTCAGGACTAGTGTGTAACCATCGGAAACTGTTCTGTCTACAGCAAACCAGTCACCCCAAGACTTGTTTAGAACAACGAACCATCGGAAACTGTTCTGAAACTAAACATGGCTTACACTTTTAGAGAACTAATAACATTATACGTAGATATCTGCTCTATTGCTAATTTTGAGCACTTGCAACTTGATAATGCCATCCAATATCAACATATTGGTAGGAAATTGCTATAAAATTGAGAAAGCGCCAGGACACAAAAGGTTTTCTACAACTTCTATCTAATCCAATACATGCTTTCGCCTTGTGGGAACATAATTGTCCATTGTTTTTAATTTTTAGCTTTATTTTTCTTATGTACTGAATACAATCTGTTGTTTATTTCATTATAAACATTTTTTTTTTTTAGAAGATTTAAAAATTTTGCATTTTAAGAAGGTAATTTAAAATTTATGCCTTGAAATTTAAAGATTTTATGTTTAACACATTACATACAATGAGATGCTTCCATAGTGCAGTAGGAGAAATGCATATGGAGAGAGAGATAGGGAATAAGAGGCACATATACCAAATGCGTCTGTGGAGCAGTTTCTAAAACCTCCTCTGTTAATTTTGGATCTACAGAATTGAAACTTGATATATCCAGATTGCTCCTTTTTGGGGAGCTAGATTTTCCCCACATTGAAACCGACCTTGCGTCTAACTCTGTCCTCGTGAGGAGGCAAGTAAATAGGAACTTAACTAGAAACTGAGTACCTCCTACAAATATTTAAACATTGATTTTGCATTAGTTTCTTTTATTTTTTTTATAATCCACTGAAAAAAAAAAAGATGGGGGGAGGTAGTCTCACACACATAAAGCAAAAATTTTTTACAATTTCGGTTTTTTAAAACAAAACAGTTTAATTCACCGTTAAAAACTAATGCAATGGATAAAAGTGCACGTAAGTTACATATTTACAAAGCTTATTTTCTTGTCTTTTTAACCATAAGAGAGTCGGCAATCTGGTGGTCCTGAACTTTCATCTAAGCTTCAACCTCTGTCTCATCGCCGAAATGTTGCATCGCTCTGCCTGTTCTACAAGTACTTTACGGTGAATGCTCTGACGAACTGCAAGCACTCATACCCCCTCGATGTAAATACCCTGACCAACCCGACAAACAGCTAAATCCCACCCCTTTACAGTAGAGATCCCTAGATGTAAGAGAGCCTTCTACTCTAGTAGTTTCTTCTCCAGAACCGCTGGACTTTGGAATTCCCTTCTGGGTCCCTGCTTCCCCAACTGTACTGACATGCAGAAGTTCAAGTGTAACATGAACTGACATCTTGCTTCCCAACTCCCTACATAGTACCCCTGATGCTTATGTCCCTGATAGTAGCCCCCTACATCAAAGTGGCAATGTGCCTTGTTTGGGGTGAAAATGGAATAAAAAAATAAATATTTTAAAAATTTGACCAGAAATAACGCCAGACTGGTTGGGATTACTTTAATTATATATTCTGATAACCAAATAGCTCCAACTAAATATGTAAGAACATTTTTTATATTCATATTTTCATTTTTTAAATTTTTAATTCGTTCTAGTATAAAAAGTTAACAAAAAAAACAAAAAAAAAAAACGTTTGTTTACAGCAATGCTATCGTTGATAGTATTGCTGCTGCAGCTGCTACTACAGATAGTTTTTAGATACTTATTTGAAATAGAACAATTTTTTTTCAGGAATTATGATTTTAAATTGCTCGGTACCACATGAGAAAACCAGTTACAATTTTACTGTTAACAGATAAGAACAGTAAAAAGATTGATTTATCTAACAGTGGGTGTCTGAGAAAATTTTTTTTAATTTTCAATACTCATTATGTTGAAATCTTTTTTTTAACACAACAAAAAAATGAGTGGTCTAAAGTATTTTGGAAATCACAATCTATTAAAACTGACATCTTTTCTAGTTAATTTCCAAATTTCATGAAAAAATTCTTAACACTACGACTATTTACAAATGGGGGGGGGGGGTCATTACAAAATCCTCACAAAAACGCTGTTTTATGATGTTAACATTTTTATCCTTTATTTGCTTAAAACTCTTAAAATATATAAAAAGGTACATTATTATTTACTAATTCATTTGAAAGTATATCCATTTCCGAACAAAACGATGGTATTTTGAGGACTTAAGGTGCTTTAGTTTTTAAAATATGACTATTTTAGCAGAAGCCCCTTGAAATCTGTGATTATCCAAAGCGTTTTATCATCCGTGTGTATTACAATAATTGACTATTGAACTGAAACTATTGAAAATCTGGAGCAATAAATTAGTGTTCTACTATATTGTAGAACACAATGTAAAAATTACATGCTACATAAAATAGTGCTCGATTCCCTAGATGTAACAGGTGCATGCAATAATGCAATATGGCACTTGGAATGTGGTAGATACTGAATCCAAATGTGCTCAATACTCTAAATATAGCGAATATGTGTTATATAGTTAATATGTGTTATATAGTTAATGTGTGTTATAAATTTACTCTTAATAAGTCTTATGTTGCTCAATACCCTATATAGAATATATATATGAGAGACTGAGAGTAGGAAAATCAAGATATAAAGGAGAAATAGAAGTTAAAGGAGACAGGAAGTTTTAAACACACCAGAAATTGGCACATGCGTCTCTCAATGTAGCTATGGAAGCACAGAATCGATACAATTTTCAATTATATTTTATTTTTACGCCTCCTTATACTAAAAATATATAAAAATATGTAAACATTTTTATCAGATTAAAAAAAAATTTTTTTTTAAAAAACAATCGATAAAACATTTTACATATTTTTATAAATTTTATAAAATTTTTGTTAATACATTACAGGAATTTCTGTGGCGTCGCCGATTTAAAAATATCTGTTTCGGTAATATGTCCACTGGATTCGTACTTATTACATTGTTTGAAGTTAGTGTTTTCAACATATGTAAAGTATTCACGGTTTTAAACTGTTGCACATTCGCTTTTTTAAACTGCTAAAACTGTAAAAAATATGACACATCCATAGGTTTTTTTTTTTTCATGTTTCTGTAAATAAATATATTTAAATAGTTTGACAGTTTTATATATATATTAATTGATAAAAAAAAAAAAGATCATAATAGAGATGCGATTAAAATTTTTTTTTTAAATTGATAAAAAGATATGCGATTAAAAAATAAAAAAAAAATCGTAATAGATTATGCAGGTTTAAATGAGAAAACTAACTATATTTGAAAAAAAAAAAAAACAAACAAAAAAAAAAAACTCATCACATATCTTTTTAAATAATTGTCTTTAAGTTTAAAAAAATAAATATACCAATATATAATTGCTTCCATAGCTACATTGAGTGTGTTTAAAACTTCCTGTCACCTTTTATTCACCATAACCAAGTAAAGAGAGAGGGCAATCAGAAGAGTAGATTGATTATGCATTTTGGTTTTACTTTTTTTTTTTTGTTTTATATCAAGATTTTATTTTTTTTTTTATTACAAATAACTTTACTTTTTCACCTAAGTAGAATATCAAAACAAAATTTTAACTTGTTTCAGGCATACTCATTTTTTTAATTTAAATTTAAAAAATTAGGTAAAATATAATCTTAAAAAAATGAGATACAATTAGAAAAGCATTTCTTGCAAAGCATGAAAATGGTTAAACAAAATGTTTTTTCATAAACTTAAAAATTAAGGTACAAGATTTAATTTCAAATTGTTATATTGGGCTTTTTAGTTATGATCAGTGTACTCTGTGTTATATTGTGGTGGGCAATACTAAAAGGTCTGAATAATGAGTATTATTGATTAGTTAACTGATGTAGAAAAAGATATGCAGAGAAAATGTTTTGAAAGAAGGAATTTTTAACTAAAATATTTATGTTAAAAATCTAATGAAAGAATTTTAACTTGGATTTATAAGCAATAAAATATTACAGAGATATTTATGTAATAAAATAGATTTAGGAATTCAATTTAATAAACAATAAACTATGGAATTGACCTGGTAACAAAAAAAAAAAAAAAGCGTAGGTTTTGATATATAGAATAAAGATACACATAAGAGTTAGAGAGAACGAGGGAGCCGTCCACGATAGGATGTTGACTTTGCCAGTTGTGGAAGCATTTGACTGGGCTAACTAAGAGATTATGCATTTTAAAAAAAAATATTTAGTTGAAAATTATATTTATATCATTAATTGCTAAATAATAGATAAATTTAGTTTTTTAAGTGAAAAAAAAAATTGTGAATATAACAAAAATTAAATCCAATGTCATTTTTAAATTCAATTTAAATTAAATTTTTAAGTTGAGAAAACATTTTGTTGAACCATTTTCATGCTTTGCAAAAATGTTTTCTAACACACACACACACACACACATACAATTTGGCCTTTTGTCTTAAACAAATATCAGAAAAGATATTACACTTCATCTTTCCTGGCTTTAGTCAGTAAAGGAAAAATCCTTCTTTATTGAGTTTTTTTTTTTCCTTATCAAAAGTCCTTTTCTTTGAGGAGGTGGATTTTACCTATATTAAAAACCAACATTGTGTCTAACACTGCTCTAGTGAGGAACATATATATATATATATATATATATATATATATATATATATATATATATACTAGCAGTTAAGCATGGTTTTGCTCAGGCCCTATGTACTGTTCATAGTGTATATGCATATATATATTAAAAAGTTTGACTCCTGTCCAGATAAACTACGTCTAAAATGTCAAGTGTTTAGACCCAAAATTGGTAGAGAAGTTTGATAGAGTCTGCAAAGGTCAGCTCTTTCAACTTTAACCTCTTGGCAGCCAAATTTTTGGCCAAAAACAGATTAAAAAGCTTGCCCTATGTCTCATGTAACACTCAACACTACTTGTTTTTAAACAGAATAAACATTTACAACACCAAAAATTTATCGAAGTAGCTAGAAGATGTTCGTAAGTTAGTTGACGAACACTTTGTTTACAGAGGAGAGAGAAAGAGAAAGGGAGAGAAAGAGAGAAAGGGAGAGAAAGAGAGAGAAAGGGAGAGAAAGAGAGAAAGGGACAGAAAGAGAGAGAAAAAAGAGAAAATAAAAGAGAAAAAAGAAAAGAAAAGAGAAAAAAGGGGGAAGATGTTAAAAAAATCTAATATACAAAAAAGAAAAGAACTCACCAATATCAAATTCGTCTGTAATCTTATGCTCCCCATCCAATCGGCAACGACGACACAGGTACCAAATCACAACGGTGGCTACCAGAACAATTAAACAAAACAGAGCAATCAATGCAAATGACAAATCACGCCAGTATTTACTATCCTCTTTGGGAATCCGTTCGTATTCTTCTACTCGAGGATTGGTCACTGGCCTACGCTCGGATACCCTGCCAGTGTCGTATTGGTTGCCTGCATCTGGGGCACCATTATGCACGTTCAAATGGCCAAACGTATCCACGGCCAGGTGCGAAAATTCAATAGAGTTCATATACTTTGTCTTGTTCTCTCGGCTGACGTGCCGGCTTCCAGCTATTATGGAGTCCGATGCCAAATTATGGTCATTGAAATCGCCATCTTTCTGGCTAAAGGAGGAAAACTTGAACTCGATGAATGGCCCACACATAATGTCCTGAGTTTGTTTACATGGCTGTCGAACAATTTGATTAAGTGGACACTCAGAGCATTTCACACATCTACTAAGGCTAGTATTGTAGTATTGTCCTTTCTCGCAGCTTGATGCAAGGGTCACTGTCAAAAGATGCAATAGGAGAAGCACCGAGCAGAATAGGAAAGGAAATCCCTGTAAGAAACCCATGTTCCTTGTCTTGTGGGGTAACATCTTGTGAGACTTGTTTAAAAAGGCTGAAAATAGAATGAAGAGAAAAAAATAAATTATTGTTAAAATATAAAACCAATTTACTTGTAAAGTTCTTTTTTTATTTGTCCTTTTAAATTTTTATTTTATTTTTTTAAAAGATTTTTAATTTAGGCAAATGCTTAAATTTTCATTATATTGTGTCTTACATGGGTCTCATTTGATAGCAGATATTTTCCTTGTATCACTGAGTAACTAACAAAAACATATTAAAAGAAAGATGTGTAAAATCTGTAAAAACAAAAATGTTAAACACTAGACATAATATTCATAAGAAACCAACACTGTAAGGCGGGGCAAATACCGTAACCAGGAGCTGGAAAAACATCGTAACCCGGAAAAAAAAAACAAAAAACATATCCTGGGGTTCTACTGTATATATATATATTATATATATATAGTAAAAGCAATAATTTTTTTAGACATTTCTGGAGCACTCACGGATAATGCAAGTTGTTATAATTGAATACCCCCTTCATCGAAAGGACATAAAACTCAAAGTATTATCTGTGGAATTCTTTCGATCTTGTCTTTCTGATGAATCACACCAATCTTGATGCTTTTTAGGAATAAGTATCCCGAAATTTGCAATCATGACGTAAGCAATTCTGACTATGAACGGAAAAAGTCAAATAAAATTCTGAGGCTTCTACACAATACGAACTGAACTAAACTGACTTTATAAACTAAAACTCAAGTTAGAGTTAATTTAACATTAGGGCAAAAATAATTTTTAAAAACACAGTTTGTCTCAAATTGTGTAAATTGGTCTGTGATGTCCGTTAACAGTTTCGGAAGTGTTTGGTGAAACTCAGAATTGACAACATAAACAGAAATTTTCTTGGATACCTATTCCTAAAATGTACCAGTCTTTTTTCTGCTTATCCCAGCATCGTTTCTTGAATTTTGTTTATGTCAAGTGTTCAACTAGTAACTCCTAATCATGCAGACACTCTTTAAGGGAGTATCTATTGTCTTGAAATAGAAAGGGTCAGAGGTCAGTCAGAAACAGCACGTAGGCAAATACCTTGATGTAGAGAAGAGAGCGCTGAAAAACACGACAAGCAACAAGCATGACAGGAAGAGTTGTGAACTAATCTCGTTGGAACATCCGAAGAATTTTAAGTATTAATAGAAATATTTCATAAAAATGGATACAAGTAAAAAGGTCAACGGCCAGCCGCCTCAGTAGGTGGCAGATATATGAACAGGAAATATATTTATAGGTTTTATTGCACTAAAAAGGAAGAAGATTGCAACAATATCAGAAACCACCAATCCTTTTTTCTTCTTCCCCATTGACTTGAAATCTGTGACGACTAAAATTGATGATGATTATCAAGGTGAGTCCGTAGTGTGCTGACACTTTAATCAATGAAAATGGTAATGTTAAAGTTAGCTTTTATAGAAAAATGAAAAAACAAACAAGAACAGATATTCTTAAGAGATGTCCTTTTAAACGTTTGGAAAAAATGGAAACAGCACTAACTCTATGTGGGGTTAACCGGCTTCCACTAAAGTTGAGTTCAGAATTGTAAATGTCAACTGAATTAAAGGAATTTTGGAATATAGTTTTTTGTCATTTACTCAATATATATTTAACCTTTCCTTCATCAATGGCCATCATTATAAGTGTAGCAAAAGTAGAGTGTTCACTATTTCTCTTTAGCAAAATGGTAACTGGATTGTGTCCATGTTTGGTTATTGAAGAAGTGGTATTTTATCAGTGCCACTGGAGAACCATGAATTTAATAGCTGTATTAAGTCTCTGAAACAGCTCCATGGTAAACAGCTGATGATCTCAGTTTTCTATTTCACAATTTATGTTTCATGCTATATACTTGCATCCAATTTTGTAATTGTGAATTTTCCAGTAAGTTTGTTTGCTAAGTCTGCAGTATGTTGAACTTGGTATCAGTAAAAATGCAGGTTCCTTTCTATGTGATTTGTTGAACATTTATTTAAGACAGATGACCATGTTCACCTGATATCACATAAATAGGGTTTAGTTCTCTACTCATTGTGTAACAGTTGGAATTGGCCTCGTTGATTAGAGCTCTCAGAATGGAGTTCAAAATGACATATTCCAGGGTTCAAATCATGCTATTGGTTTGAAATGTTATTTTCATACTAAAAATTCTGCAAGAATGAAACGTATACAGATATTATTATTATTACATGCAAAAAATATTTTTAAAATATTGTTATAAGCTGCCATCAACTAGGATCAGGTCTCTTTAAGAGTTACAATACACTGTCAACTTAAGCATAACTTAAGCATGGTGGCTGCCATTGAACATTACTTGACTAATTTTTTGTATTTGTCCAGTGACTCAACATTATAGAACTTAATTCTCTTTCCTTTCACTGTAAAAATTCCTGGTGGCCAAGGGGTTGAATATTGGGCTACAAAGCTAAAGGTGATTGTAACTGGGTTCAAATCATTCAACCAGTAATAATAATCATTTCCTACACTGACGATTGCATAAACATGAAACGGTAAGTAAAAACATTTAAAAGATATTGTACACATGCATACTAGACTTTTAGCTTGTTAAAAATGCCTAAAAGTAAAAATCTGTTGACTTAAAATGAGTGCGTTATGCCAAATTCATGGTTGAATATTGTTAAAGTTTTGCTCATTTTTGTATTAAATACTAATCCCTATTAATCCCTAACCGTGCATCAAACAGATACCATAATACTTTTTCTTTCTCTGTCTCTCTCTTCTCTCTTTCTTATCATAACAAAAGTCCATACAAAATTTCAGTCAGATCAGACCAGTAGTTTACTAGAAATAATGGAACAGTGAGAAATCTAATTTATAAAACTTACTATGTCTGTATGTCTGTCTGTTTCCATATTTTCAAACTATCACTTCCGAAACTAAAAGTCACAGAGCAGCGCTAGGGGCCGCAAATGATTGGATTTTTTATGGACCGTTCTTTTATGGGTCTTTAGCCAGTTAAAATAGTTAAGGCGTCAAAAATGGGCCAAAATTGAAAAAAAAATCGTTAAACATTTTGTATATTCATCTTAGTCTATTTTTAATCAGTTCATATGCATATCACGTTGATACAGTGGTAACGTCACCAGCTTTGAATGCTACAGTTTTGCTTTCAGTTTTGATTCTAGCGGATGGCACCCAAATACTTTTTTTTTACTTTTGAAATCACCACTCTATAATATCATATATACGAAATCTGGACAAATTAAAATATCATATTTAAGCTTATTTTACGACCGGGCAAAGCCGGGCACCTCCCTCCCTGCTAGTACAATATAGAAAGTATTACAACTGGTGGAAGGAGATCTCAGGTTAAAGACATTTTAACATTTTAGGGGTTAGAATCGAGGTGAATGTATGGGCTAATAATCAGACGAGGTTCTCACACTTGGTAAATATTCATCAACTAAGAAAAGCTCTCCGAAAAGAAACAACTCATTCTCAAGACACGGAAAGTGAGCAATTCATTGATTTGATTTACATTAATTAGTTTTAAGGTCAACCAAATGTACATCATTATCAGTTTATGAAATACGATGCAACAACCGGTTACGATCAGCAAACCTTACAAAGTCTTCTTCTATGAATACATATGTGTCTGCAAATAGTTAGGCACTGGAGTCGTTCCAGTTTTCGATCTCGCTACATTTATCGACGCTGACAAGCTGTACACTGTGAAACACGTGCTTGCAGCTAATTATATTTTATAAATATATACGCACACTAATGAAAGGGAACAATGTCTACTCCTCCCCTTAGCATTTAGGTAATGCTTTGTTATAAAAAATATACCTGAATAAGTTCAATTGTTCAACATAAAAATCCAACAAAATAAGTTATAAACATAACTTTATAAAGAGCGAAATATATATTTGAGTATTTACTTCAAAAGTGCTCAATACACAAGTAGTGCTTGGTAATAGAATGAAGGCTACTGACATATAATCTAAAAGAATTTGTTTTATTTCTATTTACTGTCAATTTTTTCAGGCTGTTTGCCTGAAATCGCCTAAAAAAAGTAAAATCTTGATTATTTTTTGGGGAGGGGGGGGGTAATAACCATAGGGTACAGCTCTTGAACAATATCCAAAATTCAAATAAAAATAAATAATAAAGTTATGACTTTCGAAAATCAGTGGCACGTTTGTTTATTTTAATATTTAAATTCTCAGGTTAGTCACCCACAGTAAAGAAATGGGTCTTTTGGTTAAGACCAAAATGTAGTTCATATTATTTACATTTTTGGGATTACTGTTCTCATCTTGAGTGTTATTTTCATGTTTCGGTTGATATAATCTCCAACCTTCTTCAGGTGTATCTTGTCTAATCTGAGAAGTTGCATGGAATTTCAGCTGAAACCCTTTATTTAATCCATAGGGGTTGCATGCTCTCGTTCCATCAGCTATGACTGGGTAGAAATCCTAAGTTATTTGTAATTGTATTTTGAGTGTAGCCCGCACTGATGATTGAACCTTCAACCTCTAGAAGAGTATAACTTATAACTGAATTTTAACGAGTACTTTATCCACTACATTAATTACACTCTGTTAAAGGTTCTCTTTGAAATTCTGTGCAGATTAAAGAGTTTGATCGAAAGATTTCAGGCGAAAATAACACTCAAGATGAGAATATTTTCTACACTTTTGATGGCCCATTATCTAATTTTTTTAAACATATTTTTTTGCAAATAACTAATTTAAAGTGTAGTATCTGTTTTGATGCCAAACATTTTTTATCCTCTCACAATGAATTATAATTTTTTGTCCCAATCAAGAGGGACCCTTTTTGGGGGTGCTAGATTTTACCCACATTAAAACTGATCATGTATCTAACTGCCCTTGTGGTAAAGTAAATCGCTCCAGACAAGGCATGAAACCATTTGTAAAGAAAAAACTACTTAATAGATTAGCCAACAATAAATGTTAGATGGATTCCAACCCAAAAACACCTGCTTGGATAAGTTTTTGTATTTTAATTTATTTTAAAGTGTTTATTTACTTTGAGACACAAGTAGTGCCATATATTAATTTTGGACAAGAAAAAAAAAAAAATAGTCGACAAGGTCATCTGTTGAGTCTCCATAATCACTTAAACATTGAAAATTAAAAAAAAAAAAATACTGATAAAAACCCACCCAATAGATGTCACAGTGACATTTATTTGTTATATATTTGTTTTTTTTTACGCTTTTGTTTTGTGGTCTATACTGCAAAATGCCCTTAAAAATGTTACTAGTTTATATTTATTTACATTGCTTTTTATTTACATTGCTTCATTTTATTATTAGTTTTTTTGTTTTGGTTTTCATTCACGCAAAAATAGTTGCATTTCCGTTTCAAGAACCAGGGTTACATTTTATGTGTTGTCTTATCGGATTTTACCAAGCCAGTACGGTTAGCCACGGGTGTTAATCTATAAGCACCAACTTTTGTTTTTAGATTGTCCTTGAAAAATAAACGGATAAAGTTTATTTGTAACTAAGCAATCTTCAATGGACGTGGTAATTCAAAATAAAAGATATTGACAGTGCATAAAAAAGTATGATTATAGTAATTTTCTTTCATCGTGAAAACACAAATACTTATGAATAAAATTAAAACTTGTTCATTCATAAAAAACACAAATACTTATGAATAAAATTAAAACTTGTTCATTCATAAAAAATACAAATACTTATGAATAAAATAAAACTTATTCGTAAATGATTTTTTTTTTTTTAATTTCAACTTTCAATGTTAAAAATAAATTTCCGTAGAAACTTCGGATTTTTTTTTTTTTTTTGAAAAGGATTGATAATTTGTATTATTTGGTTTACTATTCTCATCTCAGCATTTTGGCCGACGTAACGTCCGACCTTCTCCGGGTGCACAAAATAAAAGATACTGTAATTTTTTTCCATTTAAATATGAGTTTGTTTTCATCGGCAAGTGTCAAATTAACTTTAAGAATCAATCTGGTTAATTCCTACTTCCGTCACGTAAATTAAGTTGAAACGGGCTTCATTAATTTCAAACAACTAATTTTTATTTAAACAATGTTTTAGTTAAAAAAATTTTTTTAATTGTTATAGTAAGTTTCATTGTACACGTGAAATGATTAAATGAAAAATATAGCCGCCATCTTTAAAAACAAGTCGAGAAAGGGCTAGCTAAGGAAGAACGCTAAGTTCATAACACTCTTCTTATTTACATGTCTTCACATGAAGATAGAGCCAGACAGAATGAGAGTAATCCATCTCCTAAAAAAAAGTGCATTCTGGATTGGGACAAAAAATACAATTTCCTCAATCTAGAAAGATCTCTTCACTGATCAAAGGCAGAATAAATGAAGTGTTGTCTCAGAACAGATGATACACTTTGTTCTTAGCCAACTACAATCGTGTCCTTTAATTAGAAAATTATGAACTTATAAAGTTTTTGGTCATTTTTTTTTTTTTTAAGGGGAGAAAAAAATGGAAAATAAAAACTAGGGAATTAGTATAGGTGGCCACAAACTTGAGATTTGCAGATAACACAGTCCTTATCGCCGACTCTGAAGAAAAACTGCAAAACATTTTACCAACAGTAACAGACGAAAGGGAAAAGAAAGGATTACAGCTTAAAAGAAGACGGAATGCATGCGATTTCGAAAAAAGCTGTTATACCACATTGCAATATAGTCTGTAAGGGAGACAAAATCAGACAAGTAACCACCTTTAAATACTTTGGTTGTATTATCACCCTGGATGGCAAGTGTAACACAGAAATCAAGAAGGGAATTGGACAATCTAAAACAACTTTTAACAGCATGAAATGCATTTTTACCAACACTAAGCCTCAAGACAAAGATACCAGTGATGAGAGCCTACGTATAGTCCATTCTTTTATATGGATGCGAATGCTGAACTCTAACAAAGGACTTAGAACAACGACTACAAGCAGTGGAGATATGGTTCATCCAGAGAATCAAGAAAGCCTTGCAGAAGTAATGGACATGGCTGGATACAAGAAGGAAATCCATTCTCAATACCATCAGAGAAAGACAGCTAAAAATTTTCGGCCATATAATCAGGAGAAATCGTTATAGAGTGACAAAATATGCGGAAACAAGAGCAGATGAAGATAATGAACAAAATTCAGACAGTATAAATAAATTTGCAATGAATAAAAAGGGCACCAACAATGAACTCATGAGAAAGATTGAGAACAGGGAAGAATGGAGAGCCATGATCGTCGATGCCTGCAAGATCAGACCTGACACTTGAAGAAGGAACAAAAGCTGCAGAAATTGTAATTCGCAACAATTCTATTTTACAGAGATAAAAATTATTTTTGTAGTTTATTGCTTAATTATTAGTCATCCAAATTTTTTTTAACCTCAAATGTCATTTTATAGAGGGTAAGAATGTCTGGCGATTGTGCAGTTTTTTTTTTTCGGCACAATCGCCAAACATTGGCAAAAAAAAAAATTAAAAAAAGACAACTGTTACCAAACGCAAGAAAATTTACTTTTCAATTTTTTAAAACTCATTTTCATCCCAAACAAGATATATTGTCACTTGGATGTAAGGAGCTACTATTTTATTTTGTGCTAGCTAGGATTGGGGCATCATACTGAATACCAGACATTCACTGCTATCTCATACATTCCAACCGAGAGATCTTTTTAAGATTCTAACCGTTCCTTTAAGTGCAATTTTTGTACTTCTCTTGGTTCACCTGGTATATGTGCCTAGTAGTTTTTGAAATTCTTTTTCATAAGTCCAGTGCTCCTATAATTACTGGAATGATGGAAATCTTCATAAGATTTCAGTTTGTTTTAATACATAACATCTTATTTTGTTTCCCCTCCACCCTGTTTAATCCAACATCATTGAAAACACTAACTTCTACCAAGGTTGCTTTCTCCTTGTCCCACATCACTAGGTTAGGTTTAATAGATCAGTTTTCTAGGTACATAGCTGTAGGAATTGCTATGTACTTATCTATATCATTTTCAAGCATGTCTACTGAATGTAAACTTTATGTCATTGTCACTTTTACTTAGCCAAGCTAGCATGCTTTAAGATTAACAACAATTTTGCCGGGAGTTAGTTTTGAATCTCAGGTTTATAGATGACACAAAAAAATAAAAATCTTACCCTACTTCAATTTAGGTTTACGGTTCTACTAACACTACTACTTTACTATCTTCAAAGCCTGAAATTCGTAACCAAGTTCCCCGGCAGAATTGCCGTCCACCTTAAAAAGCATGCTGGTTTTGCTAAGTAAAAGTAACACTAACAAATGCATAGCTTTTAGTATTTTTCTTGTTAACTATACTACACAATTGCCAAATGTCTTTACCTTAGTTTTGAAATATTTATTTGCACAGAATATAAAATATCAAACAAATTAAATACAAAGCAATAAAAAAAATATGGGGATAATCAGTGTCGTTTATCCCTGGTCTCAAATATTTAAAATTGTCTATGCTAGAAATATCTTTGTATAACCTGGTCAGGTTAGTACGGGGTGGAACGATAATATTGCCGCGATAGAAAAGACATGATATCATTTCCATTTGATGAAAACCAGTTTTTTGGGTTTTTTTTTTGTTGCAGACCATCTACTAGTTGGGCAGTTGTATACAAATCCCAAAAGTGATAGGAACCTTCTATCATGTCTGAAAGTGACACAATGTTCAATGAACGAAAGAAGAGATGCGCTGTTGTACAACTCATGCTCTCTGCCGATTCAAGTTATAACAGGACCATTGCTAGCACTCTCAAAATGCATTGCTTGATTACCATAACAGGGACATGCCCAGGGTGATGAAAACATTTTTAGACCACGGTTATGGTCTTTGGTGTGGTTTCAAGTGAGGGCCACATCATGCCACCTCACATCTTCAAAGTTGCCTTGAAAGTTAATCGCAAAGTGTACCCGGATGTGCTGAAGAGTGTGGTGATTTCCTGGTGCAATCAGGTAGCCGCTGGCAGACCCTAGGTGTGGCAGCAGGACTAGGCACTAATCCATAAGTCTAAAGAGATCCAGGCTTGGCTTCAGAAGGAGGGCTACGACTTTCTATCTTTCTCTCACTGGCCTCTTTGTCCCCCGACCTGAACCTGCTGGACTACTTTGTTTCGTCTTATGTCAAGAACATCACCAACATGATCATCAAAGCTAGCCTAATCACCGAGCTCTTGCTGGCGCTTGTGGAAAAAGCATGCTTCCATTTCTGGATGTTTCAAGGCGGTGATTGAGGCCGAAGGCGGCTACATTGAATAGATGTCAGCCCTACTACATAAGCAAGTTACCTGAACTGATTTTTTCAATAAAACTTTTACAATAAATGTGTAATGTTGTTTTCTTTAGAGAGCCACTGTTATCGTTGCACCCTGTACATTTGAAAAAAAAAAAAAAAAAAAAAAAAACAACAACAACAACATACTTTATTTAGTTGTCTCTAATCCCGTGTCAAGGTTAAAATCGGCTTTTTAATGTAAGGAGAAATTTAAGGCACCTAAACCACGGCCACCGAGATATATCAGGCCTGTTAACTGAAAAATGCCTGCAGGCAATGTAGGTAAAATTTGTCAAACTGTCACTGTCGATACTATATGATGGCATTTTTAAAATGAGCATTAAAACATGTTCAAAAATAAAAGAAAGGAACCCAATTAGATTAATAATGAAACTGAACTTTATTAGATATAAATATTATCTTTGTAAAATTACTTAATTTTAAAGCAATATACAATTTAATACTGATAAAAATGAATTACGAAATTAGGGAACAAACAATTAAAGAACCATAAAACACAAACAATTCTTGGCCTTTGGGACAAGATAACAGTGTAGTTCTGTTTTGATGCTACAATTGACCTTTTCTGTCCTCGGCCGGTGGAGGAAAAATCCTGAAAAATGACTGAGCCAATTTTTATTTTTGTTCCTATCCAGAGTGCCTCTTATTGGGGGAGCTGGATTTTGCCCACGAGATTATATGTTGAAATATTTAAAAAAAACTTACTTTTTATAGAGAAATTATATTTAAAGTTTTGGTTTTCTGTTCTTCTATGTTCATTTTTCCCCATGTTTTTCATCAAAATGTGTAGTGTATTTTCATCAGTTACATGGTTAAGAATCCTATACTCCGCTATAGTCTTCATTTTGATAGTGCAGAATACATGAATGCGAAAATGAAGTTCACATAACTACAAATAGACAATCATACTATAATGTGAACATTGGTTAAAAACTAAGAAAATACGATATTAAATCAGGGCGGTGGTGAATTTTGGAGGGGACATTATTATTATTTCACTCACTAGGAGTTGTCTCACAGGCCATCATCAATGATCACTTACTGGCAGTAACCTGTGGTATTCGTTGGAGACCGAGTGACAACAAGTCTCCAGATTTCCAGTGTTCTTCACCTCTTGACAACTTATGCAGATAATTGCACGTTATCGCAACAGACATCGGCCATTGGTGTTTCCTGGAGTTTGGGTGACAAAATGCCTCCCCAAGGTATCAGATTTGAACTGCACACTTCCAACGGAGATCTGGTGGTAAGTACTACGGCCACGGCACCCTAGATTAGGAACAAAATAAACGTGTTTCTTCGCTTTTATATTTATGTTTGTTTGTTTGTTTTTTTTTAATGAAAAGGATCCCTGGTATTTCAAGTAGAAAATTATAAACCTGAATAATCTACTTTTAGCATCGTTTTGAATTGTTTATAAAGATGGCGACTATATTTTTTCGACCTACTTTTTAATTTGGCGTTTCAGTTTCACGTCTACGATAAAACTTGCTTGTGTTTTATTGTCATTTTATTTATTTTACTAGAACATGTTCTCTGGGAGTAATGTCAAAACTCATTCATTTCTAAATAAAATAAAATTCAAACAAAGACAATTTGATCCTAGGAAAAAAAAAAAAAAAGGACCAGATTTTTTTTTCTAATTGAAAATATTAGTTTATGTGCGTTTTTAAGAATAATAGTAGCTTCTGGGAAAAATTACGTTTTTCGTTTGATAAATTAGTTAAAATGACAGTTTAGGTTTCACTCCCTATCTAATTAACTGATCATTATAAATTTTGGGACACAAGGTAAGTTTCAAAGTATCCAAACAGGAGTTATATTTAATGCAAAGACAATAAAGAAGGAGGGCTTCCCGAAATTTTAACAATTATTAATATTATTATTAATATATTAGACATCAATAAATAAATATTCCCCAAATTGTTACATGTTTACCATGTCTTAAGAGAGAGAATGTCACATTCTCAGAATGTGTACAATTTCCCATTAAAAATTCAAATGTATTACCCGTAAGTCATTATACATGAATTAAGCAAGACTCTGAATTTCAGTTTCTCCTTAAGACCCCTTAAGCTTAAGCTTGGAATTTTTAGACATTTTCTAGAATCAAAATCATGGGTGCTAATGCAGAGAGTGATCCGCCGGCGGATCATCCGCGCTATTTTTTTTTTAAATCGTATTTCCACGTTTAATTAAAGTTTTATGATATGTTTTTATTCAATTGTAAGGTTAATTACAGAATAGGTACAACACACCTTCCCCTCCCCATGTTAAGAATGGCTTTTTAAATAATAACGTTATTATTTCAGCACGGATCACTCACTGCATGATGAGTACCAAAATCATGTAATCGATTTTGATCAAAATTAGAATAAGGATTTCTACACATAAGGTTTAGTGTGATCATATTTTAGTTTTAATCATCATGGGGTGGGGTGGGGGGCATAAAATGGTGCAAAACTTATGTCCAGAGAAACTCATTGTGGTGAGTGTATGCACAAATGTTGCCGTGCTATTTTTAAAAATCGTATTTTCAAGTTAAATTCGAGTTTTTACTATATCTTTTTTGACTTAAATTGTTAGGTGAAAGTATAAAATAGTTACAAAACTCCCCCTCCTCATGTTAAGAATGACTTTCTAAATCACGCTATTATTTTAAACATTTACTTGCCTCCCCGCGAGAGCAGAGTTAGACACAAGGTCAGTTTTTTAATGTGTGGAAAATTCAGCTCCCAAAAAAGGGGCACTCTGAATAGGAACAAAAATATAAATTGTCTTAGTCATGAAAGATTTCTTCTTCACTGACTAAGGACAGAAAAGGTGAAGTGTTGCATCAGAACAGATACTACACCGTGATCTAGGCCAGATATTATTTTAGCACGGTAACCTAAGTATATATGGTACTAGTGCAGAGAGTGATCCGGACGTAAATAACGTTATTATTCAAAAAGCCATTCTTAACATGGGGAGGGTGTTTTGTACCTATTCTATACTTCAACCTTACAATTGAATAAAAAAAATATATCAAAACTTTAATTAAACTTGGAAATACGATTTAAAAAATAGCGCGGATCCGGATCACTCTCTGCACTAGCACCATATATATATATATATATATATATATATATATATATATATATATATTATATATATTATATATATATGGAAAAATATCCTACATGATGTTTACGAGTACATTTTTAGTTTTCGACACTCGAAAATAATTTTCAAACCTTTAAGTTGGCGCGTATAAAGTCATTTTGTTGGAATTAAATATGTATTTGCGAAAGCCAAGGACTCGTTCTTACCAAAATAAAAAATGTAGTTTCCGAAGGAGTCCCTATTCTAAAAAAGAACCCAATTTGGTTTCAGATTCCAATAAATTTTTAGCCCTACCGTGCATTCATACGAGAAATAAAAATGGGTCAGTCATGCTTTTTTCCCCTTTTCTGGCAATAGAAAAAGTTGGTCAGCAATTTTGATGTTTATATATTTTACAACTTTGTTTTGGTTATTTGAACATCGTGATATTTTTGACGGTGCTAAAAAAGTAAAACTCGTCAAATAATACCCAAAATCGAGACATTTTTTTTAAATATTTGTAGACAACTTTTTTTTCACAGCAAGAAACAAAGAAAAGAGAGTAGTAGTTTTAGTAAAAAAAGAAAAGTTTTTTGATCAACAAATTAAGGGAACTTTTTTTTTTTTGATTTAGTTTGCAAATAAAGATGAAAGACATGTTTATAAATTGAATAAATCGAGTCTTACGTATCCAGTCGTTTGTTTGACGCTGGTCCCTCGTACTTTTAAAACCTGCACTTAAATTTTGTTTTTGTCCTCCGCTTTTGCTTTTTGAAACGAACTTCAGCGAGGAGAGAAGAGTTGTTTAAAGTTGGTGGAAATGGACACGAACACCTTCGGTAATCTTCGGCTGTTCCCGTGAAAACAGAAACGGTGTTTAACACGGAAATTGCCGAAAATTACCGAAGTAAGTTTCTATTTCTTTTTCTTTTTTTCTAAAAAGAAAAAAAAATTTTGGATAACTTCTTAAAAGATAAAACTATCTTAAAAAGTTGTTTTATTTGATTTCTTCTTTTCTATGTAAAGATTAAAAACTCCATTATATCAAAAAATGTTTGAAATTAGATGCAACAACTTCAGTACATGAATGAATTTTTTGGTTGTTCAAAAATATTACTTATAAAGACCGTAAAAATATTTCCTATTTTGCTTGGAATTTGACCAAATTTTAAATAAACTTGTTTTTGCTCTTAAAGTGTATTTCTTGTCGTGAAATAAAATTTTAATTCATTTTGTAAAGTACCGAAAAGATAACTTTAAGTTAAGGTTTTAATCGCTGGCGGCCATGTTTTTATTCTTGCACCAATATTTATTATTATTGTTGTTTTAAACTGTTATTACGCATAAATAAAAACTTTTTGGCATAGGGCACGATTTTCTTTTTAAAAAATTGGAATTTGTAACGCTAAAATTGGATTCTACCGAATTAATGTCACCAAAAGTTTTATGCAGATACTAAACGAAATATTTCAACGTTCCATTAATCGAATTTTTCCAATCAAAAAGAAAATGCATTCTGGTGGATTTAATTTTCTCATCGTCGAACTCGCCTCACCCCTCACGCCTCACAATTACAACTCTGAAAATAATTTGGTTCTTTGATACGACAGGGGCGCGTGTTTTCCTTTTCTTTAGAAACACAAAATTACTTGATTTTTACCTCGCTAGAAATTACTTTAACTGGCAGTTTAAAGGCTTCAAAATCACTTTCAAATATTAAACGGTCACAATACACAAGTACAAATAGACCATTGTTAATTCTGGTGGATTTCATTTCGTTATTAATTTTTTCAATGAATCACTATATTAAAAATAAAAAACAAAAAAAATGTGTGAGTAACACAGGTGAGAAACGCACACGTTCGAAGCAGCAGCAGCAGCAGCAGCAGCACAGTGAATGTTATTATGTATCGACTCTTGATTAGGCAAAAGATCAAAATCAGCAGTTTCTGTCAACTAATCACATAAAAGCCGAAACAAAGTTTTCCTTTTTCTTCTCATTTCTCCAAGAGACACCATATGTGCGCAGTATGACTAGTCCCTTTGGGGCGAAAAGGCTCCCAGAAATAGCCCACACATAACGAGAGAATTTATTAAGCTTCAAAGCACAACGTTCAATGAAGTGCCCACATGTGGCTCACTGAACTTACATATACAGCTCATACTTACAATTAATATATATATATATATATATATATATATATATATATATATATATATATACTTACAATTAATATATATATACTTACAATTAATATATATATATAGTAATATATATATAGTTAATATATATATATAATTAATATATATATAATTAATATTTCTATACATCCTATTTATACACACCTAAATATATACAGTGTCAGTGAGCAACTGAACTCAAGAAAAAAAAATTCAAAAACTACCTGACAAATATACCCATTGAACCAAGTGCAAGAGAGATTCAAACAATTCCACTTAAAGGAACGGTTAGAATCTTAAAGAAAGATATCTTGGTTAAAATATATGAAATAACGAGTGAATGTCTGGCATCCAGTAGGATGCGCCATCCCCAGCTTGAATAAATTGATAAGAAAATTGAAAGAAAAAAAGTGCCTGCAAAAAACAAGCATCTGTCTTCAATTTCTCTTTACACAAAACAAAAAACAAAGGCAAAAAATGAAAAAAATCTCTTTCTCTTAGAACATTCTTGGAATTCTGAACTTTTACATGTTTCTGTTTTTGAGATAAGGATTATTTGGATTATTTGGATTACAGTTCTCATCATCCTATTCGCACAATTGGAAAAATTACATTGAGAGCATTGCTAGGACCGCTGCACAAAAAGTAGGTTCTCTCTACCGTGCAAGAAAGCTACTAATGTCCGAAAGTATCCTGTACCTCTATAAGGCCACCATTCGCCCATGTATGGAGTATTGTTGTAATATTTGGGCTGGTGCATCTGCTACTAGTCTCTCACTCCTAGACAAGGTTCAAAAGAGAGTCGCCAACCTGATAGGTCCTGAACTGTCATCTAAATGTAATTTAAAAAAAAAAAAAAAAATTTTGTTGAACTTGAAAATCTTTCTGTCACAGTCAGGAATCTGCAGAAATTTCAAATGGAAGCCTTTATTTAATCTACGGGGATAGCATCCCCTCTTCCATTAGCCATAACCGGAAAAAAGTCTTAACTAATCGTAATTGAATTCTTAGAATTGCCCACATTGATGATTGAACCTTCAACCTCCAGAAGAGTATCACTTACAACTGAATTTTTATGTAAGTACTTTATCCATTATGCCATGGATTTCAAGATGAGAACAGTCGTCTGAAAAATCCAAATAATACAGACTTTGAACTTTTGTATTCTACAAACTCTTTATATTGTTGGATATAGAGACGTGGCGACGCACGTTTGAAAACAGAGGTGTACATGCACGCACATTCTAGATGGAGTTGTTCTACATTTTTGTGTCCCATAAAAATGACCGGAATTTTACAAATTAGTCCCCATAATATATAATAATCAGTAGAGGATTGATTCTATAATAATACATATGCAATCTGCATAATTTAAAATATCATGTTTAAGCATATTGTACGACTGGGCAACGCTGGGCATCCAGCTAGTTTTTTATTAAATAAAAAATCATTTTTTTATTTATTTTTTTTCCTGGAACTTTCAATTTTTTTTTAAGTCAATATTTAAATATTTGTAGGGGTGCTCAGTTTCTAATGCAACGTTCAAGTAAATTGATCACCCATTTTAGAACCACTCAACAGTTTTAGGCCAAATTTTGCGAATTTTTACCTTTTTTTTTTTTTTAAATTTAGCATTTTTTAAAATTTCACTTTTTAAAATAATCTCCGAAAAAAAAAAATCACTTTCAAATGGCTTAAAAATCTCAGATGCTTCTAAAGTGGGTGATCGATTTCCTAGAATGTTGCATTAGAAACTGAGGCCCCTACAAATATTTAGATATTGACTTTTTAAGAATAAATTTTTGATAATCTGGTAGACTAGTGTCCATTCGATAATAATCTGCTGAAAAAAACTGAAAAAAGAAAATAGAAAATAACAGAGAGGAGTACCGTTTCCATACGTGTGGCATTTTTTTTTTTTTTTTTGTCCTGCGTTGTCAGTAATTGTTTTGTCTGAATAGACTTTGTCATTCTTTTTTCTTTCTTTTTTTTGTCAATGTCTTTCACTTTCACAATACACATGGGAGATGATTACACAGTTTTATTAAAAGACTAGCAGGAGCACCTAACATTGCCCGGGATTGAATGAGGATTACTACTATATACTTTTTCACAATGTTTATAACAGTATATGATTTTCTTGGCTTTTAGTGGCCCCCTCTCCCCTATTTCGCTCTCTAATATAGTTAGAAGAAGGTGAAATGTTGGAAAACTCTTTGAATTAGCTTCTTTTACATATGTTACACTAACAGGAAAACCTGACGTTGCCCGGGATTAAATGAGGATCAACGAATGTTCCATATTTCTAATACTTTCATTGCTCATTTTGTCATTCAAATCGATTGATCATCTGCTCTAGTTGGAGACCCTCTGTGGTGCATCAGAAAGAAACTTCACATGCCTGCTCACAGCGACTTACTCTATTATTATATTATAGTCTGCATTGCACTGTAGAGAACCTAATGTTGGTTTTATAAAATTAATTTTAGATAATGACTTGAACTAAAGTTTAAAATGCAATTGTGCTCTAAACAGGAACATTTATTTTGAATAGGCTTTTGTCTTATCAAAGAACCTACTGTCGATTTCATATGCCAGGCCATTCTGCTTGTGTGATGACAAAATTTTTCCAATGCACTTGTGATGTAAGGTTAATTTGGGGCAAAATCAGACTGTTTCTTCTTCAATAAGATTATTCTGATTGTTGATTTTCAATACCTACTGGAGACATGCTGATACAAAACCTATTTAAGAACACTTCCAGACACATAAAGTATATTTGAGTGAAATTAAAAAAAAAAATGGTCAAGCTGTTTCGGAATCCATACAGAACAAACTTATACTGACACACACAGACAAAATGTCTTTTATATATAAGTACAGAGTGTAATAGAAGAAACTACTCACACAAGCGGTAGTATATCTGTTTACATCTCAGATGCAGGATCGGAGAGGAAAAGGAGCAAAACCTTGTATTTGTAGATGGACTTTTTTATATATATGTGGCATTAATTTACATGTGAGAGGAATAGCTGCTTTAAGAAGGACGAATTGGAGAGGACAGCCGAGTGTTTGGCAGCTAAGAGAAAACATCAAAGGTAAGATTTGTATATTTACTTATTTATTTTGCAAACTGTTATCCTAATCTTCATAGTTATTGTTTCATGACATTTCGGCCAGCTATTCCTCTGATCT
>NC_136495.1:18157283-18259783 GCF_053919585.1 Euprymna scolopes
TTAATCCTTTGACTGCCAAATTTCTGACCGGAAACTGATTAAAAAGATTTTCCCAAATCTCAATACCCCTTATGTCAAATCTCGAGTCTGTAGACTGAAAATTAACAAAGTAGTTTGGTAGGAAAATGAGCACACACACACACACACACACACACACACACACACACAGACAATTTCACTTTTATAGATATATGGATTAATAAAGAACATTTTCCATTGGCCTTTTTTTAATGAAAATTTTGCTTTAAATATATTTTTTATACCTTAACAACCCGAGTTACTTCTCTTGTGTTTACATTCACTGTCCAAAACAATATGACCGGCCTTTTTTTTCTTTTTTTTGTGAATTATGAAAATATTTGATTTTTGAAATAATTCGCTAATATTTCACTAATTGCAACATGCCAATCAAATAGATAACATTCCTTTTAGTTGAAATTGACATAGAAAAAATTAGTAGTTATTATTATTTTTAAGGAAAACTCAATTTTTAGACTATCAGATTTTGTTATTATAACGAAGAAGAACCAAAACGTGCTTGCTTTTCAGCGAAAACAATTTTTTTTTTTTAGAAAACTTAATGTTTTTTCTTTTCTTCATTTTGTCTCCGACTTTATAGCAACCATTGTACACTTTTTTATAATGGTGTCGTTAAATTTTAACAGATCAAACACATTGTAGATTTAGTCACAAGGAAACAGTAAAAAAAGAAGAGGAAAAAGAAATTCAACTTGCTGTTTGAGTTGTTAACAAAAGACCTTTATTCCTCCTTTTCTGTGACATCTTGTCTCAGCTGTGAGGGCACCCATGCTTTTCCGAACACTCTTTGAACCCTTCTCTTTCTTTGAACGCCTGTGTCATTTTATCTCTGCTGTGACGTCACTTTGCACAGCTGGCTTGGCCATTTGCATATGGCTGCTGCTGCTAATTCAGCACCAACAGCTCTGTTACACGTCAACAACATCGGACATGTATCTTTTCTCTTTCTATGAGGAGCCAACTCCTCAATTAATATCGCAAACAAAATAAAGAGAAAAATGAAGGAAAAAAGAAAGAAAAAACACTAACTCTTCTATGAATAAGTTGTTGTAAGAAATCATCAGCAACAGCAGCAGCAACAGCAGCAGCAGCAAAAGCAGCAGCAGCAACAGCAGCAGCAGCAACAGCAGCAGCAGCCCTGTATTTTTTTAACAGCATCGGCAACCACAGCTCTCCAAATTGTAGAGCCATGATGATCTTAGGAAGACAAGTAAAAACAGTAGTTTCCTGGTGCTTTCCATCTTGATTCGGGGGTGCATCTCTCCCACCAACCTATGAGTTAAACACACCCTGATGCCAATCTGAATATTTCTACGACTCGGCGTGGTACATGCAGTGCTTAACCTTCCCAAATTGTCACCCATCTGGTACTTGCCAGGTTCATCATTGCTTAACTTCAGTGATCTGGCAAGAACTGGCGTGTCACCGAGATTGTGGTGTATATTTAACAATAAAAGTAAAAAAAATGATTTTAATCACTTAAAATAAAAACTTATAAAAAGTATTCAGTTTTCTGGATTTTCAAATTGAACTTGTGATATTTCTATTTACTTGCCTCCTCACGAGGGCAGAGTTAGACACAAGGTCGGTTTTTAATGTGGGGAAAATCTAGCTCCCCAAAAAGGGGCGCTCTGGAAAGGCACAAAAAATAAATTATCTCAGTCATGAAGGACCTCTCATCCACTGACCGAGGACAGAAACGGTGAAGGGCAGCATCAGAACAGACACTACACTGTGATCCTGGCCCAAAGGCCATCTGTTTTCAAAGATATGGACAAGTTTCTCTATTGTTCTTTGTGATCTTTAATATAAACCTGCTTTTACTTTGCAGTGAAAATTATTTCTTTTGACAGAAATTACTGACTATTGATACCTGATACAGAGTAAATGTGGTATTCTGGTGATTGCTAATGAGTCTAGTCTGGATTAGGATAGACTGTGGATGACCATCGACCCCCCCCCCCTCCCTATATTTTTACAGACCTTGTGCCTAATCTGTTAAAACTGGATTTGTGAAGCTCCAGCTCCTGTTGCATCATCACAGAGCTTCATCCTTGCACATGTACCTATTAAACGAAAATACTTTTGACTCATTTACATAGCGGCAAAATCCCACCCCTTCACTGTAGAGTTCCTTAGGTGCCGGGAAATAGTTTCCTTCTTTTTTTTTTTTTTACAAATACGTAATTCAAAGTCTAACATTGGCGAAGGTACAGAATAGTTAACAAAGTCCTCATTTGGACTCCTTATATTAAGCATCTATTTCTAAATAAATAGTAACGCTATTATTTAGAAACCCATTCTTGATATGAGGAGAGAGATGGCTTTGTTCCTATGCAGTAATATCAGTTCTTTATCTGACGAGGAGAAATCTTTCTCAATTGGAAAAATTTTTATTTATTTATTTATTTATTTTTTTATTCTACAAGGCAGTCACAGCTTATCAAGGCCCGGAGGCCACTCAAGGATAAAGGTTATTCAAAAATAAGTAAGATAACTCATACTTTTTTTTTTTATTGTTCTTTGTTTAAAAAATGTCGAAACAAATTAATTAAAAATTAAACGTTATTCTTTTAAGTTTATTTTGAAAAGTTATTGCAATGCATGTGTGTTTTTAAATTTTCAGAAATTTTCAACAAAAGTTTGTACATGGTCATTTCCAAGGCATAGGGTTTTTTTTTTTTTTACACAGTGATCACCACTTATCAAGGCCCGGAAGCCACTCAGGGATAAGGGTTATTGCAAGTACATTACGTTAGTGTGGAGATTTGATGAAGTGTTTACTTAAGGGGGCGGTTCATTAGAAATTTGTTAACGTTGGACTTGAAGACATCCAAGTTGTAGTTAGGTGGGAAGCAGGAAGACGAAGCAGAGTTCCACAGGTGTGCAGTTCTAAGAACGAAGCTTTGTCCATGGAATCCGCGTTTTGATTTAGACACAGATATAGAGTGGGGGAAATTTTTCACAGTGGATTCAGCTAGACGGTTGTTTTTCGTGAAAGATTGGCGAAGGGGGACCAGAGATTGGAGTTCAGACGAGCACCTGCCATGGAAATAACGATAAAACAAGGATAGACTCGCAACGTCTCTTCTGTGGGAGAGAGGTTGCAGGGTAGAGAAAAGGGCATCCCCCATAAACCACAAAGTCTATTTTGTACTCTGTCAAGGCAGGATAGGCTGTTTTTAGCAGCTCCTGCGCGGATATGGCAACAGTATTCCATCCTTGGATGTAGTTGGCTTTTATATAGATAGAGAATTGCATCAGTAGTGAGATATCTTCTGGAGCGGTAGAAGGATCCCACCATCTTTCCAGCGACCTTGGCAACACTATGTGTTTCATTTCAGATCAGGAGTAAAGGTCAAACCCAGAAGCTTGTCAAAACATGGGGCCTCACCCAGACGAGAGCCATCCATCACAATTGATGCCAGATGGGGATCAGAGCGTTGATGATGTAAGGATAGGAGTTTGGTTTTGGATGCATTAAAGGTAACCAGCCACATCTTCCCCCACTGAACCACGCGCTCGAGATCAGAAGAGAGAGAATCAGAGAGAACTTTGTCATTTACAGCCTTTGATGTGTTGCCGTAGATGGTCGTGTCATCAGCATAGATGTCAAGGAATGATTTAAGTATGTGTTTAGGGAGGTCATTGATGTACCTATTTACAATGCCTCCCCACGGGACAGAATTAGACACCAGAGTCGTTTTTTAACGTGGAGGAAAGGTACAAAAATAAAAATTGTCTCAGTCGTGAAGGATTTCTCCTCCATTGAAAGAGAATGAGAAATGGAAGTGCCGCATCTGAAGAACAGATACCACATTGATGTATATCAGGAAGAGAGTTGGGCCCAGGATTGACCCCTGAGGGACTCCAGCATTTATATTGCAGGCCTCCAATTTTTGTCCATCTACCACTACTCTTATCGGAGAGAAATGATTTAATGATTGACAAAACATTTCATTTATACCGTAGCTGGAAATCTTGTGAAGTAGACCCTTATGCCATACCTTGTCGAAGGCCTTTCTACCCATCAACAACAACTCTTATGAGCCTATCAGAGTGAAATGATTTAATAATTGAGAAGACATTTCCAGCTATACCGTAGCTGCAGATCTTGTGAAGTAAACTTTCATGCCATACTCTATCAAAGGCCTTTGATATGTCAAGAGCAATTGCCCTAGAAAGGAAGCCTTTGTCAAGAGATTCACTAATCCTGTGGGATATAACCGTCAGCACATCTGCGGTAGATCTTGCAGAGCGAAAACCATATTGTGTGTCACTAAGAAGGTTATTCCTGCTGAGGTGGTTGACTATTTCTCTATTTAATATAGATTCCAGCAACTTGCTCATAACATACAGGAGACTTATTGGCCTGTACTGAGAGGGAGATGACTTATCACCTGAATTCTTAAATACAGGGCAAACTGATGATGTTTTCCAGGGAGTCGGAAAGTCCTTCTCCTTAAGGCAGCGCTTAAATAGTTTCGTAAGTATGGGAGCAAGTTCTGGTTGAAGCTTTTTAACACTATAATTGGGATGCCATCAGGGCCAGTTGCTTTACTGGAATCTAGGTTCTTGATTAGCTTGGTGACCTCATGCATGGATATTTGTATGTTACCTAGCTTGTTCTGTGTTATAGGAGGAAATATGGGGAGTTGATGGCCTTCGTCGCATAGGGTAGAATTAACTTCAAAGTTCTTTGCAAATAGTTTGGCCTTGTCTGATGCTGACGAGATGACCTCTGGTCCATTGATAATGGTTGGCATGTGTGTGCTCTTTTCAGTACATGATCAAGCAATCAGATAAATCAAATAAAGTCTCTTTTATACGTACATGTGTATGGTCGCTGGTGTAGATTGTATTATAAATTTTCCTAATGTGCGTTTGTGTGTGTGTGTGCGTGTGTGTGTGTGCGTGCGCATGTGTGTGCATGTGTATGTGTGTGTGTGTGTGCGCGTGTGCGTGTGTATGTGTGTGTGCGTGCGTGTGCGCGCGCGTGTGTGTGTGTGTGACGCAGTTTATCCGAGCCTACAGGTAACCCACCCAGGCAAGTAAGGTACCGAAATGAAGCTTATGACCCAGCGGTTGTTTTAGAGATATTTATATCCATGTTTGGTGTATGGAAATGCAAAAAAATAATGCAAAAAAAAAAAAAAAAATCAAAAAATGCAAAAAAATAACGATTTACTAAACAATGTTTTATTTTCTGGATATTTAATACTTAATAATTTTTTTTTTTTTTAATGGAGAGTAGACAAAGCATTGTGGATGCATTATCGGCAGCTCCCGTTACTCTCGCTTCTCTTTATTTGCCACTCAGTCCTCATATTTTAATGAGTGATTTTTCTGACAAAGGGAGAAGCTGTATTCTAGGTTGGCAGTATTTTGCGTGAACAGCCGTCAAAGATGTTGGAAATTTTCTGTTTCTATGTCTAACCTTGTTGTCATGTCACTAGTAAGAGTGCTGGAGGTAAACGTTTTATCTGGGCTGATGTTATCCGCCTGATAGTCAGGGATCCGAACCTTGGATTAACCACTAAGGAGGCTGTCCTATCAGCAGGCGCAAAGTACTGGGGCTGCTGCATTGCCATTTGGTGAATGGATTCTGGACCATGCAGCAGCTTCTGGTGGGGCTTCTCGATACCATATTAGTGGGTAATTGTTACAGCTTTACCTTTTCATGTGCTACAAAAAAAATATTTCTTCATTTCTATTTCTCTCTTACTTTCCCTCTCTGCCTTACTTCAATTCCCAAAACTGCATCATGAAAAGTTTCAATAAAAATACACGATTAAACCCGGATCTCCAACTTCTAACGTAGACCCCCACTACCATGTCTCCTTCTCGAACATCAGGGGTCTACGTTCTAACCTTCCAGAGGTTGAAACCCAATTACAGGAGACTAAACCAGACCTTTTATTCCTAAGTGAAACTGGCATTGGACAGACTATTGCCCTAGATGAGTTTGTAATTAAAGAATACTCTAACTTAACTTCCAAATCTGACCCCAAGATCGCCATGGCCATGGAATATGTGCCTATATAAAAGATGGGTTTCCATGTGGTAGGGACATCTCCAGAGAAGATCCTAACTTACCCTATATGTGCTTCTGGGTTGCCCTTGCTCAAACTACTGCATTTATATTTGCTCTCTATTGCCCCCACAACAGCGGAGTTATTATCTTTAAAAGCATATCTGAGAAAATTGACCAAGTCCAATCTGCTTATCCTTCAACTAACATTCATGTCTGTAGAGACTTCAATGTTCACAATGTAGAATGGTTAACTCACTCAAACAAGACCGATGATGAGGGGAGGTTCTGTCATGATTTCTTTATTGCTTATGACCTCACTCAGATTGTTCACGAACCCACCCGTGTGCCCGATACTGACGTCCAGTATGCAAGTCTCCTAGACCTTTTTCTCACAACTTGTCCTGAACTGTTCAGCTTCTGTTCTGTCTCCACTTGTATCTTCCGACCACTCAGTTAAGATAAAAATGAAATGTAATAAATCCTCAGATGTACCTCTCCATCGTACAGTATATCGATGCTCCATCGCTGACTGGGATAGCTTCCGTACATTTATATCAGATCTACCTCTGCGTTCCATGTTTAAAAAGGATGTGTCCTCTATAGTATCAGACCTGACGGAATGGTTAATTGTAGGTATAGACTGTTTCATACCCTTGAAAAAATTCCAGCAAAAACCTAACAGCCAGCCGTGGTTCTCTCAAGAATGTACTGCTGCAATTGAGTACAGAAATCACTTTTTCCATTGCTTCCAACATAATAGATGTACTGAGACTAAAGCTGCTTTCAGGACTGCCAGCAACCAGTGTAAAAAAGTTATAAAGAATGCAAGAGAGTTACATGCTCAGTCCGTTAAGTCCAAAGTAGCTGATCAGCGGCTTGGTTCCCACCTGTTTTGGCAAATAGCAAATAGAATCCTGAACAGAAGCGTGTGCTCTATCCCAAGTATCATCAATGGACCTGAGGTAATCTCGTCAGCATCAGACAAAGCCAAACTCTTTGCCAAGAACTTTGCAGCTAATTCTGCCCTTTGTGACCAAGGCTGCCAACCTCCAATATTTCCTCCTGTATCAGAAAACACGCTATGTGATATACAAATATCTGTATGTGATGTTGCCAAGCTAATTAAAAACCTTGATTCCAGTAAAGCCACCGGCCCTGATGGTATTCCAATTATAGTACTCAAAAGACTTCAACCAGAACTAGTGCCCATCCTTACAAAACTGTTTAAATGTTGTCTTAAGGAGAATTGCTTCCCATCACCCTGGAAAATCTCATCAGTATGCCCTGTATTTAAGAATTCAGGTGATCGCTCATCTCCCTCTCAGTACAGGCCAATAAGTCTCCTGTGCATCATAAGTAAATTGCTGGAATCTGTGTTAAATAGAGAAGTAATCAACCATCTCAGCAAAAATAACCTTCTTAGTGACACGCAATATGGTTTCCGTTCTGCTAGATCTACAGCAGATGTCCTTACAGTTATATCTCATAGGATTAGCGAATCTCTCGTCAGAGGCTTCCTTTCTAGGGCAATTGCTCTTGACATGTCAAAGGCCTTTGATAGAGTATGGCATGAAAGTTTACTTCACAAGATCTGCAGCTACGGTATAGCTGGAAATGTCTTCTCAATTATTAAATCATTTCACTCTGATAGGCTCATAAGAGTTGTTGTTGATGGGTAGAAATCAGAAGCTCTCAGTATTAATGCTGGAGCCCCTCAGGGGTCCATCCTGGGCCCAACTCTCTTCCTGATCTACATTAATGATCTTCCAAATCACATCCTTACATCATTCGTAGACATTTATGCTGATGACACTACTATCTATGGTAGCACATCTAAGACTGTAAACGACCAAGTTCTTTCCGATTCTCTCTCCTCTGATCTTGAGCATATGGTACAATGGGGAAAAGAGTGGCTGGTTACTTTGAATGCATCTAAAACCAAGTTTTTATCTTTACATCATCAACGCTCTGATCCTCATCTGGCATCAATTGAAATGAATGGCTCTTGTCTTGGGGAGGCCTCATGTTTTGACAAGCTTCTGGGCTTGACTTTTACTACTGATCTTAAGTGGAAGACATACATTAAATCCGTTGCTAAAACCGCTGGTGGGATCCTTCTATCGATCCAGTAGATATCTCACTGCTGATGCAATTCTCTATGTATATAACAGCCAGGTACGTTCAAGGATGGAGTACTGTTGCCACATCTGGGCAGGAGCTGCTAGAAAGGACTTATCCTGCCTTGATAGGGTTCAAAATAGAATTCGGAGCCTCGTAGGAGATGTCCTTTTCTCTTCCCTGCAACATCTATCTCATAGAAGAGATGTTGCGAATTTGTCTCTGCTTTATCGTTATTTTCATGGCAAGTGCTCGGCTGAGCTCCAATCTATGCCCCTCCCCCCCACCTCGCCAAACTTTCACAAGAAACACCCGTCTAGCAGAAATCACTATCAATAATTTCCCCCACTCTTTATCTGTACCTAAACCTAAATGTAGATTCCATGAGCAAAGCTTCTTTCTTAGAACTGCACGCCTATGGAATTGTCTTCCGTTTTCCTGCTTTTCAGTTGATTACAATATGGTTGTCTTCAAGTCTTACGCAAACAAGTTTTTGATGAGCCGTTCCATATAAGTTAACAAATTTACCGAATCTCCATTACTAACGGTTACTATATTGTCCAATTTCTACTGTACACTTGTCAGAAATCTAATTTCTTCCTTCTTTTCGTCGTTGTCTTTTATCTTTCCTCCCTTCTTTCCTTCTTTAACTTTACGTCTTTTTAACGAGCTGCTGCTGCTGCTGAAAGAATTACGCCACAATTGGTTCTACTAAGAGATATTTTTCCCGTGAAAATTCAACAAGTGCACTAAAGAGCGGAGTGAAAGTCAGTTTTGGACAGAGATTCCACGAGGGTAACACGCAAGTTACGAGCTCTGGTCCTACTCAGACATTCAAGTCTTAAAAATAGTAAAAGTTATTTCATTGTTCATAGGAATGAATAATGAGTTTCAGTAAGAGTCGAATCAAGTTGGTTGACTCGAAAAGAAAAGAAAGAATAAATTCTAAGAAGAATTGATCTATAAACTTGACGCACGAGATGCGATTAAATGTCGGCGTGTGGAAACCGAAATGTCTTTCCATGTTGTAACCAGTGAGAATTTCATCTGACAAGAAGGACGAACGAAGGTTTTACTAAACAACATTGAGTTTTCAAATTCAAGGATTATTTTCAAAAGAACTTTCAAGGATTCTGTCACTGAAGTGAGGACAGATCGATTTGGAGTGGCGTGAAGAAAATATATATGTAAAAAAAGGACTCACACACATATATATAAAGATAAAAAAAGAAAGGTTAAAAGAAACGAAATCATTGTTTTACGCAGTAAGTTCTCTTATTCTAATTTTCTCTTATTTCTGTACTCTCTCTCTCTAGTGTTAATTAAGCCTTTAGTGCTTGCCATAAGGACATTTTTTGGCAGTCGAATCGGTGAACATATAAACTGTATTTTCTCTTGTAAATTGAACATATAAACTTTTTTCTCAATAATTGAACTTTGCAGCTTTGCTGCCTTCTTTCCCCAACCCTTATGCTTTCTTTTTCCCTCAATAAAATGTCAATATTTTTTTTATTCTTAAAAGTATTTCCTTGTCTTTATTTTTTCATGTCCTGATTTTTCTAGGCTTATTAACATGAACCACGTGGGATAACCTTCACAGGACTCAGTGAATAAATTTCCCGCACACTCTTTAACCCTTATCCTCGAGTGACCTTTTGGCCTTGATAAGTGGTGATGCCTATGTAAAAAAAAAAGTGTATGATAGTCAATGATGCAATAATGTAGTAATCGTTAGCAATGGAAATTTGGTAAATTGGATTACTTAAGGGAACGGCTCCTCAAGAACTTGTTTACGTTAGACTTGAAGATGACCGTAGTCAACTGGAAACCAGGGAAACAGAAGAGAGTTCCACAGGTGAGCAGTTGTAAGAAAGAAGCTTTGTTCATAGAATCTACTCGGCATTTGATTGTACAAATAACAGAACGAAAAAGTGGTCAAAAAATAAATATATAATAAATGTTACCAAAGGTAAGATAAATTACTCTTCTACTTAGTTGGATAAGATTTTTGTGTTTTAATTTATTTGAAAGTGTTTATTTACTTTGAAAAGTAGAACTTTAACTTTGTACAAGACAAAAATGGCGGACATTAGCCACGAGCCAGTCATCTTTGGAATCCGGATAATCGCTCAAAAATAAAAAGATGAAACAAAATATTGGTAATATTTATTTGTTATATATATATATATATATTTTTTTTCTTTTTTCACTTTTTCGTTTTATTGTCTATACTTGGCAAAAGATCCACAATTTTTTTTTTTTTCCAGAATGCTCTTTAGAGGTGGAGCTCAGGAGCTGGATATCCCTATATTAGAACCCGTGTGCTTAATTTTGCCTTCATTGGAGAGGCAGGCAAGTAAACGCGAATCCAAATTTTAAAAAATAACAAAATAACAACATGCGAACGTGACTGCGCGTAGTCTTTTCAAAGGGGGATAACTCTTATTGAAACGTGACTTTTTCTGTCAATTCAGTTCGTTGGTAAACGTTGTTTGGTAAACACTGCGTATTTCGTTTTTAGTGCGACAAAAATGTCTTCAAATGAATTGAAGTGGCTCTATTTTTTATTGGTCTCCTGTTTTTTGTTCGGATTCGGGAGTCTTTCTACATGCCCGTGCGAAGATCCACAACTATGTTTACCCATTAGAGGGAACCCCCACAAGTCAGAGGTAAATAGTGTTTTTGTTTATTTCTTAAAAAAAATAAATAAAAAGTTTTCAGTTCTATTTAGCGTCATTTATCATTTTTTTACTTTATAATATATTTGGGTTTGTATTACTGTACACATAGATTCGAAAAAGTTGTCAAAAAACAAATATATAACAAATAAATGTTATCAAAGGCAAGATAAGTTACTTTTCTACCAAACTGGATATAATTTTCGTGTTTTTATTCAATGTAACATATTTATTCAGCTCGAAAAGCATACAGTGTTTACCGATGTATTGGAAAATTCAAAATGGCGCCGGACTCTCTCTTTAACACGGTAAGTACGGGGAAGGGTGTTATAAATAATAAACTCGAAAAGATACTGTTAGAAATTCGCTCAATATATGTTGCCGTGACGTGACATAAGTTAACATATATTCGGTGTTTTTTAAATAGTATTTTGTCTAGTTTATTATTTATAACACCTTTTCCAAAAATTACGTGTTAAAGAGAGAGTCGGGCGCCATTTGGAATTTTCCAATACATCGGTAAACACTGTATGCTTTTCGAGCTGAATAAACATGTTACATTGAATAAAAACACAAAAAATATATCCAGTTTGGTAGAAAAGTAACTTATCTTGCCTTTGATAACATTTATTTGTTATATATTTGTTTTTTTGACAACTTTTTTGAATCTGTATACAGTAATACAAACCCGTTAAAAAAGAAAAAGAACTCCACCCTCCTTTTATCGGCACGGTCAGTATTCTGCATAAACATTCTTGGTACTTATGCACTTTTGTTACCGTGTTGAAATAACGTGATTATTTTGAAAGCCATAGGGAAGGGAGTGTGTTTTGTAATTATTCTATGCTTTCACCTAACAATTAAAAAAAAAAAAAGAAAATATTGTGAAACCTGAAAAAACTATTTAAAAATAGCGCGGTAACAATAGTGCATATCCTTTTCTGAATTTTAGAGATGAGGATTTATTGTTTGTGTTATTTGGATTCTTCAGACTACTGTTCTCATCTTAAGTGTTAGTTTTCACAGCGTTTCGATCGATCGAATAATCTCTGATTTCTTCGCCGAAACGTTGGGAAAATAGCATTCCAGATGAAAACAGTAGGCCGAAGAATTCAAACAATCAAATTGTTACGTGAAAGTACAGACTAGTTACAAAACGCCCTTCCCTGTTCATACGCATGGTACGTTTCTAAATAATAACGTTATTTCACATCCGTATTTCGCATAAGTACCAAATACCACTTCAGGGTCAAAAACTAGCAAACAATAAATATTATATGGATATATTCCCCCCCCCCCGAAACAGTAATTTTTTTCCTTTGCCAGAAAGATGCTTATGAAATGTGAGGAATAAAGGACAAAATAAGGGAAGCGAGAGTTAAGGGTGCTGCTGAAAGTAAACCCAATGTCCACTGTGGGGGGGGGAATCTAGGTGCTTATTCAAAATTACACTTCTTAAAAACAAATACAGAAAAATCTTTATGATGTACGTACTCGTCATGGAACGAAGATATCATATTCCAAAAATCAAGTAAATTATTAAGTATCTTATTATATTGTCAACTTACTAGCAGTGTTACCCCAGTGTTACATTGATAAAAGTGTAACCTATTTCTATTAAAAGTTCTCTCTTTATTTTTCTTCTCCCTCCCTGCTTTCCCTCTCCTTCTCCTTCTATCTTCTCCGCCCAGAGCTCATTCTTCTTTTTCTGGACACACGTACACACACTCGTTTTTATAAATTCTTGTCGGCGTTAAAGGAATTATCTCTTTGATTAAAAAATGAGACTGACTTCCCTTTAATATCAGATTGGTGCAAAAATAATATATATATATATATATATATATATATATATATATATCATTCAAACACTGCCGTGTTTGAATATATCGTTAAGTTAAAACTAGGCACCGCCAAAAATGGCCCAAAAATCAAGTTATTGTTGTTTTTTAAAACGAAATTACATTTATTAAATTCCATTATTTCTGAGTAACTTTTTATTTTCCAGAAAGATAAAACCCTGAATTTTATCATATAGAAAGCAGAATAATGTAAAACTTTTTCTACTATTTTTAATTAAATTTTAAATGTTAAATTTTCCCCAAAAGTTAACAATTGACGTTTTTTGTTTTGCACAAAAAATGTATATAAATAGTTAAAAAAAAAAAAAAAAAGAAGGTTTTTGAAAGAATTAATTTGTTTATTTCTTGTCTAACTAAGATTTAGGGTGATTTTCTATGAGAATATGCAACAATATTATAAGTACCTGGATTTCAAATAATTCCACTTATTCATATAGGCAACTAGTTACTTCGAGTCAATTTGATTACTGTTTACATTTGTACTTGATAAAAAGCAAACTACGGAAAACCAAAAAGCCAAAAAAAAACCTTATTTTTCAGTGACGAAAATTTCAATGTATTATTAACGCTGAGGCTGGCCAGTACCAGATGGGTGACCATTTGTTTGAGTTTGGTTTTTAATGTGTATGTATGTGGGGGCCAGGCTCTCCAAAATGGAGAGGGGGGGGGCAATTTAAAGCAGAATAAAAAAAAAATATTTCAGCGCGTTTGGTCCACCATAGTCGAAAGGCGGCAAGCGTTTCCAAACTTGATCGAAAAAATAATGATATTTTTAACACAAAGGGCACAATATTTATCGATTCTTCAAAGCATGCCCTGTTTAATAATGGTCATGCATTATTCGGCTCGCTAAAAAGAAATTGTTAATTTATTTATCAAAGATTTTAAAATGGCTTTTTTCGTATAAATATTAAAAAATTCTTTTTTTTGTTTTGCTTAACTTAAATTAATTATTTTACTTAACATATTTACCGTATTTCACACTTCAAAACTCAAAAGCGGGATAATTAAACAGTGGCCTTCAAGACGGTCTTGATTAAGCACAATCGAAGTTCTGATATTCAGACATCAGAATAAGGTATGCAAACAAGTTTTTTTTATTTTTTATTTTTTTTTAATCTATAATCCCATCCCTTACAACAACATAATGTTTTGTTCAGTTTCAGATGATTATTTTAAGCATATTTGGAACCCCCTCAAAACAAGGGGGGGGGGTTGTAAGCAAAAAAAAATATATATAAATATTGTTTATGAAAAATAAGTACACTGTTATAAAGTTCATTCTTCTCTTAATAATCGCTGAAAATTTCGTATTGATTGGATAATTACCTGATTTTTGGTAGATTTTTAAAAAGACGGTCCGTCAAAAAGTACTTACCTGCCCCCCCCCCCCAGTTTTGGCGGTGCCTAGTTAAAACTACTTTAAAGCTTTACCGCTCACTCATTTTTCGAATAAATTTCAAACAATTATTACAGTTTATAGATCACCTTCTTAGCTATATTATGAAATTTTTTTTCAATTTTCGTTGAGTAAAACAAAAGTTATGATGAATTTTCTGGTGTTCAAAATTGTAAAAATATGTAAGGATGTGAGCGACGCTTTTTATAACTGGTTACCATAGCAACCACTATTGCTACCAATTCACCGCTCCTGTGAAAATAGAAATAACAAGTGAAACAGAGAGAATGAAAGCATGAAAGGGAGATAATTGGGTGATTTTATTGAAAGCAAACAAGTGCCGTACATTATTATTACATATAGGGCAAAAAAAAGACTGAAATTAAACAAAAAACAAGTGAATTTATTGGAAGCCTGGAAAAATCATGGATTACAATAGAAAAATTCGAGTAAGAAAAGTAATATGGTTAAGCTTAAACATGGAAAAGTAAAGAACTAGTTGTTAAAACTGGAAAAGAAAAGGACTATATATTCTAGTAAAAAATATAATAAATTTATAATTTAAAATATTGCAGCATTAAGAATTTTTTTAAAATTCAATTTATAACATTACATAATCAATTCTTAATGTTGCAGTGTTTTAAGTTATAATTTTATTATATTTTTTACTAGAATATCTTGTTCTTTTCTTTTTCAGTTTTAACAACTAGTCCTTTACTTTTCCATGTCTAAGCTTAACCATATTACTTTTCATGCTCACATTTTTCTATTGTAATATATACATAGTTGAACGTCAAAAATGACATTATTTTTGCACCAATCTAATACATTGCCTAGTTGGAAAATGCCCCCTTTTCATGATGAAATCCATAACAGGAAGGAACAATTTTCTTTTCTAAATGTTAGACATTATTTATTTGGGATCACGTCTATCAAGAAAATTAAACTATTTTTTTTACAAGGAAATCACCATTTATCAAGACACAAAGGTTACTCGAGGATAAGGGTTAATGAGTGTACAGTGGTCACTGAGACAACCGCGTAGTGATCGTTGATGGCGGAAATTGAATAGAATTTCATTATTTAAGGGGATGGCTCAATAACTTAGAAATGGTCATGTTGTAGTCAACTTTGTGGGTATTTGCTTTGTCGTTTTTTACTTTTAGCCAGACATACAAACAAGCGCACATAAATTGCCTGTTATATCGTCAATAACAGGGGTGAACAATAACAAATGAAATGAAGCAGTTTGGTTTGACTTTGAAAATCTGACCAAAAAGCATGTTAGATTTTGATAAATGAAACCCCTAGTTATTTGCTTCCCCACAAGAGCAAAATTTCACACAAAATCGTTTTTAATGTGGGGGAATATCCAGCTCCTCAAAAAGGAGCACTTTCAATAAGAAGTAAAAAATTAAAAATTGCTTTAAATGACTTCCCTAAGGACAGAATTAATTTAGTGTAGCATCAGAACAGATACTATACTCTGATCCGAAGGTCAGAAAATGAGAGACCAATGGAACTGAACGTTTGAAAATAATCTTTTTCCATTTCACAGTGTTTGTTATGAATTTGACCTTTTGCCTGGTAATTTTTATTTTGTTATTTAAAAGAAAATATTTATTTACAATGATTTCTTTGTTGAAAATTATTTTGTTTATAATAATAGAATAAAAAAGTCGGCCATCTTAGACCAGAAAATTAACGACTGTGGTGTTTGTCTCTGTTGAATTTCACCCTCAAATTTTTATGTTTCAAGTGTCCATTATTGACGTTAATGTTTTACAAACAAATAAATTAAGAATTGAAAATAGGAAAACATTTTGTGTGTGTGTATATATGTATATATATATATATATATATATATATATATATATATATACACACACACATACATACCAGGTTAAAGGTATTCAAGAGTGATAAATAATGAATTTAACGAGGTTATTAAGAGTGATAAAAAAAAAGAAGAGTAAGATATATATTTTTATTAATAACTCGACATGCTAATGTTTTGGACAAATGGTCGGTTAAAAGCAGAAGTTCCCATCAGACAATTTAATAAATTACAACACAATATTACAAAAATAAACTAGTAAATACTTGTTTATTTTTATAATATTGTGTTGTATTTTGGCTTTCGAACGTATTTCATACTTATTTCAATTTAAAATTCAAATTCAATCAACGCTTCTAACACGAAAAACACTACCCTGAATATATATATATATATATATATATATATGTACACACATACATACCTATAAAGGTGAATTTTTTGTCGATTTAATATTGATATTAAAAGACTACTTTGTCTATTTAAAAATTATTAAAACAAACTTTTGATATACTCAGTCATGGATATGCGAGCAACTATATGAAGTTTAACTAATTTATATATTCTTTTGAAACATGAGCATTAATTAATTATTAATTTTTTATGGTGTCTTATTAAATGATTGCTTTCATTTCACTATTATGCTGAATTCTATTTATGCATAGTTTTTACATTCTGCATAATTGTGTAGAATTTTAGAGGAGAACGTTCTAACATATGGAAATATTTTTATATATATCTATATACCTATAAAGTTGAGTTTATATATACACTAATACCTCGGTTGTCGAACAACTTTGTGTTCGAACTAAAAGTTGGAGATTTTCTTGTTTCAGAAGTTGAACGAAATTTCGGAGTTTGAACTACTGGCTTCACTTCAAATGTAAACAAGCAGCGGTGTTCCTCAATGGAACGTTGTAATTCATACTGGCTATGACACTTTTGAAGTGTAGTGTGACAAACAAGCTCCACTCTGACGCCACGCGAGTCTGAAGTTTGTGACGAGAGTTATATTTAGAACAGTGTCATTGCAACCCTTTAGATAGTCTAGACAGTGTCTGAGTTATTTTTAGCACATCAGAACTATGCAATTTGATTGGTCGACTCCTTTTTGCATGAGACGACAAACGATATTGTTGTGTTCAAAAAGTAAAAAAAAAGAAGTCAGTCGACTTCAATATGATAAGCGAAGCGGACGTATCTCAAGACGACATTAATTGCACACAAAAAAACTTTGTTGTTCAAATAATTGATTTAGCGTTGTGTAAAGAGTTTAGCAACAAAGAAGAAATGGGCGTTCTTGTATCATTGACTAAAAAGAGAAATCAAGGCAAGTGAGTGAAAAACGGAAACCTGTGCAAACGATTAAATTTAAAAAGGAACTAATAGAGAAATTTGTGTCAGCGTTTGCAAAGGAGTATGAAATCGCAGTGCAATTAAATGTATAAAATCCTCAAAGTTTGCAGATAAATAAGTACCAAATAAATTCCATTTCAGTTAATTTAAAGGTTTAAAGTAGAAATATTGTTTTGGTTATCGAACATGTATGTGTTCGAACAAACATCTGAAACAAATTCTGAGCGAGTACCGAGGTACCACTATATATATATATATATATATATATATATATATATATAAAGTGACCATGTCCATGTGTGTGCGAAAAGTCTCTATCAAACTCCTCTCTGAATATTTGGTCTACAAGCTTGAAATTTGATATATAGGATTTTTAGACTTGTAGAATACTTTCAATTTGGGTAAAGTACCTGCTAAAGGCTCAGATTTGAAAAAAAACAAACTAACTTCTGAACATGCGTACATATAGAATTGTAGCTTGAACTCGCTTTTTAGCCATTTTTATCAATCTGGCGATAGTTTAGTCAGTGTCACTAAAAATTGAAGTGCTAAATAAAAACTAAGGCTTGAATGCTGAATGCTTGGGTTTTCAATTCAGCTGATGGCATTGAAGTCATTTTTTAACTTTTGAAATCATATATATATATTGGTACAATATAATAATCAATAGAGAATTTGCTCTATAATAATAAAGATGAAATCTTCATGAATTAAAATATCATATTTAAGCATTTTTTACACCAGGGTAACATCGGTTAGCCTGCTAGTACAACTCTGGACGGCCTGCTAGTATGTATATATATATATATATATATATATATATATATATATTAGCATGGGTACCCAGCGTTACCTGGGTTGACATGAAGTTCTGTTTGAGACACACCTGTATACTAATTATTTTCATCATGGGCAATGAAACCCAATTACAGGAGACGAAACCGGACATATTATTTCTATGTGAAACTGGAATAGGGCCGACCACTTCCCTAGATGAGTTCATAATGCATGGATACTCCAATTTAACAGCTAAATCTGACTCCCAAGATCGCCATGGGCATGGAATATGTGCCTACATTAAGGATGGCTTCCCATGTGGCAGGGATATCTCTAGAGAAGATCCTAATTTACCCTATATGTGCTTCAGGGTTGCACTTGCTAACACCACTGCATTTATATTTGCCCTCTATAGGCCCCACAACAGCGGAGTTACTATCTTTAAGAGCATATCTGAGAAAATAGACCACATACTGTCTTCACATCCCTCGGCTAACATCCACATCTGTGGTGACTTCAACGTCCATAACGTGGAATGGCTGACCCATTCAAATAAGACAGATGATGAGGGGAGGTTTTGTCATGATTTTGCCATTGCTTATGACCTCACTCAGATTGTTCGCGAACCCACCCGTGTGCCCGATACACCCAATCAATATGCAAGCCTCTTAGACCTTTTTCTTTCAACTTCCCCTGAGCTATGTTCATGTACCGTTCATTCTCCTTTAGGATCCTCCGACCACTCCGTCGTATCAGTTAAGATAAAAACAAAATGTAAGAAGCCATCAGACGTACCCCTCCACCGTACTGTATACCGATACTCTATGGCTGACTGGGATAGCTTCCGTACATTCATATCTGATTTACCTCTGCACTCCATGTTTAAAAAGGAAGTGTCCTCTATAGTATCAGATCTGACCGAATGGTTAATTGTAGGCATAGACCAATTCATACCATCAAAAAAATTCCAACAAAAACCTAACAGCCAGCCATGGTTCTCCCCAGAATGTGCTGCTGCTATCGCGCACAGAAATCACTTTTTCCATAACTACCAACGTAATAGATGCACTGAGACTAAAGCTGCTTTCAGGACTGCCAGCAACCACTGTAAAAGAGTAATAAAAAATGCAAGAGAGCTATATGCCCAGTCTGTTAAATCCAAGGTAGCTGATCAACGGCTTGGTTCCCACCAGTTTTGGCAAATAACAAATAGGATCCTGAACAGAAGTGTGCGTTCTATCCCAACCATTATCAATGGACCAGAGGTTATCTCGTCAGCGTCAGACAAGGCCAAACTATTTGCAAAGAACTTTGCAGCTAATTCTACCCTATGCGACGAAGGCCATCAACTCCCCATATTTCCTCCTATAACACAGAACAAGCTAGGTAATATACAAATATCCGTGCATGAGGTCGCCAAGCTAATAAAAAAACCTAGATTCCAGTAAAGCAACTGGCCCTGATGGCATCCCAATTATAGTGTTAAAAAAGCTTCAACCAGAACTTGCTCCCATACTTACGAAACTATTTAAGCGCTGCCTTAAGGAGAAGTGCTTTCCGACCCCCTGGAAGACCTCATCAGTTTGCCCTGTATTTAAGAATTCAGGTGATAAGTCATCTCCCTCTCAATACAGACCAATAAGTCTTCTCTGTGTTATGAGTAAGTTACTGGAATCAATATTAAATAGAGAAATAGTCAACCACCTCAGCAGAAACAACCTTCTTAGTGACACACAATATGGTTTCCGCTCTGCAAGATCTACCGCAGATGTGCTGACGGTTATATCCCACAGGATTAGTGAATCTCTTGACAAAGGCTTCTTTTCTAGGGCAATTGCTCTTGACATATCAAAGGCCTTTGACAAAGTATGGCATAAGGGTCTACTTCACAAGATTTCCAGCTACGGTATAACTGGAAATGTTTTCTCAATCATTAAATCATTTCTCTCCGATAGGCTCATAAGAGTAGTGGTAGATGGACAAAAATCGGAGGCCTGCAATATAAATGCTGGAGTCCCTCAGGGGTCAATCCTCGGCCCAACTCTCTTCCTGATCTACATCAATGACCTCCCTAAACACATACTTAAATCATTCGTTGACATCTATGCTGATGACACGACCATCTACGGCAACACATCAAAGGCTGTAAATGACGAAGTTCTCTCGGATTCTCTCTCCTCTGATCTCGAGCGCGTGGTTCAGTGGGGGAAGATGTGGCTAGTTACCTTTAATGCATCTAAAACCAAACTCCTATCCTTACATCATCAACGCTCTGATCCCCAGCTGGCATCAATTGTGATGGATGGCTCTCGTCTGGGTGAGGCCCCGTGTTTTGACAAGCTTCTGGGTTTGACCTTTACTCCTGATCTGAAATGGAACACGTACATCAAGTCTGTTGCCAAGGTCGCAGGAAAGATGGTGGGATCCTTCTACCGCTCCAGAAGATATCTCACTACTGATGCAATTCTCTATCTATATAAAAGCCAAGTACGGCCAAGGATGGAATACTGTTGCCATATCTGGGCAGGAGCTGCCAAAAACAGCCTATCATGCCTTGACAGAGTACAAAATAGACTTCGTGGTTTAGTGGGGGATGCCCTTTTCTCTACCCTGCAACCCCTCTCCCACAGAAGAGACGTTGCGAGCCTATCCTTGTTTTATCGTTATTTTCATGGCAGGTGCTCGTCTGAACTCCAATCCCTGGTCCCCCCTCGCCAAACTTTCACGAAAAACACCCGTCTAGCTGAATCCACTGTGAAAAATTTCCCCCACTCTATATCTGTGCCTAAATCAAAACGCGGATTTCATGAGCAAGGCTTCTTTCTTAGAACTGCACGCCTGTGGAACTCTGTTCCGTCTGCCTGCTTCCCTCCGGACTACAACTTGGATGTCTTCAAGTCTAATGTTAACAAATTCCTAATGAACCGCCCCCCTAATTAAACACTTCATAAAATCTCCTCACTAACGTGATGTACTTGCAATAACCCTTATCCCTGAGTGGCTTCCGGGCCTTGATAAGTGGTGATCACTGTGTAAAAAAAAAAAAAAAAAAAATGTGGATACCCCCACAACAAAAATAAAAGAACGGATGAAAACATACAAATGTAAATGCCCAAAAAAAGAAGTACATGATACCCTCTCCACCAGATATTTCGGCAGAAGGGATACAAAGAGAAGAAACTATTCTCCGGATATTGAGCACTGGGAAGACCCCCCCCCCCAAGAAAAGATAATTAAAAATAAATCATTACAACTTTTGTTTTAATAAAAATAGCAGCGAATGACCGTGCGATCGCAAAGAACAAAGAAAAAAAAAAATCTACCAAAAATTAATTCCAAAGACAATTAAATGACATTTTTCGTCATTTTATATTTCTAATGTAATCCTCCCCCCCGCCCCCCAAAAAATTGAATTTGTCATATTTTGGGGTTCGTTCTGTTTATAAAATTGTTAGGTGAAAGTACAGAATGGTTTCATAAAATTAAATTTATTGTTATTTTATGTTTCAAATGTAATTCCCCCCCCCCCAACCACGACCACCACAAAAAAAACTAAGTTTTGGTATTTGTCATGTTTTTTCCATCCTCCCACCCCCGTCGATCGCCAAACTTGAAAAAATGTTAGAGATGACATGTCTAGTTGACCGCTTTGTGGCCAAAAAGTGGGTGCTCATTTTATGTTAAATTTATATAGAAAAGTTATACCCCACCCTAAATTGTTAATTTTTTTCAGAATTTCTTCTTTCATATTATTTATAAAGACTTCTTAAACGTATTAGGCCACAAAAAAACAGGTCTTAATTTTTTTCGTCAATGTCAAGTTTCTTTCCAACTCTTCCAAAAACTTTAAAACGACGACCTTTAATGGTTTTCGGTAGTGCTGAAAACGTATATTACATTTAAATCTGGGGCAGATAAGTAGTTTTCATGATATGAAAAAATACTTTTTCAAAAAGTGGGGGATCACTTTCCTATATAAATTTAACGTAAAATGAGCATCCACTTTCTGGTCACCTGGTGATTTCTTCATATCATAAAACAAATTTAACTGTGATATTCGTTTTCAACACCCCCAAAAATTGGCGCTGTTTTTTTTTTTCTAAGAGATGCGTTCATTTTTTCATCTCATAATTTAGGACGCTAATTATGCTGTTAGTAAGTTTACAAAAGCATACTTTTGTTTTTTTGTTCTTTTTTCATTATACAACTTGTATAGTTGTTAACCGGTGCCTCTGCAGATTTTGTATTTATTATTATAGAACTAATTCTCTATTGATTATTATATTGTACCCAATATATAGTCCATCCATAGCCTTGTGCCTCTGGAGGGGCATAAGCCATCCACAACTTTGTAGATGCTTTTGTAGCGAGGAGTTCTTTTTTTGGAGTAAGGGTGCTGGCCCCATGCCCAACCTTCCCAGAAGGTACATACAGTGCCTAGCCTTCTCAAATAGTCACCCATCTGGTACTGGCCAGACTCAACGTTGCTTAACTTTGGTGATCTGGCGAGAACCGTTGTCAACGTGATTGTGCCATACGTACCCAATATATAGTAGTGATTTAAAAGAAATGACTTAGGTGCCATCAATTAGAATCAAAACCAAAACATTTAACCTTTCAGAAGTATTCGCTACCATATGCCTTAAGGACAAATGAATATCAAATAAATGTATATTTGCGCATGCATAGAGGAGCACTTAAAGTCTTCTTACACCTGCTAAGTTTTAATTTTTCAATTTTGTCCTCTTAGCAGCTATTCTCACCAGTTAAAAACCAAATCGAATTTGTTCCACGGGTCCGAATCCCCTATATATCAAGTTTCAAGTCTGAAAACCAAAAATTGACAGAGTAGTTTGATCGAGACCGTTCCACACACACACACACACACACACACACACACACACACACACACACACACATATATAATGTTCATTTATACAAACATTATTGGCTACATATGTGCATACATGTTTCTGTTGAGATCTCTAGTGTGTCGTGTACATTTCGAATCAATCAAATTACACTAAATGTGGTTTGACATTTATGTACATTTGACCAATTTATGGTGTGTCACACCGAACCACTGAGCATATATATAGCAACACATGGTGGACATTTGATCAAATTATGTGATCTGCACACATTGAACCACAAAACATGCAGATTGAATAATTATGTATTTGATAAATTTACGTGACATATGTACGAACAACATTTATAGTGATCAAAGTGTTGTAAGATCTTGTAATCGCTGTTTCTTAATATTTATTACTAGCAGTTCAGCCCGGCTTTGCTCGGGCCCTATGTACTGTTCATAACTTGATATGCATTCGTATTTATTAAAAAGTGTGCATATGTAGGGTAATGCCTTTCTATATAATAGGCTTTCTTAACTACTATAGAGAAAAGTTGCTAGAGACCGCAGAGGTCAAATTTTCTTTCACTTTGACCCTAATTTTGGCCCTTTAACATTCATTGTTTTGGGTTCAAATCAAATTAAAATGTCTGACCCATATCCAAGTAACCTACATCTAAAATTTAAAGTGTTTAGACCCAAAACTGGTGGAGGAGTTTGGTAGAATCTGCAAAAGTCAACTCTTTCAACTTTGATCTCTTGGTAGCCAAATTTTCGCTTAAAAACTGATTAAAAAGCTTGCTGAAAGTCTGAATACCCTTTATGTAAAATTTCAAATGTTTAGACCCAAAATTGGCTTAATAGTTTACTAGAAACCGCAAAGGTCAAATCTTTTGAACTTTAACCCCTTGGAAGCTAAATTTTCAGCCAAAAAAAAAAAAACTATTAAAAAGCTTGCTCTATATCTGAATACCTTTTATGTAAAATTTCAAATGTTTAGACCAAAAATTGGCTGAGTTATTTGTTAGAGAATTTTGTTGAACTTTGACCTCAATTTTGACCCCTTAAGGTTTTTGGTTCAAATCAAATTATAAAGTTAGATCCATGTCCAAGGAACCTATATCTAAAATTTCAAGTGTTTGGACCCAAAATTGTCGGAGGAGTTTGGTAGAGTTCTCAAAGGTCAAATCGTTTAACTTTGACCCCTTAACAGCCAAATTTCTGCCGAAAACCAATCACAAAGATTTTCCCAAATCTCAGTACTCTGTATATCAAATTTCGAGTCTGTAGACTTAAAATTGACAGTTATTGCGTAGGAAAATGTACACAGTCACACACACAGTCACGTTCACTTTTATAGATATATAGATAGATTTAATATTTAGACATAGATGTCTATAGTCGAGTATATACATGATCTGGAAAATTACTTTGGCTTGCTCTAAATCATAAAATTCAACGTTGTAATTATATCTAATCAAAGGTAGAAATAGTTAAAAACAGGATAAAAATGCTCAGTACATTAGTAGAGCTAAATATATATATATATTTTTTTATTTTATAACTTCAAGTATTGACTTCATCTATTACAATTGTTTCTGTGAACAGAAAACTTAATGTCTGCTTCATTAGACGGCAAGAAAAAAAATATATACTTAGTCCAAATTGCATATTGTATCCACGTGTATCCCTTGTATATAAATATGTATGAATAAAAAATCAATACGAAAAATATATAAATGTTGATATCTTTTCTGTATTTATTTCCTATGTGTTGACGTATAGGAATACAAAAAGTCTTTTGAAAAAAAACCCAAAGTGGTTCTTTCAAAAGCACATAATTTTCAACCGATCCTTCGGTCTTCCACAGTGTGAATCATTCACACTGAGGTTAGCGTTTTCTTTCATGTAAGGTTTGTAAATGCCTGTTCCTAGGTTGAAAGTTTAATAGTTTAACATTATTTATTTTGACCTTTAAGCCAAACTCTTTCATCACACTTTGCACTCTACAATAACTATAATTAGACTGTCATCTTTGTATGATGATGATGATGATGATGATTGCAACGTCTTGTCAGACGAGTGCCACTCCCTCATACATTTAAAGTCCATGAGCCCAAAAATGACTTCCATCGCCACAGGACCAGTAACAGGGAGTATCTATACACAGATGATGTTACAGAGTCTTAGCTTTGTACGATAGCTAAGTCTCTCTTTCGGTTCAAAATGTTGAGATCCAGCAACAAGTAAGAGCAAGATAGCCAGCAACAAGTTAAACTGCAGACCAGCTTAATTCGGGTACTGGTCTCCCGCTTTATGGTTTTTTAAATCAGAGATTTGCTTCTCCTAGAAAGGTTGCCTTCACCACGGCTTACGGGAGCCCTCTCCACTCCAACACATATATACATACACACAGACACACATGGTGCTAGTTGGCCGTTGACCCCGAAAAAGGGTTCATTCGCCCTTTGGAAGGTCTTGTTTTTTAATCCTTCAGGGAGATTAGCCACCCTCCTCACCAAACAAGTCTGGTGGAGGAACTAGTTTAATTGCCGGTGACCCGACCATGAGGCAGGTAGTACTGGGTTACATGGTACCAGTAGCATATGATATAACCTGACTATAATCTTTGTATAGGCCAATATATATAATCTACATAAATAAATGTGAATTTTGAGTCCTTTCTTGATGATGATGATCATCATCATCATCATCATCATCATGTGAAATATAAAATAAATGACGGCTTTAAAAAATTGATTTCCAAAAATTACTTTTTCTAGGTCTTTATTCATATCTCTTTCTCTGAGGTTCATTTTGATAACTTTCTTTCATATTTTTTTTTAGCCTCCCACCTTTGAACTAGACATGCTACCTTAACATTTTTACGTCTACAATCCCAAGAACTTTACCCCATTCTTTTCATTTTTGTCATACAATTAAAGTCTCATCTTCTTCACACAACTCCCTATCCTGTCCAGATTTAATCTTTCTCTGAAGTCTTAGAACAAAACCTGTCTTTAAGATCCACATTACACATCCATAGCATTATTCACATACCATTTGTCTTCGTGCAATACTCAACCGTTACTGATCATAGATTCTTTCCTTGGTCAACAATAGTAACACTGACAAGTGATATCAGAAATTCCTTGAATTTTCTTCATTAATGGTAAGTCCAAAACTAGTGATGGAACGATTCCAATATTTTTCCTAATTCCGATACAATTACTGATTCTGTTTAAAAATACCAATTCCGATACAATCACTGATTCTATTTACAATTATCAATTCCGATACAATTACTGATTCTGTTTAAAAATACCAATTCCGATACAATTACTGATTCTTTTTAAAAATATCAATTCTGATACAATTACTGATTCTTTTTAAAAATATCAATTCTGATACAATTACTGATTCTTTTTAAAAATATCAATTCTCATACAATTACTGATTCTTTTTAAACATATCAATTTCGATACAATTACTGATTCTGTTTAAAAATACCAATCCTGATACAATTACTGATTCTGTTTAAAAATATCAATTCTGATACAATTACTGATTCTGTTTACAATTATCAATTCTGATACAATTACTGATTCTGTTTAAAAATATCAATTCTGATACAATTACTGATTCTGTTTAAAAATATCAATTCTGATACAATTACTGATTCTGTTTACAATTATCAATTCTGATACAATTACTGATTCTGTTAAAAAATACCAATTCTGATACAATTACTGATTCTTTTTAAAAATATCAATTCTGATACAATTACTGATTCTGTTTAAAAATATCAATTCTGATACAATTACTGATTCTGTTTAAAAATATCAATTCTGATACAATTACTGATTCTGTTTAAAAATATCAATTCTGATACAATTACTGATTCTGTTTACAATTATCAATTCTGATACAATTACTGATTCTGTTTAAAAATACCAATTCTGATACAATTACTGATTCTTTTTAAAAATACCAATTCTGATACAATAACTGATTCTGTTTCAAAATATCAATTCTGATACAATTACTGATTCTGTTTAAAAATACCAATCCTGATACAATCACTGATTCTGTTTAAAAATACCAATCCTGATACAATCACTGATTCTGTTTAAAAATACCAATCCTGATACAATCACTGATTCTGTTTAAAAATACCAATTCTACTGATTCTGTTTTAAAATACCAATTCTACTGATTCTGTTTAAAAATACCAATTCTACTGATTCTGTTTAAAAATACCAATTCTACTGATTCTGTTTAAAAATATCAATTCTGATATAATTACTGATTCTGTTTAAAAATACCAATCCTGATACAATCACTGATTCTGTTTACAAATAGCAATTCTGATACAATTACTGATTCTGTTTAAGAATATCAATTCTACTGATTCTGTTTAAAAATATCAATCCTGATACAATCACTTATTCTGTTTAAAAATACCAATTCTGATACAATTACTGATTCTGTTTAAAAATATCAATTATGATACAATTACTGATTCTGTTTAAAAATATCAATTCTGATACAATTACTGATTCTGTTTACAATTATCAATTCTGATACAATTACTGATTCTGTTTAAAAATACCAATTCTGATACAATTACTGATTCTTTTTAAAAATATATATTCTGATACAATTACTGATTCTGTTTAAAAATATCAATTCTGATACAATTACTGATTCTGTTTAAAAATATCAATTCTGATACAATTACTGATTCTGTTTACAATTATCAATTCTGATACAATTACTGATTCTGTTTAAAAATACCAATTCTGATACAATTACTGATTCTTTTTAAAAATATCAATTCTGATACAATTACTGATTCTGTTTCAAAATATCAATTCTGATACAATTACTGATTCTGTTTCAAAATATCAATTCTGATACAATTACTGATTCTGTTTAAAAATACCAATCCTGATACAATTACTGATTCTCTTTAAAAATACCAATCCTGATACAATCACTGATTCTGTTTAAAAATACCAATCCTGATACAATCACTGATTCTGTTTAAAAATACCAATCCTGATACAATCACTGATTCTGTTTAAAAATACCAATTCTACTGATTCTGTTTAAAAATACCAATTCTACTGATTCTGTTTAAAAATACCAATTCTACTGATTCTGTTTAAAAATACCAATTCTACTGATTCTGTTTAAAAATATCAATTCTGATATAATTACTGATTCTGTTTAAAAATACCAATTCTGATACAATCACTTATTCTGTTTAAACATACCAATCCTGATACAATCACTGATTCTGTTTAAAAATACCAATTCTACTGATTCTGTTTAAAAATATCAATCCTGATACAATTACTGATTCTGTTTAAAAATATCAATTCTGATACAATTACTGATTCTGTTTAAAAATATCAATTCTCATACAATTACTGATTCTGTTTAAAAATATCAATTCTCATACAATTACTGATTCTGTTTAAAAATATCAATTCTCATACAATTACTGATTCTGTTTAAAAATATCAATTCTCATACAATTACTGATTCTGTTTAAAAATATAAATTCTGATACAATTACTGATTCTGTTAAAAATATAAATTCTGATACAATTACTGATTCTGTTAAAAAATATCAATTCTCATACAATTACTGATTCTGTTTAAACATACCAATTCTCGTACAATTACTGATTCTGTTTAAAAATATCAATTCTGATACAATTACTGATTCTGTTTAAAAATATCAATTCTCATACAATTACTGATTCTGTTTGAAAATATCAATTCTGATACAATTACTGATTCTGTTTAAAAATATCAATTCTGATACAATTACTGATTCTGTTTGAAAATATCAATTCTCATACAATTACTGATTCTGTTTAAAAATATCAATTCTCATACAATTACTGATTCTGTTTAAAAATATAAATTCTGATACAATTACTGATTCTGTTTAAAAATATAAATTCTGATACAATTACTGATTCTGTTTAAAAATATAAATTCTGATACAATTACTGATTCTGTTTGAAAATATCGATTCTGATACAATTGCTGATTCTGTTTAAAAATATCAATTCTCATACAATTACTGATTCTGTTTGAAAATATCAATTCTGATACAGTGACTGATTCTGTTTAAAAATATCAATTCTCATACAATAACTGATTCTGTTTGAAAATACCAATTCTGATACAATCACTGATTCTGTTTAAAAATACCAATTCTGATATAATTACTGATTCTGTTTAAAAATATCAATTCTGATACAATTACTGATTCTGTTTACAATTATCAATTCTGATACAATTACTGATTCTGTTTAAAAATACCAATTCTGATACAATTACTGATTCTTTTTAAAAATATCAATTCTGATACAATTACTGATTCTGTTTCAAAATATCAATTCTGATACAATTACTGATTCTGTTTAAAAATACCAATTCTACTGATTCTGTTTAAAAATATCAATTCTGATATAATTACTGATTCTGTTTAAAAATACCAATTCTGATACAATCACTTATTCTGTTTAAACATACCAATCCTGATACAATCACTGATTCTGTTTAAAAATACCAATTCTACTGATTCTGTTTAAAAATATCAATCCTGATACAATTACTGATTCTGTTTAAAAATATCAATTCTGATACAATTACTGATTCTGTTTAAAAATATCAATTCTCATACAATTACTGATTCTGTTTAAAAATATCAATTCTCATACAATTACTGATTCTGTTTGAAAATATCAATTCTCATACAATTACTGATTCTGTTTAAAAATATCAATTCTCATACAATTACTGATTCTGTTTAAAAATATAAATTCTGATACAATTACTGATTCTGTTAAAAATATAAATTCTGATACAATTACTGATTCTGTTAAAAAATATCAATTCTCATACAATTACTGATTCTGTTTAAACATACCAATTCTCGTACAATTACTGATTCTGTTTAAAAATATCAATTCTGATACAATTACTGATTCTGTTTAAAAATATCAATTCTCATACAATTACTGATTCTGTTTGAAAATATCAATTCTGATACAATTACTGATTCTGTTTAAAAATATCAATTCTGATACAATTACTGATTCTGTTTAAAAATACCAATTCTGATACAATCACTGATTCTGTTTAAAAATACCAATTCTGATAAAATCACTAATTCTGTTTAAAAATACCAATTCTGATACAATCACGTATTCTGTTTAAAAATACCGATTCTGATACAATCACTGATTCTGTTTAAAAATATCAATTCTGATACAATCGCTGATTCTGTTTAAAAATATCAATTCTGATACAATCACTGATTCTGTTTAAAAATATCAGTTCTGATACAATTACTGATTCTGTTTAAAAATACTAATTCTGATACAATTACTGATTCTGTTTAAAAATACCAATTCTGATACAATTACTGATTCTGTTTAAAAATACCAATCTGATATAATTACTGATTCTGTTTAAAAATACCAATTCTACTGATTCTGTTTAAAAATATCAATTCTGATATAATTACTGATTCTGTTTAAAAATACACATTCTGATACAATCACTGATTCTGTTTAAAAATACCAATCCTGATACAATTACTGATTCTGTTTAAAAATATCAATTCTGATACAATTACTGATTCTGTTTAAAAATATCAATTCTCATACAATTACTGATTCTGTTTAAAAATATCAATTCTCATACAATTACTGATTCTGTTTAAAAATACCAATTCTGATACAATTACTGATTCTGTTTAAAAATACCAATTCTGATACAATTACTGATTCTGTTTAAAAATACCAATCCTGATACAGTTACTGATTCTGTTTAAAAATACCAATTCTGATACAATTACTGATTCTGGTTAAAAATATCAATTCTGATACAATTACTGATTCTGTTTGAAAATACCAATTCTGATACAATCATTGATTCGGTTTAAAAATACCAATTCTGATACAATTACTGATTCTGTTTAAAAATACCAATTCTGATACAATTACTGATTCTGTTTAAAAATATCAATTCTGATACAATTACTGATTCTGTTTACAAATACAAATTCTGATACAATCACTGATTCTGTTTAAAAATACCAATTCTGATACAATCACTGATTCTGTTAAAAAATACCAATTCTAATACAATCACTGATTCTGTTTAAAAATACCAATTCTGATACAATCACTTATTCTGTTTAAAAATACCAATTCTGATACAATCACTGATTCTGTTTAAAAATATCAGTTCTGATACAATTACTGATTCTGTTTAAAAATACCAATTCTGATACAATTACTGATTCGGTTTAAAAATACCAATTCTGATACAATTACTGATTCTTTGAAAATACCAATTCTGATACAATTACTGATTCTCTTTGAAAATACCAATTCTGATACAATTACTGATTCTGTTTAAAAATACCAATTCTGATACAATTACTGATTCTCTTTGAAAATACCAATTCTGATACAATTACTGATTCTGTTTAAAAATACCAATTCTGATACAATTACTGATTCTGTTTAAAAATACCGATTCTGATACAATCACTGATTCTGTTTAAAAATATCAATTCTGATACAATCGCTGATTCTGTTTAAAAATATCAATTCTGATACAATCACTGATTCTGTTTAAAAATATCAGTTCTGATACAATTACTGATTCTGTTTAAAAATACCAATTCTGATACAATTACTGATTCTGTTTAAAAATACCAATTCTGATACAATTACTGATTCTGTTTAAAAATACCAATTCTGATACAATTACTGATTCTCTTTGAAAATACCAATTCTGATACAATTACTGATTCTGTTTAAAAATACCAATTCTGATACAATTACTGATCCTGTTTAAAAATACCAATTCTGATACAATTACTGATTCTCTTTGAAAATACCAATTCTGGTACAATTACTGACTCTCTTTAAAAATATCAGTTCTGATACAATTACTGATTCTGTTTAAAAATACCAAGCCTGATACAATTACTGATTCTGTTTAAAAATACCAATTCTGATACAATTACTGATTCTGTTTAAAAATACCAATCCTGATACAATTACTGATTCTGTTTAAAAATACCAATCCTGATACAATTACTGATTCTGTTTAAAAATACCAATTCTGATACAATTACTGATTCTGTTTACAATTATCAATTCTGATACAATTACTGATTCTGTTTAAAAATATCAATTCTGATACAATTACTGAATCTGTTTAAAAATACCAATCCTGATACAATTACTGATTCTGTTTAAAAATATCAATTCTGATACAATCACTGATTCTGTTTAAAAATACCAATTCTGATACAATTACTGATTCTGTTTAAAAATACCAATCCTGATACAATCACTGATTCTGTTTAAAAATACCAATTCTGATATAATTACTGATTCTGTTTAAAAATACCAATTCTGATATAATTACCGGATCTGTTTAAAAATACCAATTCTGATACAATCACTGATTCTGTTTAAAAATACCAATCCTGATACAATTACTGATTCAGTTTAAAAATACGAATTCTACTGATTCTGTTTAAAAATATCAATTCTGATATAATTACTGATTCTGTTTAAAAATACTAATTCTGATACAATCACTGATTCTGTTTAAAAATACCAATTCTACTGATTCTGTTTAAAAATATCAAATCTGATATAATTACTGATTCTGTTTAAAAATACCAATTCTGATACAATTACTGATTCTGTTTAAAAATACCAATCTGATATAATTACTGATTCTGTTTAAAAATACCAATTCTACTGATTCTGTTTAAAAATATCAATTCTGATATAATTACTGATTCTGTTTAAAAATACACATTCTGATACAATCACTGATTCTGTTTAAAAATACCAATCCTGATACAATTACTGATTCTGTTTAAAAATATAAATTCTGATACAATTACTGATTCTGTTTAAAAATATCAATTCTGATACAATTACTGATTCTGTTTAAAAATATCAATTCTCATACAATTACTGATTCTGTTTAAAAATACCAATTCTGATACAATTACTGATTCTGTTTAAAAATACCAATCCTGATACAGTTACTGATTCTGTTTAAAAATACCAATTCTGATACAATTACTGATTCTGGTTAAAAATATCAATTCTGATACAATTACTGATTCTGTTTGAAAATACCAATTCTGATACAATCATTGATTCGGTTTAAAAATACCAATTCTGATACAATTACTGATTCTGTTTAAAAATACCAATTCTGATACAATTACTGATTCTGTTTAAAAATATCAATTCTGATACAATTACTGATTCTGTTTACAAATACAAATTCTGATACAATCACTGATTCTGTTTAAAAATACCAATTCTTATACAATCACTTATTCTGTTAAAAAATACCAATTCTGATACAATCACTTATTCTGTTAAAAAATACCAATTCTAATACAATCACTGATTCTGTTTAAAAATACCAATTCTGATACAATCACTTATTCTGTTTAAAAATACCAATTCTGATACAATCACTGATTCTGTTTAAAAATATCAGTTCTGATACAATTACTGATTCTGTTTAAAAATACCAATTCTGATACAATTACTGATTCGGTTTAAAAATACCAATTCTGATACAATTACTGATACTTTGAAAATACCAATTCTGATACAATTACTGATTCTCTTTGAAAATACCAATTCTGATACAATTACTGATTCTGTTTAAAAATACCAATTCTGATACAATTACTGATTCTGTTTAAGAATATCAATTCTGATACAATTACTGATTCTGTTTAAAAATATCAATTCTGATACAATTACTGATTCTGTTTGAAAATACCAATTCTGATACAATTACTGATTCTCTTTGAAAATACCAATTCTGATACAATTACTGATTCTGTTTAAAAATATCAGTTCTGATACAATTACTGATTCTGTTTAAAAATACCAATTCTGATACAATTACTGATTCTGTTTAAAAATACCAATTCTGATACAATTACTGATTCTGTTTAAAAATACCAATTCTGATACAATTACTGATTCTTTGAAAATACCAATTCTGATACAATTACTGATTCTCTTTGAAAATACCAATTCTGATACAATTACTGATTCTGTTTAAAAATACCAATTCTGATACAATTACTGATTCTCTTTGAAAATACCAATTCTGATACAATTACTGATTCTGTTTAAAAATACCAATTCTGATACAATTACTGATTCTGTTTAAACATACCAATTCTGATACAATTACTGATTCTGTTTAAGAATATCAATTCTGATACAATTACTGATTCTGTTTAAAAATACCAATTCTGATACAATTACTGATTCTGTTTAAAAATACCAATTCTGATACAATTACCGATTCTCTTTGAAAATACCAATTGTGATACAATTACTGATTCTGTTAACAAATATCAGTTCTTATACAATTACTGATTCTGTTTAAAAATATCAATTCTGATACAATTACTGATTCTGTTTAAAAATACCAGTTCTGATACAATCACTGATTCTGTTTAAAAATACCAATTCTAATACAATCACTGATTCTGTTTAAAAATACCAATTCTGATAAAATCACTGATTCATTTGAAAAATATCAATTCTGATAAAATCACTGATTCATTTGAAAAATATCAATTCTGATACAATTACTGATTCATTTTAAAAATATCAATTCTGATACAATTACTGATTCTATTTAAAAATACCAATCCTGATACAATTACTGATTCTGTTTAAACATACCAATTCTGATACAATTACTGATTCTGTGTAAGAATATCAATTCTGATACAATTACTGATTCTGTTTAAAAATATCAATTCTGATACAATTACTGATTCTGTTTGAAAATACCAATCCTGATACAATTACTGATTCTGTTTAAAAATACCAATCCTGATACAATTACTGATTCTGTTTAAAAATATCAGTTCTGATACAATTACTGATTCTGTTTAAAAATACAAATTTTTATACAATCACTGTTTCTGTTTAAAAATACCAATTCTGATACAATTACTGATTCTGTTTAAGAATATCCATTCTAATACAATTACTGATTCTGTTAACAAATATCAGTTCTTATACAATTACTGATTCTATTTAAAAATACCAATCCTGATACAATCACTGATTCTGTTTAAACATACCAATTCTGATACAATTACTGATTCTGTTTAAAAATATCAATTCTGATACAATTACTGATTCTGTTTGAAAATACCAATTCTGATACAATTACTGATTCTGTTTAAAAATATCAATTCTGATACAATTACTGGTTCTGTTGAAAAATATCAGTTCTGATACAATTACTGATTCTGTTTAAAAACACCCATTCTGATGCAATTACTGATTCTGTTTAAAAATACCAATCCTGATACAATTACTGATTCTTTTTAAAAATACCAATTCTGATAAAATTACTGATTCTGTTTAAAAATATCAGTTCTGATACAATTACTGATTCTGTTTAAAAATACCAATTCTGATACAAGTACTGATTCTGTTTAAGAATATCCATTCTGATACAATTATTGATTCTGTTTAAAATTACCAATTCCGATACAATTACTTATTCTGTTCACAATTTCTGATTTTGATTCTTTTAAAACCTCTTGATATTAAGTTATAGAGTTGTTAATTTTTTTCTATTTTTTAATTACTGTAAAAATGCATAAAATATGTGAGTATATTTTTGCAAACATAATAAAATACAGTTGTGTGTGTGTGTTTATATGGGTGTGGATGAATATATAGCTTTTTGTTTTACTGGTTGTTTTAAATCAATATTTGCCATTTTATCATATTACCAGCAATGGATAATTAAGGTTTAAACTAAAACAAAAAACAATTATAGAATCTTTTTTGCCATCACAAAATAGGCATGAATTTTTCTGATTCCAATACCGATACCTTAAAAAGTACCAATTCTGATACAATTACTGATTCTGTTTAAAAATACCAATTCTGATACAATTACTGATTCTCTTTGAAAATACCAATTCTGATACAATTACTGATTCTCTTTGAAAATATCAGTTCTGATACAATTACTGATTCTTTTTAAAAATACCAATCCTGATACAATTACTGATTCTGTTCAAAAATACCAATTCTGATACAATTACTGATTCTCTTTGAAAATACCAATCCTGATACAATTACTGATTCTGTTTAAAAATACCAATCCTGATACAATTACTGATTCTGTTTTAAAATACCAATTCTGATACAATTACTGAGTCTCTTTGAAAATACCAATTCTGATACAATTACTGATTCTGTTTAAAAATACCAATTCTGATACAATTACTGATTCTCTTTGAAAATACCAATTCTGATACAATCACTGATTCTGTTTAAAAATACCAATTCTGATACAATTACTGATTCTGTTTAAAAATATCAGTTCTGATACAATTACTGATTCTGTTTAAAAATACCAATCCTGATACAATTACTGATTCTGTTTAAAAATACCAATTCTGATACAATTACTGATTCTGTTTAAAAATACCAATTCTGATACAATTACCGATTCTCTTTGAAAATACCAATTGTGATACAATTACTGATTCTGTTAACAAATATCAGTTCTTATACAATTACTGATTCTGTTTAAAAATATCAATTCTGATACAATTACTGATTCTGTTTAAAAATACCAGTTCTGATACAATCACTGATTCTGTTTAAAAATACCAATTCTAATACAATCACTGATTCTGTTTAAAAATACCAATTCTGATAAAATCACTGATTCATTTGAAAAATATCAATTCTGATACAATTACTGATTCATTTTAAAAATATCAATTCTGATACAATTACTGATTCTATTTAAAAATACCAATCCTGATACAATTACTGATTCTGTTTAAACATACCAATTCTGATACAATTACTGATTCTGTGTAAGAATATCAATTCTGATACAATTACTGATTCTGTTTAAAAATATCAATTCTGATACAATTACTGATTCTGTTTGAAAATACCAATCCTGATACAATTACTGATTCTGTTTAAAAATACCAATCCTGATACAATTACTGATTCTGTTTAAAAATATCAGTTCTGATACAATTACTGATTCTGTTTAAAAATACAAATTTTTATACAATCACTGTTTCTGTTTAAAAATACCAATTCTGATACAATTACTGATTCTGTTTAAGAATATCCATTCTAATACAATTACTGATTCTGTTAACAAATATCAGTTCTTATACAATTACTGATTCTATTTAAAAATACCAATCCTGATACAATCACTGATTCTGTTTAAACATACCAATTCTGATACAATTACTGATTCTGTTTAAAAATATCAATTCTGATACAATTACTGATTCTGTTTGAAAATACCAATTCTGATACAATTACTGATTCTGTTTAAAAATATCAATTCTGATACAATTACTGGTTCTGTTGAAAAATATCAGTTCTGATACAATTACTGATTCTGTTTAAAAACACCCATTCTGATGCAATTACTGATTCTGTTTAAAAATACCAATCCTGATACAATTACTGATTCTTTTTAAAAATACCAATTCTGATAAAATTACTGATTCTGTTTAAAAATATCAGTTCTGATACAATTACTGATTCTGTTTAAAAATACCAATTCTGATACAAGTACTGATTCTGTTTAAGAATATCCATTCTGATACAATTATTGATTCTGTTTAAAATTACCAATTCCGATACAATTACTTATTCTGTTCACAATTTCTGATTTTGATTCTTTTAAAACCTCTTGATATTAAGTTATAGAGTTGTTAATTTTTTTCTATTTTTTAATTACTGTAAAAATGCATAAAATATGTGAGTATATTTTTGCAAACATAATAAAATACAGTTGTGTGTGTGTGTTTATATGGGTGTGGATGAATATATAGCTTTTTGTTTTACTGGTTGTTTTAAATCAATATTTGCCATTTTATCATATTACCAGCAATGGATAATTAAGGTTTAAACTAAAACAAAAAACAATTATAGAATCTTTTTTGCCATCACAAAATAGGCATGAATTTTTCTGATTCCAATACCGATACCTTAAAAAGTACCAATTCTGATACAATTACTGATTCTGTTTAAAAATACCAATTCTGATACAATTACTGATTCTCTTTGAAAATACCAATTCTGATACAATTACTGATTCTCTTTGAAAATATCAGTTCTGATACAATTACTGATTCTTTTTAAAAATACCAATCCTGATACAATTACTGATTCTGTTCAAAAATACCAATTCTGATACAATTACTGATTCTCTTTGAAAATACCAATCCTGATACAATTACTGATTCTGTTTAAAAATACCAATCCTGATACAATTACTGATTCTGTTTTAAAATACCAATTCTGATACAATTACTGAGTCTCTTTGAAAATACCAATTCTGATACAATTACTGATTCTGTTTAAAAATACCAATTCTGATACAATTACTGATTCTCTTTGAAAATACCAATTCTGATACAATCACTGATTCTGTTTAAAAATACCAATTCTGATACAATTACTGATTCTGTTTAAAAATATCAGTTCTGATACAATTACTGATTCTGTTTAAAAATACCAATCCTGATACAATTACTGATTCTGTTTAAAAATACCAATTCTGATACAATTACTGATTCTCTTTGAAAATAACAATTCTGATACAATTACTGATTCTGTTTAAAAATATCAGTTCTGATACAATTACTGATTCTGTTTGAAAATACCAATACTGATACAATTACCGATTCTCTTTGAAAATACCAATTCTGATACAATTACTGATTCTGTTTAAAAATATCAGTTCTGATACAATTACTGATTCTGTTTAAAAATATCAATTTTGATACAATTACTGATTCTGTTTAAAAATATCAATTCTGATACAATTACTGATTCTTTTTAAAAATACCAATTCTGATACAATCACTGATTCTGTTTAAAAATACCAATTCTGATACAATCACTGATTCTATTTAAAAATACCAATTCTGTTACAATCACTGATTCTGTTTAAAAATATCAATTCTGATACAATTACTGATTCTATTTAAAAACACCAATTCTGATACAATTACTGATTCTTTTTAAAAATACCAATCCTGATACAATTACTGATTCTGTTTAAAAACACCAATTCTGATACAATTACTGATTCTGTTTAAAATTATCAATTCTGATACAATTACTGATTCTGTTTAAGAATAACAATTCTGATACAATTACTGATTCTGTTTAAAAATATCAATTCTGATCCAATTACTGATTCTCTTTGAAAATACCAATTCTGATACAATTACTGATTCTGTTTAAGAATATCCATTCTGATACAATTATTGATTCTGTTTAAAATTACCAATTCCGATATAATTACTTATTCTGTTCACAATTTCTGATTTTGATTCTTTTAAAGCCTCTAGATATGTAGTTATAGAGTTGTTAATTTTTTTCTATTTTTAAATTACTGTAAAAATGCATAAAATATGTGAGTATATTTTTGCAAACATAATAAAATACAGTTGTGTGTGTGTGTGTGTGTGTGTGTGTGTGTGTGTGTGTGTGTGTGGGGGGGGGGGGTGGATGGATGGATGGATGGATGGATGGATGGATGGATGGATGGATGAATATATAGCTTTTTGTTTTACTGGTTGTTTTAAATCAATAATGTCCTTTTTATCATATTACCAGCAATGGATAATTAAGGTTTAAACTAAAACAAAAAACAATTATAGAATCTTTTTTGCCATCACAAAATAGGCATGAATTTTTCTGATTCCAATACCGATACCTTAAAAAGTACCGCTTTTTTGATTTCTAATTCCAATTAATCCTCCCAACACTCATCAAAACGCCCTGTTTTAAGTTTATTCAACTTTGCACAAAAAGACGAATCATCTTTTTTATATACACGTCTTTCGTATATGTGATATCAGTTTCAAGGTCAACTAATTTACATATTACTTTTGAATTGTTTTGATTTTAATACAAATAGTTTCAAAACATTGTTTTATTCCTTGGACAAATATTTAGCATTTGTGCTTAGCTATTCGTTTCCTTTAATCGCAGTTAATTAATAGAATGTCCTTTTTTAAAACCAATATGCAAATTAGCTAACCTTCTGACTGATATTGCATATAAAAAAGATTTATGTAAAGCTGAATTAACTTTAAAATGGGTATTTTGTCTTTACCATTAGTGCAAGAAACGGATCCAAGTTTCGCATTTATTCATCTCGAAGACTAAGAACGTCTGTCCGTTGCTTTTTGCATCCAATGAAAATCTAAACCACGAACCAATTATAAATCCGCACTCTACTCGTATTGTTTTCACAGATTTTGTTTATTTTACTTTTTATTTATTTATTTTTAGGTTTTCCTTTTTAAAATACGCGAGGACAAATCATGGCTTAAATATGATTGGAACAAAGTGACAACAGTTGTTACGGTCGGATTCATGGACACTGATCTCATGTGCCACGCCCACAAACATGGGGCCAGGGTTGTCAGGATTGGTAAGAAAAGATGTTTTCCTTTCTCTGTTTTTCTCTTTCTCTTTTTTCTCTCTCTCTTTCTCCCTCTCTTGTTCTTTTTTCTCTCTCTCTCTTGCTTTTTTCTCTCTCGCTTTCTTTCTCTTCCTCTTTCTCTCTCTCTCTTACCCTTGCTTTTTCTTTCTCTTGCTCTTGTTCTTTCTTTTTCTCTCTCTCCCCCATGCTGTTTCTTCCTCTTTTCCACAATCATTTTCTCTCTCTCTCCTACTCATGCGCTTTTTCTCTCTCTCTGTCTCTTCCACACACTTCCTTTCTCTTACTCTTATGCTTTTTCTTTTTATAATTCTCATGTTCTGTCTCTCGTTTTGATTTTTGACTGGTGTCCTGAAATCTACAATTTATCAAGAAACTTTGGGCCCAAGGTCATCTTATAACATGCTGAGAGATCTAACAGGTGTCTTTTGTTATTGGAGACAAAATTTTCAGTCACGGATTATCTTTGTCGCTGTTTCATTCTCATTTGCAGCAAGAAAATTCCGATCTGAAAGGGAATTCTAACCCATCAAAAGTATTTCAACTGAAATTTTGTATTATATCATAAAATAGATTTGAATTATTGTTTTGACTAAACTGTAAAACTTTGAGAATTTTTTTTTTTGCTATTATCAATTGCTATTATCAATTCTAAACTAAAATTAAAACAGCAGTTCATACTATTTTAATTAAATGAAATTTGCGAATTAGTTTTATATATTTTGTAAAAGTTTTATGTCATAATCTTATTTTATGATTTTATTGTTTATTTAATAAAAAATATTCTTCATGTATTTGTCTCTTCCCAATTGGCCACCATTTTAAATATGTTATGGTGTATCTTTGTTATGGTTGTTTGCTCTTACTGGAATGCAGGAGAAGAATTCATCTAGTCTGGCAGAGTATCCAGCTCTGTGCTGTTACTTGAGGTCACATCAATTGGAAATAACATCAGAAGGTGCAGCACTACTTGTAAAAGCTGAATACTATGATTTCGGAATATCGTGAAACGGTTGACAAACAGATAAAAATGTGATGAACCCACAAGTATCATTATTGGAATCCTTTGAGATGAGTAATTTTTTTATACATTTATTTATTAGCAGACTGCTATCCTCATCTTTATAGTTGTTGTCTCACTATGTTTTGGCCAACTATTCTTCTGGCCCGCTTTGGGTAGGATTGAAACCGCTATCTTCAGACAATGCTCACTATCCACTGCGCTATAGGCTCTGAAAGGCAATCAAGGTTGGATTTTTTTGTCTTATACATCCAAGTTTTTGTTCTTATTTATTTGCGGACTGTTATCTTCATCTTCATAATTGTTGTTTTTGTTCTTAGAAACCAGTGTTTACTTTGGCTGTATTGATCTCTCAGAGATTGACCATCAGCATTGTGCCACTATAATGAGTATTGATGAGTTTCCAAAATTCAAACCTCAAAATGGTTCATCACAAAACAAGAACCAGCAGAACAACCACCATCACGAAACTGGCCAAACATTTTGGACAAGATTGTCTTACTAATAAGACAGAATTGGATAACAAGTCTGCTGTGGAAATAGTCCAAAAGAGTTGCTAAAAATACACTAAAAGCATCCATTGCAAAAAAAAACTGGAAGAAACAAAACAATGCGGCAAATATTTTTCTGGGTGAATTCACTCAGAACTATATAGATGAAGAAGACTCTCTAGACTGGCTTAAAAGAGGATCGCTCCACTGTGATCAGGGGAGGATTATACTTGCTGCCCAAGATCAATACTTTTAAAAAATAAGTGGTTTCAGCAATGACAACAAGTGCAGGTTCTATCACACAGAAGTGGAAAGTGTAAGTCACCTGTCCCTAATGATGAGGACTTAAACAGAACTGGGAGGGAAAGCTTGATAAAATACCAAGGTCTTATGTACAACATAAAAAGAAATTGGAATCTTAGGAAGATTTCCATCATTCCAGTAATTATAGGAGCAACCGAATTCATGAAAAAAATTTCAAAAACTACTTGGCAAATATAACTGGTGAACCAAATGCAAGAGAAATACAAACAATTGCACATCAAAGGACAGTTAGAATCTTAAAAAGATCTCTCGGTTGGAATGAATGAGATAACTGGTGAATGTCTTGCATCCAGTAGAATACTCCATCCACAGCTAAAACAAAAAGAAAAAAGAAAGAAATGAAATAATTTAATATTTTTAATGTTTTTTTTTTAATGAGATTTAATTGAATTAACACCTCTGCTGCTAGCTATAGCTCTATTAAATTTATTGTTATTGCCAAACTATTTTTCTGCAATTTCCAGAGAATAAAGTTAACAAATAATGTACATAAAATATGGAAAATTTATTAAATTTGTTTCATTTTTTAAAGGAATTGTCACAAGCCATTTTTACATTTTTTTGTCAGTTTTTATCAGTTTGTCTATTTTTTGTAACAAAAATAACTCAAATCGGCTTTTATTTATAGTGAATCATTCAATTTATATATGTATTCGCTAGAAAAAAACAAAATACATGACAGGGGACAAATACAAGATAACTCATAAACATACTATTCAATATGTGTTACTTTGAGATGCCAGTTCAAGTTAAAGACAGTTATCGTACGTGCTGAGCGCACATTGACTAATAGGAAAAGAATTTTGTTACTACAAGTTTACTCGTAGTAACGAAAAATATATAAAATCTTGCCGTTTCTTTTTTATCTAGTGATATCAGCTCACACCCTCCTTCCAATAATCAACCTTAGTCATGATTTACCATAAATTACACATCAAGATCATATTTTTTGGGTAAGGAACAATTATGTTGGTACGTTTTAAATTGACACAAAATAATTAACGGTCATCATAATGGTTTTTATGATCCCTCCAAACCATTAAAATGCCAAAATGTTAAATTTTTCCCTAAACTATCTCAGTCTTCACTATCTTCATCCATGTTTGCAAACTTTGCATACAAGTGCAAATGTTTGGTCTGGTTTTCACGCATCACTTCAAAATATGCAAAATAAAATGGTTTTACTAAATCATCCGAAGATGATATGTATGAAGAAAGATATTTCTTTTTTCATTAAATGATACACGTTTATCGTATTAAAATTTAAAAAAAAAAAAAAAAAATTGATTTTGGCCTCGATAATATGAGATATATCTTCTTTATGCAGAAAGATTATGTTGTATACGACACAATAAATGGTTGACCATGGTTGAATTTGAGAATTTTATTATTTAATTGGACAACTCAACAAAAATTTATTAAAATTGGACTTTAAAAAACGACCATGTTGTAGTCAGCTGGGAAGCAGCCCTGTAGTATTGCATTCCACTTGACTAATAAACCATAGTTGTATACGGCATAATCATGTTCACACATAATTTCTCATCAAATCACTGAAGTTAAGCAACGTTGAGCCTGGCTAGTATCAGATGAGTGACCATTTGGGAATTGGAGCTGCTTTATGTGCTCTCCGCTTATCTCAGCATTGTTTCCAGTCATCCTGAACCTCCACTTGCAAATAGTATCTAATAACATTGACTTGGGAGAGATGTGATTGGAGATTGTGCAACTCTTGCCACAAAAATTATATAGGTACCCTTACAGTGGATATCCATAGTCTGTCAAGATTGAAGGAAGGTATCATACCTATTTACCATGTAGGAATTTTTTTTTTTTTTTCAGTGAATGATACACGTTTATGGTATAAAAATTTTTTTTTTTTTAAATTGGGCCCTTAAATGACAAACTTACAGTATCATTTATGGGAGCTGAAAATGTGCTTGCAACAGACAGTATATAACTCATTCGTTGCATGTTTAAGATGTTTGGACTAGACAGTATTTATCGCTTATAAGTAACGTTTATAAAATAATCTAGAAACACATGAGCATGTTTGATAAATGAACTACATATTCTGAGCATCATAACAATAGCAATAACAATGATAGCATCTTTGATGAATATGGAAAAATGTGAAATGGCAAAGAAGACAGATCCACACCGAACGTGAAACTGATCACCATGTTCATATCATATGAATTTGAAGATTCTATTGTTGGCATTTGTTTCCCCAATATTTTTCTAATCAGAATTCCTTTTAGAGAGAGATTATGAGAGAGACTATGTGAAGGTTGCAAAGGTCCTAAGTGAAATTAGTTTTTTGGGAATGAACTGGATTCGAACTTGTGACATCCAAGTTGTCGATTTGTGCCGCTAACCACTTTGACCACCATTCGCCTCCCTTTTACTAAATAATAAATTTTCATTTTGTTTTCCATCAAAATTCACAACAAATATAACAGAACACATCCAGGTTATTCAGTCATTTCCGGTTTGATGTCTACATATTCATTATACAACTTCCAGAATAAGAATTGTCAGGTCACTTGCAAGTAACAAATTAAAGAATTAAATATTAAATAAACTTTCACCAGTTGAGATTTTAAAGGAAATGTACATCAAGCTAAAAGAATGGTATTAACTAGATGTCTTTTCTTTGCATAACAGCAAATGGTATAATCATGTTGACACATCGGTTCTAGTTAGATCACCAAAGTTAAGCAACTTTGAGCCTGGTCAGTACTAAATGGGTGACCATTTGGGAATACTAGGTGCTTATCTTGGCATCATTTCCAGTCATCCTGGACTTCGCCTTGCCACTGGAATAAAGCAGTGCTTACTCAAGGAAAGTGTGGTTGGGGATTACACAACCCTTGCTACATAAGTACACCTGCAAGCACCCTTACAGAGGGCATCCATCATCTCCCCAGACTGAATGGAGACCATGACATAACAGCAACGATATCAAATGGAAAAAAGTGTCTCAAATGCTAAAATTTTTACAGTGTTGTTGGATTGAGTTACAGCCAATTTGCATAGGGTTTTGGATGAAGGAAAACTTGCTCTCAAATTAATCTCCAGAATTGATGGGATCTGATAAAGAGTCTTGGTTATTTCACTTTAAATTGGAAAAGAGGAAATGTTCATCTGATAATGAAGAGAGAGTCTGGTTAATTTCACTTTTTTCCTAATACTCGAGAAATAAGAATTGTTGATGCCATGAAAAAAGATTGGCATTTATCAAAACATGTTGTGTCAATAGAGTTTTCACAATGGCTGCAGTGGTTGAGAAGAAAGTCCTTGAGGGATTTTTAATTTTGATTTCAAATGATGTATTTTTGTTTCAATACCTTTAATTTATATGTCATTTCAAAGAGCGTTTTTCACGCCATCGAATCGTTTAAATTACAATCGTTTTAAACAATCATGTCTTCTTTTTAGAATGTTGAATACAAGATGGAAAAAAGCAAATTCGCAAAATTTTCTTATTTCAATTCAAGCTAGGCCAAAAAGCTGCTGAAACAGCTCTCGATATCAACGAATCGTTTGGTGCAGGAACTACTACTGAACGCACAGACACAATGGTGGTTTAGGAAATTTCGTGGCAGTGATGAGTCTTGAAGATGATGAGCATAGTGGTCGGCCATTGGATATTGACAATGATCAATTAAAAGCCTTAGTCGAAGCCAATCATGCACAACTATTCGAGAACTCGCTTCTGAAGTAGACATAACGTATACAACAATTTCCAACCAATTGAGAGAGATTGGAAAGGCAAAAAACTTGATGAATGGGTGCATCACGAATTGAATGACAACCAAAAGAAAATGCTGTTATGAAGTGTCATCTTCTTTTATGCAACAAGAACGACCCATTTCTTAACAAGGTTGTTACTTGCAATGAAAAGTGGGTTCTGTACGACAACCATTGATACTCCATTCAGTGATTAAATGCCGACAAAGCTCCATGACATTTCCCAAAACCAGAATTGCATTAAAATAAGGTCATACTGACTGTTTTGTGGTCTGCAACTGGTCGCATCCATTAGTTTTTTGAATGCAGGCAAAACTATTATGACGGAGAAGTATTGTCAACAAATGGATGAAATGCATCAGAAACTTCAACAACAACACCCAATATTAGTCAACAAAAAAGAAACGATTTTCCTCCATGACAATACCCGACCACACATTGCTAAAAATCACATTTAATGAAAACATGACTTGTCAGATCAAACCGTTTTCAAATTTTCCTCTTTCTGTGTGACCGTAAACCTTTATTTAAAATTGAATTGTACAAACTATATTTTCACTGAGCATTTTAAGTTATCATAAAAAAATAAATTTTAAAACTTTGCTTCAAAGTACAACATTCATTTTATTAGAAATGACGTCATAGCTATATAAACATTCATCAATAAATTTAATATGCAAATTCCTATATTTATTAAGCATAACTGCGTTTTGAACAGTTTATTGTAAGGGAGATAACTTATACAATGAAAAACATTTTTCTAATTCTAGCAAGCAATAATAACACACAAACAATATTAACAAACAAAAGTTTGAGAAACAATATTAATATTGTTCTTGAATACAAAGAATGATACGAGAAAATAATTGAACATTTTTGCATTTAAAGTTTTTCTGTTTTTGTTTTTGAAGTGTTTGGCTTGGCACAAGGGGAGACAATCTTTTTTTACAAACACTTTTTTCATTAAAATCTCCAAACTAATTAAGACAGTCAGTTTAGGCTATTTTGAAATGTATGAAAATGTGAAGTTATGACCCCAACACTATGTGCTGTGGCTTTCTTATCCATCTTCTCTTCTCGTTCTGGTTGTGTTGTCTTCTCACATATTGGTGATTGCCGAGAACACATACAGTGGCTTACATGTATAAAAATCAAATATAAAACTTACAAAAGAAAACATAGACTCTGTCAAATTCTGTAGATATCAGTTGTACTCTAAATGTGTGTGTGTGTGTGTGTGTGTGTGTGTGTGATACCATCATGGAAAATGACCCTCTAAACACTAATGTTCATATCTTAGTTATCTGTCGAGGCCAACACTGTCAGTCAGCCAAAGTCAAACCATCTTGGGTTTGCAAAAGCTGTCCTCATCTGCGCCAAGCCACAACCTATCGTCTACTGTAAACTGCTGCCAACTGTAAAGTCAAGGCTGTCTGTTAAACTCACTCCTAAACTGTAAACAAATTCTAAGTATATTAATCTCCAACTCTTTTTTTTTTTTTTGTTTCCCTAGTCACTACTATTTATTGATTAACAATCCTATTTGTGTTTGCCTTTGTGTGTCTTGTTTTTCTACTAACCTCACTTCTTATACTTTTGTTTTGTTGACCGTTTCCTTTTTTGTTATAGTTTTTTTCTCTTTTTTAAATCACTTTGTAACAGGGGGAGCATTTACAGTACATAAAAAAAATCATTACTTGAAAATGTGTGATTTTTTTTTTTTTAAATTTTGAAATAAATGTAGATATTAATTATTTGAAAATATGTTCTGTTGAGGGAAGGGACAGTTTGTTTAAGCACCGAAAATTTTTAAATTAATGAAGTTAGTCATTATTTGAACATCTATGATTTTTCTTATTATTAAAAAATAAAATTCGAAAAATAATGTAATTAATCATTATTTGCAAATGCGTTGCTTTTTTGTTTTTGTTTGAGAATGTTTTTTCTTTTTATAAAGAGTTTTTCTAACTTAAGATTTTTAAATATAAAAATCACTAAAGAAAAAAAAAATATGTGAATTCTTTTTTCTATTTTTAGTTTACATGATAAATGAAAATAATAATAATAAATAATAATAAATAAAAATAAAAAAATAATAAAAATAAATAATAATAAATAAAAAATCTTTTTTTCTATTTTTAATTTACATAATAAATGAAAACAATGAACAGTTCATTTACAAAGGATTACATCCATTTCCAGAGAAGATTTTGTTATTCTCTCCACTTGTTCCCAGTCGAACTCTTCAAAAATGAAAACAAAAAAAAGCGAAAATACAGAATTGGCAATAGCTATGACAAAATACATAAAATCGAAATAAGTTATCTCCCTTATTTTATCAGCATTTAACAATGGAAACTTGTATGTATATTAGTAGTGTTTAAGACATTGATTTAATCCTATATTTGTTTTTTCTTTTGCAGTTAATTTTCCAGTCGGACAGTTATTGAACAATACTTACAGGAAACAGTGGATAAAACAGCAATTGTCTGAAGTCGATAAATACTTCTATGATGGAGTTAACTTTGATACAGAAGATGCTTTGCCCCTGACGCGAAGGGACCTCAGGGACGCTCTCACATCATTGGTTAATGAGACTTACCAGATTCTTAAAGGCAAAAACCCAAACTATCAAGTAAGTTTCACGATTTAATTCTTTATCTGTGTAACATTTTAAACTTTACACAAAACATTTTGCACATGTGCATTTTCTTCAACAAGCAGTTTAGCAAACAAAACAGTCCTTTTTGCATACATCTGTGATTGCCGGTCTTCATTCTCAGATTTTTGCTTTTCTATGCATGGGCTATTGATTCTATCATGGTTGTTGATCTTCTGTTTAGCTTAAAACGAATCTATACATGTATAAAAACACAATGGAGACTGCTGGCTTTCAAAGGTTTTATTTAAAGAGATCTTGCTTATGGGAGGAGAGACCAATATCTAATTCTAACTACTTCTTTACTTGTTTTTCTAACTTAGTTTTAAGATGCCGACATATGGGCACAGTTTTGAGATTGAGGCAACATTTGCTTAGATTTCTACATTGTTGGACACATCTTGTCTGTCCTGCTTCTCGATTCGAACTGACTTTTAAAAATCCTTTCGTTTCTCTCCTCGAAGGCGTGATGTCATCACCTCCTATATTTCGACACCTGCATTTCTAGCATGTTTTGTTTAGGGAGCTAATCTTTAACCATCTGCTTCAATCATATCACCTGCAACTGGGTCTATTTTTATTTCGTTATCCTCACATTTACTATGCAACCCTTGCTGAAATTTATACTAGTTATCATGATTTCTACTTACTAGCATAGGGTTCCAATATATAACTATGCTACATTTTTTTGTCTATTTTTTTCCTTCCTCTCATTTGGCTACACTGCTCAACAACAAATTGTATGAGTATTCATTTTTAACTTGAACTGGCTTAATTTTTAGAATGTTTGTATCCATTTGTCAATAGCTGAGACGGTAATGATGAAAGCTGAAGCACTTAATAATGACTACGGCTGGAGCATCAAATGTTTTTATTTTGATTCCAGCTGATGGCACCAAAGTCATTTTTTTTTTTTAATGCTTGAAATCGTTACTATATACATTGGGTACAATATAATAACAATTAATACAGAATTTTCTCTATGATAATAAAAAATCATATTTAATTGTATTTTATGACCGTGTAATGCCGGGCGTCCTGCTAGTATGACTACATTTATGTCTGGTCTTTTGTCTACTATACTTTGATTAACAATACTATTTCAGTTGCTTTTTGTGTACATTGGTGAACAACTTCTTATACCTTTGTTCTGCTGATAAACTTATTTCTTTTTTTTACTTTGTAACAATTTAGGAGAGGGGGATGTTGGTAATATCACACAACATCTGTACACGTTTTGTTATCTTAGGTGCACACTTGTATCTCTGATTGATATTTTGAAATTTTTTAGCTAAGGATTGATGATTAACATTATTTGGACTATTCGGACTACTAGTCGCATCTTGGGTGTGATTCTCACAAAACCACGCACACATGTATGTATAATATAGTAATAAGTAGTAAGATTACACATCTAAAACAAGACTAGGCTTAAAGCTTTTAAATTTCTACTAAAATTATCTACAAGGACCCATGGCACAACGGATAAAAGTGCTATGTTAATTAGTGCAAAGTGACAGTCTTCAGGAAGTTGGAGGATACTAGAAATACAATTACAAAGTACTTAAGATTTCTACCTGGCCATGGCTGACAGAACGAAAGCAAGCTACACGCATTCCAAATTCTATACAGATTACCAAATTCAAGAAAATGTTCTTGAAGAAGGTTGGAGGTTACATAAATATAAATATTGTGAGATGAGAACAGTAATTTGAATAATCCAAATAATACGTATCCTCGCATTGAATGATCATATCTTGTCCAAGCATTTTTATAAAAGTCAAGAGTTTGAAATAATACTTTAATTGCTAAATGCACAGATTGATTGGATGTATCTTAAAAATTTCTGTTTTTGTAATGCTGACCATGCCTGGAAATAATCCGGTGTTCGTGAGAATGTAAGTTTATAATAATAAGGCAGATGTGACGTTAATATGACATGCTTAAATTTGCATTTTCTTTGCTTAGTGTACGAATTGAACAGATGCATTTTGATTTTCATAACTAAACTAGACGCACCCATGACCTGTTGCATAACTATGTTTGCTTCATTATTACTATTGTTTATTATTGGTCCCCCGATTTATTGGAGAGGGACCTATGTTTTCGGTGGCATGCGTCTGTGCGTCCATTAGATTGCCAGATAACCATCCATTAGTTTTTCCTGAAATTTTGCCACAAATTGTATTTAATTAAATAGATGTGCACAGTAAAAAACAATTTTTGCAAAAATTCCTGTTGTGTCCCCAGGGGCTTAAAAGAGGTCAGAAATGCCCCAAAATGGCGTTTTGCCCCATAACTTTTGATCCATCCATTAGATTTTTCTAAAACTTGGCCAAAATGTGGAGCCCATTGTTCTTAATATAAATTCAGTATGGGTGACCTTGGCAAAATTCTGGTTCGCATCCTTCTGGGACTTTTAGGGCTAAAAAAACATACCTTTTTGTTGGAGCTCTTTTTTCATATTACTCAAAAACTTGATATTTATGTCTATATAGTGGTTTTCCATGGAATTCAAATATACATGTCTTAAGGCTTGAAACTGCACCGTTTGTCCATTTTCACTGGGATTCGGCATTCCCAGGAGTTCAAAAGGGGGTCACAAATGCCCCAAATTGCAAAAAATGACACTTTTTAACCCATAACTTTTGCTCCATCCATTAGATTTTTCTGAAAATTGGCGAAAATGTGAAGGCTTCTCACATTCATCATTTCTTCACTATTTTTGTGGAGTCCTCTCACATGCAGCACCAAAGAGGGACCATGCACACGCGACTTGTTCTTATATAGAATTAAATAAATTTATTCTTTTGCTAACTAATTTACATGTGTGCTTGTCGGGGTGCACATATGTGAGTAAGATTTTCATTTTTAAATTGATACTTATGAATACCTGTTCTTTTTTTTTAATGTCTTTTTAGCTGATTTCTTTTCACAGGAGATTATATTATTCATAGACTGTTTTCCCATTTAAAATGGGCAAAAGTTATAGCCTGTTAACTTAGAATGAGTGATTTGCCAAATTGATGGTTAAATATGGTTAAACTTATGTCCATATTTGCATTAAATATTAATCCGTAACTGTGCATCCAATGGAAACTATAATACTTAGTTTTCTGCAATTTATTGTAACAAAGGTCCGTACAAAATTTCAGTCAGATCGGAACAGTAGTTTCTGAGAAAAGTAAAGTAAATATGGTATTGAGGTGTTAACCCCTAACCCTAACCTCTGCATCAAACGATGCCATAATACTTAGTTTGCTGTACCTTAGCATAACATAGGTCTATACAAAATTTCAGCCAGATTGTTCCAGTAGTTTTTGAAAAATAGTCGAACAGACACAAACAAATATAATATAGGTTACTTCGTCTTTGGAAATTTAAATCTGTTGGAATGCATTCGCTTATATTGTGTACTCAACTTTGATTGTTTGTTTTTTTGGATGGCTTTTCCAATATAATATAAACCTTCATTCCAAATTAGTTTCGATTAATAAATTTTAATTGTTATATTTGATATATTTAAGAGAGCAAATAAAATGCTCTTGAAACTTGGAGGGCAATCACCTAAAGATGGTGTCTCGATAAAAACGTTGGTCCTCATCGGCTCATTGGGTTGTTTTTAGGAATGAAATCAGGCGTATACAAAATATTTGGTGCTTGTGCAGATTTTGAACCGGGCATATTTAAGTATCCACTCGGCTTTGCCCGGAACATGATGTCACCTGCTCAGGTTTGCCTGTAATCTGATGTAAAACGCTGAGCAATGAGCAGATGACTTTTGGATAAATATTGAAAGAGAACAAAAAATAAAAAGAAACTAGATGTTATATGAAAAACATGGACAATGGATTTATTAATGTTAGACAAACAACTGCAGGCACCTGAAGTAGTTTTTGTGTCCAAATAAGAAAGTAATCAGATCTTAAGAATTTCATTACATGCGGTGTTAGATGCATTATTGCAATGAGAAGCTCGAAAAGTGATGGATGTGGCTAGAGGTGCACAAACCTTTTAAAATTTATTTTGACAAAAAGTAAATAAATAAACAAATAAATAAATTAAAAAATTTTAATTTACAAAATAACAACTGAACATTTTTTTGAAAACCCTTTCTTACAATTTCCTTTAAAAAGAAAAAATTTGAACAAAAATAAACTCGAAAATAAAAAAAGATACATAATTTGTTTTGAAAAGAAAATAACAACTTCTGTTGCTAAACATTCAAAAGTTAAAAGGAGGTATCTGAGGCATATTATAAAATTTGTTGGATTGGTAAGTCCCTGGTGTCCTCCTCGAGGTTTTGAATCCATTTTATCTCTCCCCTCCTTATGTGGGGTGGTGTGATTGAGCTTGCTACTGGTAGCCATTGTGTTGGGGTTGACTTCAGACATCCAGAGGTAATATGCATGGGTTCTCAGAAATTTTTTTTTTTAACAATTAAAGCACAGAAGCAAGATTTATATCCGTCATTTGGAGACTGGGGATGTTCCGACAGCAGATAAAGTGTTTTTTCTAGAACATCCCATCTACAGAACACAATACCACAAGGTTGCTTTCCAACTGATGTTTAATGTAAACAAATACTTGTTGAGCCATCCTCTTGAATAATCAATTCTTCAAACTAATTTTCTGATGATCCCACCCATTGTTTCCAGTCCTCTTTTGGTCATGATCATCATCTAAATGCTAATCTCTTTAACCGTTGTCCTCAAATAGCTATCAGGCCTTGATAAGTGATGACCAATCACAAAAAATTCTATGATTTTTTTTTTTTAGTTTTGAAAATTTTTTTTGTTATTTTTATCAATTTAGTTTCTAAATTCTATCATTTTTTCCCTTTTCTTTTCAAAGATAACCTATGATGTTGCGTGGTCACCGCATTGCATCGATGATAGATGTTACGACGTGAAGGCTTTATCGGAGGTGACAGATTTCCTATTTGTGATGGCTTATGATGAGCGTAGTCAAATTTTTGGCCCTTGTATTGCGGGTCCGAATTCTGCTTATAATAATGCTGTCTATGGTAAGTAAATGAATAAAATCTGAGTTGTTTGAGCCATTGGCATCATATTGTTTTTTATTGCCATTTCATGCCAAACAAGGCACAGTGCCAGTTAGTCGTGAGGGACTACTATTTTGAACCAGATTTGCAAGGATACTATTTCTGGAGTTGGGCAACAAGATGTCTGTTCACATTACACTTGAATTTCTTCATGCCAGTACAGTCAAGGAAGCAGGGGCCCAGGAGTGAATTTCAAAGTGCAGCAGTCTGAGGGAAAAAGTTATTCAAGTAGAAGACTTTACAGCATCTAGGGATCTCTACAGTGTAGGGGTGGGATTTTGCTGCTTGTCGGGTTGTTGAGAGAATTGTCTTTGAGAGGGTACTAGTGCTTGGAGTTCGTCAGAGCACTTGCCATTGAAATACTTGTAAAACAGGTACAAGGATGTCACGTTCTGGTGATGGAACAGAGGTTAAAGTTTAGTTGATAGTGATAGTTGGCAATTGTTTTTTTTAACCCTATCTAGGAGCAATGGACTAATGGCAGATGCACCAGCCCAGATATTACATAGAAAGTATACTAAGGTGCATTAAAACTGCACAGACTATTTCCTTAAGTTTTGTAACATAAGTTCCACAAATTTCTAACCGGTAGTTACTGACAGGCCTGCCTGGGAACAAAGTGTAGTATCTGTTCTGATCCTATATTTCATTTTTTCTGTCCTCGTTCAGTAAAATAGAAGTCCGCTTAGAATAAACTTTTAATTTTGTCCCGATTTAGAGTACTTTTTTTTTTTTTTTTTTTTTTTTTTTTAGGGAGCTGAAGTTTCCCAAATTAAAAACTGACCTTATGTTTAACTCTACCTTCATGGAGAAGTAAGTAAAAAGAGACTCTCTCTGTTGCATCTTCGTGCTCGTTTTACAAGTACTTCAATGGAATGTGCTCCAACAAACTTGCTCCACTTGTGGCCCTTCATACCTCCAACCAACAGCAAGATCCACTTGCTTCGATTGTGAATCTTGCTCTGATATTTTTCCCCTATTCTCTACAGATTGGTGTGCCTAATGTCAAGGGCAACATTTTCATGAAGTTCCTATCTGCAGAAAACATTACTATAGGACTGCTTTCCTGCAGAATACAACATGCGTGTCATCAATTTGCCAATTTCAACAAGTACTTAACCTTTTTCATAAATAATCAAATTTTATTCATTTCATTCTTCATTTTTCAATATTATTATTTATCATTAAACCGATTATCCACCTAATTTTATTAATACTTATCCTCGATAAGCTTTCGGTCTTGATAAGTGGTGACATTAATAAAAATAAAACTGTATGATGAGAACACTTTTCCATTAATCTTGTTTTTCTCTTTTCTCTGCCAGGTATTAACGAATATTCTACAGAATTAAGAATTCCACGCAGGAAGCTTGTTCTGGGTGTGCCTTGGTATGGATATAGGTATCCGTGTATATCTTTATCTGTAAGTATTATTATGAAGACTTAATTTATCTTCCCTATATATATATATATATATATAACTTTATTCGATTGGCAAAATTTTAGAATAATTATAAAAAAGTGAACCATAGCGGAAATTCAATCGACTAAAATAAGATGGAAAACGGGTGAGGAAAAAAAAAAAAAAATGAGGGAAGTTACATGTAACAAATGTACAGTAAAATAAATAAGTCGATTAAAAACAAGATCGTTAAAATACACCTGAAGCGCTTTTCGTTCAGACTAACTTTTCAAGGGTATAAGTCTGAAAATTATTATTTTTTTTTTTTTTTTTTTAGAATATTTGGTAGTGGAATGGAGTAAACTCCTCTCCGCTCTTACTCCATTCCACTACCAAATATTATAAAAAAATAATAATTTTCAGACTTATACCCTTGAAAAGTTAGTCTGAACGAAAAGCACTTTGGGTGTATTTTAACGATCTTGTTTTTAATCGACTTATTTATTTTATTGAATTGTACATTTGTTACATGTAACTTCCCCCAATTTTTTTTTTTTTTTCCTCACCCGTTTTCCATCTTATTTTAGTCGATTGAATTTCCACTATGGTTCACTTTTTTATAATATATATATATATATATATATATATATGAAAGGAAATGTATAAAAAAGAATACGAAAAGTATAAAAGCTTATAACTTTTCTTTATTCGTTTTCAATTGGTGACGTGCAGGAATACAAAATAATATTATGAAAAAAAATTAAAACTTTTTTTACAGGTACATAATTTTCGACCATTCCTTCAGTCTTCATCGGTGTAGTGAAAGTATATATATATATATATATATATATATATATACACACACACACACACACACATAGCATGGCTCATAAATCACTTTACATTTTAAAATTAAATAACTTTTTTTCTATTAATATATTTTCATTTCTATTTTCAGAATTATAAAATAGAATCTTTTGAAATTTTTAGTATGGAACAAGGAGTGAAGATAATTGAATTTTACTTTGAAGATCTTATATGCGTCATTTCAATATTTGACATCCTCTTAGTAGGCCTGCAATAATGAACTTCGTGACACGTTTTCAAAAGCAGGGCTCTGTAAATATGATAGGTCTAGACATGGACAAGGTCGCACAGTACATACACCTGAAAATACTGAAGATGCAAGGCATAGCATTGAAGAGAACCTAACCACATCAAGGCAGTCTCAAGAATTTGCCATCTCATGGAGTTTTCTACAGCATTTTCAAAGTAGTTTTCACATTTATCCTTACAAGGTTCAATTAGTACAATCTTTACAATCACCAGGCTTTCAGAAACAAAGAAATCACGCAGTTAGGTTTCAGAAATGAAAATAAGTTTATTCGCAAGTTGATCGTGGGAGATGAGGTTCATTTCCATTTTAATAGGTACTAGCCTGGGTGCCCGGCATTGGCCAGGTGTTTGGAGGTGTGTTTTGAGCAAAAAAAAGTGTTAGTAGGCAGGCAGGTTCGAACTCGTACTGCAAAGGAGGAAAAGAATGTGAAACAAAAACAAATAAAAAGAAATAATTAAATGCAGTCATTTAAGAAAGAGTTGTTTCATTTTCAAATTATAAAGTGACCTATATATAAATAGGTCTCCTGTCATTTCAGTTTTTTTTTTCATGAAAAACTACAATAACGGAGAAAAACAAATAGAAAGATTTAGAAAGGTTCAGAAGGTTCCAGAACTTTCAAGAAAGATCAAGAGGGTTGTAGAATATTCTAATACTAGGTGGCACTCTCTATAAAAGAGGACTTCATGCTAACCCGGCAGTTGTTGGTTTGTTGAAATGATAAGTTCAGTCTCAGCTCTGGCATGATTCCATTTAATTAGAGATTTGATGCTTTTTACAAATGTTCAAATAGCTATAAACCCCCACTGTGTAATGTCCACATATATTTTGCAAAATGTAAAAAAATATACTTGGTAGATCTTTCTAAATATTTTTCTCAATCCAACAGAAAGATTCCTCTCTAAAATTTTCTGGTAACAAAAGATAATTTCTTTTGAAATATTTGTCTCATCAAAGAAACCATAAATTAAAAAATGTAAGATTTAACAGTTACGAAGACCAGACGATATTGCTATTTATTAAAAATAAAATTTTTTCAAATTTTTGAATAATAAAATAATCATCTTTGACTGACTAGAACGAGGAGCATCTCTCACTGAAAAATATCCTTTTTGGGATTGCGGAAACTATTTTTGGAACACTTGTTCTCTTCAGACATATGCGGATTTCTGCAGCTTTTTTCCTTTTTCTGTATTAAAGATTATCTATAGTTTTTTGTGATCAAACGATGCTTTTAGTTTTTTAATTAATTACGCCATTGCCACACTGTAGTAAACAAAAGCATGAGATGTCGATAGTCTTCTCTTTGATCTTCATTTTCAATGCTTGAAATACAGGTAAAAATGTAAAAACTTTTCTGCTAAGAGGCTTATTACCCATGGACGTCAACATACTACATGAAATACAGGATTTGAAGAATAGGATTATAAAATGATCTTTAATAAGCCAGAAATATAACATTCAAATGACAGACATTTGGATCAAAGCAATATCTTTTGGGACCATATTCAAATTCCATATAATCTTTCCTGGTGCTACCAGATCAAGAAGTCAATGCTTCTTCATTCAACCCCTACGATTTGAATTTGGCAACCACTAAAACCAAAAAACGGAGTGCCGCCAGATGGACATTGAAAAAAAATATTTTTGTTTGTTTGTCTTTGAAATATGACATAACTTTGGTCATTTGTGTGATAAAATAATGTTTTTATTGGCTTTATTATTACTTTTTTTTTTTTTTTTTAAACAAGAGTCACCACTTATCAAGCTCCAAAGGCCACTTGAGGATAAGGTTAATGAGTGTATGGTAGTCAATGGGAAAATGTCGTAGTAATCGTTAGTAGTGGAAATTTGATAAATTGGATTACTTAAGGGAGGGACTAATCAAGAACTTGTTTACATTGGACTTCTTTTTTTTTTTTTACACGGTGGTCACCACTTATCAAGGCCCGGAAGCCACTCAGGGATAAGGGTTATTGCAAGTACAGTACGTTAGTGTGGAGATTTAATGAAGTGTTTACTTAAGGGGGCGGTACATTAGGAATTTGTTAACATTGGACTTGAAGACATCTAGGTTGTAGTCAGGTGGGAAGCAGGCAGACGGAACAGAGTTCCACAGATCTAAGATTGTAGTCAGCTGGAAAGTAGGCAAACAGGAGAGAGTTCCACGGGTGTGCAGTTCTAAGAAAGAAGCTTTGTTCATGGAATCAGCATTTTAGGTTTAAGCACAGATAAAGAGTGGGGTAAATTATTGATAGTGGTTTCAGCTAGACGAGTGTTTTTTTGTGAAAGTTTGGCAAGGGAGGGACCATAGATTGGAGCTCAGACGAGCACTTGCTGTGAAAATAATGATAAAGCAAAGACAGCCTCACAACATTTCTTCTACAAATTATTGAAATTTGCTAACTCTGTCCATTACTAGAAAATGTAATACTTCTGTGGTTTAAAATATAATTAAATATTACCTACTGTTTACAATGAAAAAAAAACCTGAAGAGTTACCGGTCCTGGATATGACCTTAAACTATATCTGATGGTGAGGCCCCAGCTTGCGGGCTTTGGGGAGTGTGGAGCCACCTTTTAATTGCCATTGCTCCCAGGTTCACTCTGAGACGGAGTTGTAGTACCTGTTAGGGTCTCAACTATGGGTTAAATAGAAACCGACTTGAAAAAAAATATATTCTATTAAAAATATTTTCTTCAAAATCACTGGATTCAGCATTAAATAACCTGAAAAGGGTTGATATGCCGTAAAACAAAAACAACCAACCAGTTACCAGTTTTGCAAGCGTGTGTGGATTGTTTCGTACATTGGATATTTGATTTTCACTCCCAAAACAAATTTTTATTCAGTTAGATTTTTTTTTTTTTTTTTTTTGATGACATTCATTTGCATATGAGAACAACTATTTCAAGAACTGACTGAAGAAGGCAGGCGTTTGAACTTTTTTAACAGCTGAGAGAGAATATTGAAGCTAAGACTTGTTGATGTTAATTGCTGTGTTGTAGAAGAGGAGTTCCATTAATTTTCTTATGGGATTACAATCTCTGCAGATGAAATTTGACTCCAAAAAGTTTAGGATTAAAATAAACCCCCAAATTTTTTTTTCGTTGAAAAGTTTTATAATTTTTAATTATAATAATTTTTATTTTGTTTTAAAACTTTTTTGTAGGGAAGAATTTGTAAGCTTAAAAAAGTTCCTTTCCGAGGGGCCAACTGTAGTGATGCAGCAGGAAAAGAATTTGACATTTCCGTAATTGTCGACGAAATGCTACCAAAATCGAAAACAGGAAAGATGTGGGATGACGATTCCAAGACGCCTTATTTTACGTATCAGGTAAGGATTTTCTGATTATTTATTAATTCTTAAATATGGCTATGTGTTGCATGGTGAGAAATGATATGAATATTTATAGGGTGAATGTGTAATTTGTGCGAGTCTTAAATGTGGATCTGATGACCTTAAAGGAAGATTAAATTTGAACAGTATAAGAAGCATGTACAGCAGGAGACTCTGGATGGTTTGATCACATTGAAAAAAAAATGGATGAAGTGCTTTAATTAGTAAATGAAAAACAGTTGAAATAGTAGTTTCTGTATATCTTGCATCACATTCCCACCTGCCTCCCAGATTATGATAACCAGCGAACCTCATTTCCTCATCTATGCCAAAGTATGATACCTGAGGATTGTGTGATAAATGCACATAATTCACCAAGGAATACTGATCACCTCAAAATAACAAGATACTTTAAAAAAAAATCTCCTGTAGATATTGTCCCAAATAATAGCCCCTTTGTGTCAAAGTCCTTAATTGGAGTGAAAAAGATTTAAAAAAAAGAAGGGCGGGGGGGGGGGGTCGATTGGGTAAGGAAAACATCAGGTGACATAAGGATGGATTTAAAAAAAAAAAAAAATAGGGATAAATAATGACCTGTCAAGAAGTAGGTTAGTTTAGAAGTCAATTTCCAAAAGCCGTCCAACATATGTCAGCATGTGAAACAGACATTAAGCTAATGATTATTTTAAATTTGTAAAAACATTTTCTATACGTACTAACGAGTTACCACTTATCAAAGCTTAAAGGCCACTCGAGGACTAGTGTTAATGAATTTATTGGGTAGATTGTAAGACATCACCATGAGACTTGGTATCAGTAGTTTAAACTGAGTAGAGTCTTTTTATTTAATAAGATTTGTTAACATTGGATTTAAAAACGATCATGTTGTAGTCAGTTGGGAAACAGTCTTGTGGTATTGTGTTACAGCTAAAGAAACTTTGTTCATGAAAGTTCTGTTTACTTTTATGTATACAGAGGAGGAAAGAAATTATTTACAGTGGTTGTGGTTAGACGAGTTTTTGCTGTGAATGTTTTGCAGGCGGTAACCAAAGACGGGTCCATAGATGATGAGTTGAACACCAACCATGAAAATAATGATAAAGTAGAGAAAGACTAGAGAGTGGATGTAGGAAAGAGAAGAGTATTAGGTTTGGAAGTTTGTGTTGTACTCTGTGTTTGTCTTAGCGATCTGCTGAATTTATTGTTTTTTACTATATTAACCTGAAGACCTTTACTTCTATAAGTGCTACTATTTTACATATCATTAATCTAATTTATAAAACTCACTGTTTGTCTGTCTCCATATTTTTAAACTCTATATCTTCTGAAACTAAAAGTTGCAGAGCAGCGCTAGGGGCGTCAAATGATTGGATTTTTTATGGACCTTTTTTTTTTATCGGTCTTTAGCAGGTTAAAATAGTTTTAAGGGGTCAAAATTGAAAAATTTGTTAAACATTTCATGCATTCATCTTATTTTTTATTTTTAATTTCTAATCAGTTCGTATCCGTGTTACGTGGTGCAGTGGTAACATCACCAGCTTTGAATGCTACAGTTTTGCTTTTGGTTTCGATTCTAGCTGATGGCACCCAAATACTTTTTTTTTTACTTTTGAAGTCACAACTCTATAATAATATATACAAAATCTGGACAAATTAAAATATATTTAAGCATATTTTGCGACCAGGAAAAGCCGGGTACCTTCCATCCCCACCCGACTAGTAGTTGTTATAAAAATTGCTTTGCAGTTGGATTTATTCTCTTCTTCCTCCTGAGGAGACAATTTTTTTTTTTTTTTTTTTTTTTTTTTTGAGCCATATTTTCTTTACTGATTTATTCTACTAGTTAATAAAAAAAAAGATAAAGGATTTTGTTGAAATGACATATGAGTAGTGTTATTAGCAGAAAATTATCAAAACTTACTTGAGAGTGGATCATGGATCAGGTGGAGGGTGGTGGTGGTGGTAAACATGCACACTGCTGTATGTTTAGCATTTAATGTGCATAAGTACATGTTTAGTGCTTAATATGCATATGGGAATGTACATATTTAATGTGCATAGATGCATGCTACAGATAGGCCTGCGAATGGAAAAATATTTAGCTTAGAGAGACTACCTAAGAAATTAGCTGACCTTTGAAATAATAAAGTCTTTATTGGATACAAGATTCTGTGTTGCTATTATAGTCCACTTGAGATTTTCCAAAATTAATGTTCATACCTGATGGTGAACCTCATGGTAAGTCAGTGTTTTTTGATGTCCATAGATTAACAGCCAGTAATCATGAATGGTCTCTCAGTGTGATCCAAATGATATATCTTTATATATTCCACCAGGGAAGGGGTCAGTTAGGTTCTTCTTTGTTTTTCACAGATAGATGGGATCTGATCTAATGGATTGTGTTTCTGTTGGAAAATATTTTTGTCTTAATTTACAGGCCTGTTGTTTAGTAGAAGAAAACTAACATCTTTCTAAATCAAACATTCTTCATATTATTTGAATTCCCTGGACTACTGTTTTCATCTTGTCATTTTTCACAACATTTTGGTCGATGTAACCTTCGACCTTCTCCAGGTGTATCTTTTCAAACTTGAGAACCTGCATGAAATTTAATTCATGGGGGTAGCATGTTTTTGTTTGAAACTAGATTTTATTTAGAAGGAGAATCCTTTTGTTAAAGCAGTGGCAATACCTTTAACTCATTGGTTGGCTGTTTATTGTCAGACTGTAGTTGAGCTCTTCCGTCATTGGGGCTCTGGTGTTGCTGGTAGGCTGCTTCCCTCGGCTATAGCTTGGCATCAGGTTTAGAGTAAATCTAAAATCCACTGTGGTAATCTCAGACCACAGCAATTAATAATTAGTGCAAACATCAGAGATCATTTTCTTATAAGCAAAAATAATTATTGCAAAAAATAATTTCAGATACAGTCATGCAAAGAAAAGTTAAATTCGTTTTTTTTTCTCTTGGATTTAAGAACAAACTAATGTTTCAGATGCAGAATTTCAACTTAATTTGATTTTCATTGCAAGGTTCCAAATATGACTTATAGTTGTCTGTCTACTTGGCCAGTCATGGGGAAAAGTCTTTCTTTCCACTTTGCTTTTTCAGAGAGAGATCCAACTTTTTGGGCTGCCGGCCCAAAAGCTAACATGTGCCATGTCGAGGCCAACAATCTCCCTATCTGCTAAAACAATTGGTTTTTATGAAAACCCTAATTTTGCTCCCATCTCTCTGAGATTAGCATTTCCTCCTCTACTCTGTTTCTCTTACGTCTTTTTTTAATTTTTTTCTTAACAAAGATAGTCTTTTATCAGTTCTTTGGCAGTCTTTTTGCTGACATGTGTTTGTAATTCTTTCACTATCAAAATGACTCTCTGCAGATCATGATAAAATAATTCAGTATGACCCTCAGAGGAAGCTACGTCAGAATATGCAGGATGAGGCAAGATTTCCCAACCAAATTCTCCTGAATCTTTTGTCAGTATTGATGAGCGAGGATGAGCATTATTATGATGGAAGATAAATCCCTTTTTCTGATTATTAAAGAAGGTCGTTTTCAGATGAATAAGAATTTATATTATTCGGACTACTGTTCTCATCTTGAGTGTTATTTGCGCAACGTTTTGGTTGATATAACCTCCGACATTGAAGTGTTATTTTGTCGAACTCAGTAAGGAACAGAATTTGAAATTAAACCTCTTTAATACACGTGGGTAGCATACTCTGGTTCCATCAACCATGACTTGGTAGAAGTCCTAAGTAATTTGTAATTGTATTTCTGAGTTGCCTGCACTGAAGATGCAATCTGCAAGGATCCATGGTGCGGTGGATAGAGTATTTGGTAAAATTCAGTCGTAAAAGTAACATTTCTGAAGATTGAAGGTTCAGTCCTCAGTGCAGGCGACCTAAACATACAATTGTGCATTATTAAGGACGTCTATCCAATTATGGATCATGGAACAAAAGCATGTTATCCCCATGGATTAAATAAAGAGTTCTATTCAAAATTCTGTGCAGATTTCTGAGTTTGGCATAAAGATTCCCAAGTTCAACAGAAAGATATTCAAGTTCAACAAAATACACCTGAAGAAGGTTGGAGATAATATCAACCGAAACATGAAAATAACATTCAAAATGAGAAGATTAGTTTGAAGAATCCAAAAAATACAAATAATCAATCCTCATCTAAAAAATTAAGAAACATTTTAATTTTTAATTTTTTTGAATTTTTAATTTTTTTGAATTTTTTATTTTTTGAATTTGAAAATATATTCTTTTCTCTTTAGATCATTATTTATTTTTAAATTTTTTATTTTTTCAAATTTTTTATTTTTTTAAATTTTTTATTTTTTTGAATTTGAAAATATATTCTTTTCTCTTTAGATCATTATTTTTTTTTTTTTTCATTTTTTTCCACATCCAAAGAAATGTCTTTCAATTTTATGCAAATTAATTTCTTTAAATTCTTTTTCAGGAACACAATGGTTCTGTCTTCCAAGTTTGGTTTGATGACCAAAAAAGTCTTGAGAAAAAATACAATCTTGCAAGACAGCTACATCTTCGAGGAGTAGGAATGTGGAATGTAGACTGTGTCCGATATGATGATAGCGAACATTCTACAAAACTGCGAGAGATGATGTGGGATATCTTACCAACATACTATCTGAACTAAATTAGACGTTTTTGAGTTTAGTATTATAAAAATCAAGAACGCAATTAAAATTGCAAAATATATTTTTTTAAAGTCTAATTACTTTGAACAATGTTTTCTTTTTTCAAATGTTATAATGTTTTTATTTTTATGTTTAAACGATATTTTTCCATGTTAAAAGATTTTAAAGAAATTTTGTTTTTTGTTTGTTTTTATCAAAAATATAATTTTTGGAAAATTGACGTATCAAATCTTTGCGATTCTATTCTATATCCAAGCAGATTTATTTGGCATAAAATAGCAACGTGCAACAAGCCATGTAAAAGGACAGGTAGGAGATGTTTGTACCCACATACAATCTGGATGTTTGTCTTAGGCTGTTTTATACCTGGGTATGATAATCATTGTCATGATATCTTCATTGTCAAGACTTCTTTCAACAAGTTTTTCCATCAAGCAGAAATTCACAATTCACCTATGCATGGAATAATGTTGCCACATCGAAGCTGTTGCATCTATCACTAGTCTCTCACTTATTTAAACGGTCCAAAAAAGGGTCTCAGATCTAATAGGTTCTGCCCTATCGTCCAAGCTCCAACCTCTGCCCAACAATTGAAATGTTGCATCCCTGTTCCTATTTTACAAGTACATACTCTGATGAATTCATAGCACTTGTGCCCCCTTTAACATACTTCTGACTAAACCAACAAGCAGTAAAATCCCACCCCTTCACTGTTGAAGTTCCTATATACCAGAAAACCTAAGTTTCTTCCCTTGGACTACTAGACTTTGAAATTCCATCCCTGTTCCCTGCTTCCCTGATTGTACTAACATGCAGAAGGTTTAATGTGCACGGACATATTGCTGCTCAACTCCCCACAGTCCTCTGTTAGACAGGATCCCAAGTAGTAGCTGCTTATATTCCAAGTGGCAATATGCCTTGTTTGGGGTGAAAAAGAGTAAAAAAAAAAATGTGAACAGAGAATTCTATTGAACTGAAAGTGACCCTGGTATATCTTTTGTGGGTGCCCTTCGAGATCACAACTTGGCACTCAGGTGAAAAACTCCCCAGTATTTGTTTTAGAATCAGACAAATTCCTGTATGTCATTCATTCAAAATAGACTTCGTAGCCTCGTAGGAGATGTCCTTTTCTCTTCCTTGCAACCTCTATCTCACAGAAGAGATGTTGCGAGTTTGTCTGATGTATCATTATTTTCATGGAAAGTGTTCGACTAAGCTTCAATCTATGGTCCCCCCTCGCCAAACTTTCACAAGAAACACTCGTCTAGCTGTAAACGCTATCAATAATTCCCCCCACTCTTTATCTGTGCCTAAACCTAAACGTAGATTCCATGAACAAAGCTTCTTTTTTAGAACTGCACGCCTGTGGAATTTTCTTCCGTTTTCCTGCTTTCTGGCTGACTACAATATGGTTGTCTTTAAGTCTAACGTAAATAAGTTCTTGATGAGCCGTTCCATATAAGTTATCAAATTTACCAAATTTTCATTACTAATGATTACTATATTGTCCAATTTCTAATGTACACTCTTTAACCCTTACCCTTGAGTGGCCTCTTGGCCTTGATAATGTGGTGATGCCTATGTAAAAAAAAAAAAAAAAAAAAAAAAAGAGCGGGAAGAAGTTGGAGATAACCGAAACAAAAAACTCAAACACAGAATCCTATGACCATTCTGATTTCCAACCGTTGCACAGGCTTCAAGTGTATGATACATTTTTTTTTTATTTGGACTACTGTGTTCATTTTGTTCACAAGAATCTATAGAATAACAGATAAAGTACTTGGTAAACTTCATTTGCAAGTGACACTCTTCTGAAGGTGGAAGGTTCAATCCTCAGTGCGGGCGATATGAAAAATGCAAATTATTTTTTTTATTTTTTTTATTTATTTATTTTTTTTAAACTTCTACCCAGTCATGGCTGATGGAACAAGAGCATGCTACCTCCGTTGACTAAATAAAGAGTTCCATTTGAAATCTTCTGTAGATTCCAGAGTTTGACAGGAAGATTCTAAAGTTTGACAAGATCATCTGAAGAAGGTCACTAAGATGTTGTGAAAAATAAGACTGAAGATGAGAACAATAGTTCATATAATCCAACTAATATGAATTATTAATCCTCATCTAAAAAATTTAGAAATCTGATACGTTTTTGAAGATTTGTTGCTTGAATGGCATACGAGGTGCCTTTAATCAGTTTCCAAACTTTTTCTGTATATGCACTTTTATTGATAGTACACACATAAAACTCTAGTTCCCTTTATCCGACTGCAATAGTACCGTTCCAACAACTTCTGGAAGGTCACATCGAAGTCCTGTTATTTCATACATCAAGGTGTAGTTCCAGTGAGGTATATTTCACGATGTGTTTCATAATTTGTCTTTCATTGTACTTGCATTAGTTCTAAATTTGAAAGACAACCTCTTTTGGGAATAAGTTTTGCTTCGTCCGCAATTCTTTGTTCTGTATTATTTTTTTTTAAAAGATATTAAGATGAATCATTAATGTCCACGAATATTTAAAACTTCATGAACTTAAGATAAAAAAAAAATCCATCTTAGATTTATGTTGTTTGAAAATACAGACTGACATTTTTCATCTGCGCTGTGTGTCTGGAAGGGAAATATTCGTCACTAATTATCGTAGTGTTTATTTTTGCATATAAATCATTTTAGCGCTAAAAAAATTCTTACATAATGTTTTAATTATATTTTATATGAATTATTATATTTGGGAAACAAACTTAGGTTAGGCTGTTCGTGATGTTTTACAACATGCGAGGTACCTCCAATAAGTATCTAGACTTTTATTGATAGTAATCATATTAAACTCTAGTCCCCCTTTGAAGTAATCTCCTCCGACTGCAATACACTTGTACCTTCCAACAACTTCTGGAAGGCCCCATGGAAGTCCTCTTGTGTGAACGTGTCAATGACCCTTGTAACAGCCTCTTCCGTTTCCTCATTTGTCTCATAGCAACAGCCTCTACGGATTTTCTTGAGCTTAGGAAAGAATCAAAAGTCACTGGTAGCAAGGTCTAGATTATAAGGAGGGTGAGCAACTGTCTTGATTCCCATATTGGTCAAATAGTCTGCGATAAGGATAAAGCTGTGGCCTGGTGCATTCATGCAAATCTTCCGCATCCACAGTTCCTTGCGAATAATTGTGTGTACAGTTCCAAATTGACATCAAACTGTGCACTTATTGCCTTTATAGACACACAACGGACCTTATCCATAAAATTCTTTGTTTGGTCAATTAACTCTGATGTTCTGACTTCTTTACTTCTCTCACACATCTCATCATTTCTCACAGACTCCCTGTCTTCCTTGAATCTCTTATGCCACTCAAAAACTGATACTCGATTCATGTAAGATGATCCAAAATCAGTCTGAAATATTCCATACATTCCTGTGGCATTTTTTCCAAGTTTAAAACAGAATTTTATTGCATATCGTTCTTTCAAAGTATCATCACGTCCAGATTGCATTTTTGAAATTCACCAGCTGTGAAAATCAGGCTTTACTAGGGTGTATTCCAATTCCTGCTGTAGCTGTTTGTTTGAATTTGAAATTCATAAAAATTGGTCAGTCATCTCATAAGATGTATAGCAATAACATACTGAATTTTCAAGAGTCTATGACAAATTTAAATGTCTGCACAAAAAAAAGTCTGGAAACTTATTGAAGGCGCCTTGTACTGGAGAATGGAATACTAGAGTTATGTATAAATGTGGCAATGTCCCGAGCAAAATCAAATAACCTTACCAGTAAAATTCTCACAATTCCTTTAACGCTAATAAGAGAAAATAGGCAGAATTTTAAATTCCCAGAATAAAGTTAATAAAAAAAAAAACCTACTGGCAGGACAGGAAGGCGTTACAAAGATCAACTAAAGGTGTTGCTGAAAGAAAGCTTGCAATGAACATGGGAACATTCGTTTGTTAAAGAAAAGAAGAGAGAGAGAGAGAGAGATGATACAAATTTTAAAAGAAAGGAAATTGGGTGATACTCTCTTTCTTTTGAAGCGGAGAAAGAAAAACTTATTGAAGTAGATATACTAAGACACAATGAGGGAGGGGGGCAAAGACGGGTTCAATAAAAATGAAGGGTCAACACATCAATTCGGCCCAGATAACTTAGAAAGAAAAGTTAAGTTGAAACTCAAAACTCTAGCCATCAAACAGAAATACAAGCCATCCATTCTAATTTTCTTACTATACTCACTACATATAGATATTAGTGATGGGACGATTCCAATATTTTTCCCGATTTCAATATAATTACCGATTCTGTACTAAATTTCCGATTCCTATACAATTACCAATTCCGATTCTTTATTAATCTCTAAATATTTAACTATAAAAGTGTTATTTTGTCCCGATTGCTGTAAAAACACATCTTAAATGTGCTTATATTTTCTCAAACGTAAAAACATACTTGTGAGGAGGTTATCTAGAGATTTTAGTCTCACTGGAAGTTTAAATCAATAAATATTTATTTTATTATTATTACTACAAACAGTGGAAGGTGTTTCTTAAACCAAAATCAAATAAAAAAAAAAACAATTTAAGGAATTGATTTTGGCATCGGAAAATAGGCTCAAATTGTTTTGATTACGTTACCGATTCCGATACCCCAAAAAGCTCTGATTTTTCCGATTAATTATACCAACACTAATATATATATATATATATATATATATATTAATGTGTGTGTGTGTGTGTGTGTGTACTAGCAGGCTCCCTGATTGTAAGATATGCTTAAATATATTTTAATTAATGCAGATTATGTATTTATTATTATAGAACCAATTCTCTATTGATTATTATATTGTACCTAATATATAGGAGTGATATCAAAAGTAAAAAAAGATATGACTTAAAAGGAAAACATTACTAGAGAAATAAGGCTAGAAATTTTGGAAAAGGTTAAAGCAAAGGTAATCAGTCATCTCATAAGATCTCTCGACGGAGGCAACCTTTCTAGGGCAATTGCTCTTGACATATCTAAAGCCTTTGATAGGGTATGGCATAAAGGTTTACTTCATAAGATCTCCAGCTATGGTATAGCTGGAAATGTCTTTTCAATTATTAAATAATTTCTTTCTGATAGGTTCATAAGAGTAGTAGTTGAGGGGCAAAAATCAGAAGCTCACAGTATTAATGCCGGTGTCCCTCAGGGGTCCATCCTGGGCCCAACTCTTTTCCTGATCTACATTAATGATCTTCCAAATCACATCCTTACATCATTTGTAGACATCTATGCTGACGACACTACCATTTATGGTAGCACATCTAAGACAGTAAACGACCAAGTTCTCTCCAATTCTCTCTCCTCTGATCTTGAGCACGTAGTACAATGGGGTAAGGAGCGGCTGGTTACTTTTAATGCATCTAAAACCAAGCTTCTCTCTTTACATCATCAACATTCTGATCCACATCTGGCATCAATTGAAATGAATGGCTCTCATCTTCAGGAGGCCTCAAGTTTTGACAAGCTTCTTGGCTTGACCATTACTCCTGATCTTAAATGGAACACGTACATCAAATCTGTTGCCAAGGCCGCTGGAAAAATGGTGGGATCTTTCTATCGATCCGGTAGATATCTCACTGCTGATGCTATTCTCTATCTATATAAGAGCCAGGTACGTCCAAGGATGGAATACTGTTGCCACATCTGGGCAGGAGCTGCTAGAAAGGACTTGTCCTGCCTTGATAGAGTTCAAAATAGACTTCGTAGCCTCGTAGGAGATGTCCTTTTCTCTTCCTTGCAACCTCTATCTCACAGAAGAGATGTTGCGAGTTTGTCTCTGATGTATCGTTATTTTCATGGAAAGTGTTCGACTGAGCTTCAATCTATGGTCCCCCCTCGCCAAACTTTCACAAGAAACACTCGTCTAGCTGTAAACACTATCAATAATTCCCCCCACTCTTTTTCTGTGCCTAAATCTAAACGTAGATTCCATGAACAAAGCTTCTTTCTTAGAACTGCATGCTTGTCTTCCGTTTTCTTGCTTTCCGGCTGACTACAATATGGTTGTCTTCAAGTCTAACGTAAATAAGTTCTTGATGAGCCGTTCCATATAAGTTATCAAATTTATCAAATTTTCATTACTAATGATTACTATATTGTCTAATTTCTACTGTACACTCTTTAACCCTTATCCTTGAGTGGCCTCTTGGCCTTGATAATGTGGTGTTGCCTATGTAAAAAAAAAGGGCTCAAATTTGTGAAGCAGAAAATGGAAGGCATTTGCAGTTATGTTTTTACAATTAACAATACAAGTTTCTCAAGCTTACTAAAGTAAAACAAAGTTCATCGCCTTTGTTTTATGATACTATAATTTCATGCATATGACTGTTTAAATAAAAAAGTTATTTAAAATTAAAATGGAGCAGTGATTTTTGGCCCACCCTATATATAGATTTATTTACATATATACATATAGATATACATTGTATATATATATGTATAGATTGTACCTTTTTTCCACGTTAAAAAACGACCCTGGTGTCTAACTCTGTCCTGTGGGGAGGCATATTAAATCGGTACATATAGATATACATGTTCTTGGCCTTTTGGTCAAGTTTGGAGTTGCCTGATTGTCCCCGTTGTGGGACAACGGCCGTAGAAACTACGGATCACGCTTTCTTCGATTGCCGCAAACTCCGCCAGTACTGGTCGTATGTCAGCGGAGTGACGGCTCGCATCGATCCTGAGCATCCTCACCCAATTACTGTATCCAATGTTGTGGACAACGTGAGGCCGCCGTGGGACCGGGAAAGACAAATGGTCTACGTTACGATCCTGGCTGTGGCGAGAATGGTGATTTGGACGTCGCGTCTGCAAGGTTGCCGGGGGGTGTTGTCTTTTTCTGATCAAGATCTGATCGCTTTGTTTAAACACCAACTACGGGTGAAGATCAGATGTGATAGAAGGCTGCATCACGCGGCATTTGACAGAAGATGGATACATGTGGCAAGTCTGTGTGTACAAAGAGAAGCCAAATTTGAATACGTGTTCCCTGCCTAGGTGTGGAACGCGCAGTTCTGTAAAGTAAAATTAAACAAGTAGCCTCTCAGCTAGCTGAGTGTGTGTTCCATCCCTCCCCGATTAGGAAGCCTCCAAGATCCCCATCCCCTCTTACCTGCAATTTTTGTTTTCACCCCTTCCTCTAAATTTTACCCATTATGGAGAAAAAGAAATACAAACTAACCTCCATCCCTTACCCACAAAAATTTCTTTTCTCCATTCACCCCCATCTAGAGGGCATCCCCACCTAGAGACTGACCCGCAGAAGCGAGGTTCCTTTTACAAACCCAGTGGAACGGGCAGTCTATCAACTAGACGGGGTTGGGAGGGTCCTACTAATCACTTTTTGTTTTTTCTTCCCCCGCCCTCGACACAAATGAATTATTGTACCATTTTATTGTTATCGTTTTTGTTTTTACACGTCAATAAAAAATGTTTTAAAAATTGGGAGTTAAGTAGGACGTCCTCAAATATGAAAGGGTGAATGCGGTATTATGGTGAAAGAAGATACTAGCTGGGAGAAACTTTTGACTTTGTTCAGTTGTGGAGTGACAAGGATGACCAACGACCCCCAAAATCCCCCCTTTTGAATTGGCCATGTGCCTAAGTTTTTTGTTCATCGTTGATTTTGACTGTATTTTTTTAACATGAATAAAATATTTAATATCTCAAAGTGTAGTATCTGTTCCGGCAGATGCTGCAAGCTATGACTAGCTATGACTAGCTATGACTAGCAAAGACCAGATGTGGGGGCAACCCCACATGTGTGACCTTTAACCAGCTCCCATTTCCCACCTCTCGGGAGCTGGTCCCCTTTTTCCCTTCCCCCTCCCTTCACTCCTCACATTAAAAATCGGCCTTGTGCCTAATTTGCTCGGTGGGGGAGCAAATAAATACCATCTGTTCTTCAGATGCTGCACTTCATTTTCTTGTTCTCTTTCGGTGGAGGAGAAATCCTTCACGACTGAGACAATTTTTATTTTTGTACCTTTTCTCCACGTTAAAAAACGACCCTGGTGTCTAACTCTGTCCCGTGGGGAGGCATAGTAAATAGGTACATATAGAACATAATCCCAAAGTAATGCCATCTATTTTCCAAAGACCTTGTTTAAAATTTATAGTTTGAATTACTTTTTAAAAAATCTTATTGAATTTTTTTTTTTTTTTTTATATTAAAAAAGAAAAATGCAGAAAAATCTTTACCATGTACATACCTGTGACAGAACGAAAATATTCTAAAAATCATGTAAATTGATCAAGTAGTTTTATTTTTAACTAAGAAAATCAAATCAGCAAAATTTCACCCCTTCACTGTAGAAATCCCGAGATTCTCAGAAGATTTTCTACTATGATAGCTTCTTTCTTTGGACCGCTTGTCTTGGGAATTTCCTACCCGCTACTCGTTTCTTTGCTTGTAACAGCATGCAGAAGTTTAAATGTAATGTGAATAAGTATCTTGCTTCCCAATACGAATTGCTATCCCTATAACACTGACCCCTATAATAGTAGCCCCTAGCACTTCACTGGCAATATGCATTATTTGGGGCAAGCAAAAGCAACAAGCCTTCTGTTTTTTAGTTCATTTTTACTTTATAGCATCAGCGTTTGAATGTCTCACTTTTTATTAAAGTGAGACATTCAATCTCACGTTCACCCCTAACAAGGCATATCACCACTTTGACGTAAGTGGCAAATATTTGGGACCATGTCTAGGAAAGATTAACAAGATGTTGGTTTACGTTACATTTAAACTTCTGCATATCAGTACAGTTATGGAAGCAGGAAGGCAATGCCAAAGTTCTAGCTGTTTGAAGGAAGAAACTATTAGAGTAGAAAGCTTTCTGGCATTTAGGGACTTCAACAGTGAAGGGGTGTGATTTTGTTGTTAAGCACGTTTGTCGGGATATGTATGTCGAAGGGGCACAGATGCAACGAGTTCATTCCATTTCAACACATTCCATTAAAATATTTGTAAAACAAACACAGGGATGCAACATTGCGGCAGTTTCTCAGGTTGCACAGATGCAGCTGGACACTCTACTTATAGCTTCTCTATAGCCATTCCCTTACAGAGACCAATGTTCCCAACCCGCCTCCCAGATTGTGAACACCACAATACCCGAAGATTGTATGACTAATGCTCCCAGTCCACTTGGAAACACAGACCATCTAGTGGTATCTTTACTTGTTTCCCTCACAAAGTTTGTCACAAGACCAGTTTTTAATGAGGAGAAAACCCAGCATTCCAAAAAAAAAGTTGTTTTTGTTTGTTTTATTACTAAGGGAGGTTCCCACTTATTAAGCCCAAAGACCACTCGAGGATAATGGTTAATGAGTATCACGTGGCCGGTGAGACAAATTGAGTAGAAACTGATTATTGATTGAAGAATTTGTTTACATTACACTTAAAAACGACTATGCTATAATTAGATGAGAAGCAGCCCTGTGGTGTTGTTTTTAAAATGGGTAGTTCTAGGAAAAAACTTTGCCCATGGAATTTTCATTCGGTATTAGGCACAGATAGAGAGTAAAGAAAGTTGTTGACAATTGTTATAGTTAAATGAGTGTTTGCTGTGAATGTTTTGCAGGGAGAGGGGCATTCTGTATTGTGGCAAAAATAAAACTTACCTCAGTTCAGAAGGATTTCTCCATTGACCAATAAAAAAAAACAAACAGATGAAGTGCAGTATCGGAAGTTGCACGAAGAGAAATGAAATGAGAAATGATATGATAAATGTAATATAAGTTTTGAAGACAGGTTTAGATCTGATGACCTCAGAGGAAGATTAAATCCGGACAGTATAGGGAGATGCGTGTAAAACGTGACACTTTAATGCAATGGCCATGTTAAAAAAATGGATGAGGATTAAAGGAAAATCCAGTTCTCCAAAGAGCCACTGGATTGGAACAAAAATAAAATTTACCCAAGTCTAGAAAGATTTCTCCTTCACTGATTAAGTACAGAATAGACTAAGTGTAGCATCTGAACAGATGCTATTTTTTTTTTTGACAAAGGAGTCACCACTTATTAAGGCCCAGAAGCCACCCGAGGATAAGGGTTAATAAACGTGCAGTGGTCAATGGGACAATATCATAGTAATCGTTAGAAGTGTAAATTTGGTAAATTGGATTACTTAAGGGGAACAGCTCATCAAGAACTTGTTTACATTTGACTTGAAGACGACCATATTATAGTCAGCCGGAAAGCAGGTAAACGGAAGCGAGTTCCACAGATGTGCAGTTCTAAGAAAGAAGCTTTGTTCATGGAATCTATGTTTAGGTTTAGGCATAGATAAAGAGTGGGGGAAATTATTGATAATGTTTTCAGCTAGATGAGTGTTTCTCATAAAAGTTTGGTTAGGGGAACCCTAGATTGGAGCTCAGACGAGCACTTATGAAAATAATGATAAAGCAGAGGCAGGCTCGCAACGTCTCTTCTATGAGAAAGAGGTTGCAAGGAAGAGAAAAGGGCATCCCCTACGAGGTTACGAAGTCTATTTTGAACTCTGTCAACGCAAGATAAAATCTTTCTAGCAGCTCCTGCCCAGATGTGGCAACCGTACTCCATCCTTGAACGTACCTGGCTCTTATATAGGTAGAGAATTGCATCAGCAGTGAGATATCTACTGGATCGATAGAAGGATCCCACCATTTTCCCAGCGATCAATGATCTGATTTCAGATCAGGAGGTTGTCAAAACATGGAGCCTCCCCAAGATGAGAGCCATTCATTTCAATTGATGCCAGATGGGGAGTAGAACGTTGACGATGTAAAGACAGAAACTTGGTTTTAGATGCATTAAAACTCACACTTTGTTAATGGCTAGAGTTTTTGAGTTAGATGTAAAACAGTTGAGGTAACAGGTAAAGCTCACAGGGGATGGTCACGGAAAACATTGGAGGAAATGATAAAAATGGACTTGAGGGAAAGAGGGATAAGTAAAAACCTGGCAAGAGATATGTTAGTTTAGAAATTGATTTCTTAAAGCCGTCCAACAGATGCCAGCATGTAAAATGGATGTTAAACCGAATATAATGCTGGTGATGATTCATTTAACCAAAATGAAGTCATTCTTACTATTTATAACAGTGTGTATGAGCATGTGGGAAAGTATCAGCAGCAAGATTGCTGGCTTGCGAAGAGATTAGTAACAGCAGCAGCCGAAAAAATGCACATATGCAAATTAGAAAATGTGTGCGAGAAGAAAAAAGAAATAAAGGAGAAAAAATGCAGCATGTGGAGAAAGAAGCAAAAGTGTAATGTCAAAGAAAATGGACATGTAAAATTGAGGACAAGAATGTGACCAGCCTGCGGTTGGAGGAAGAAGAAGTGTACACTGAGTGAGATGGACGATGACGAGATATTTTTAAGTATTTTTAAGCAAAGGTAAAAAAACGTTTGTTAAAAAAGAAAAAAAATGCTGACGTAGATTTTTATTTATTTCTTTTCTCTTGTTTGTATGTAACGCCAACATTAACTCACATATTGTGGATGAATGATACAAAAATCTTTGGGTTTTTTTTTCAAATATTTTATTTGTAACAAAGACAAAAAGAAAGTACAAATCTTTTATTTTTTCCCTCATTTAAAAGACAAACACATCCAAAACCTTCCATAAGAGAAAAAAGATTTAAAAAAAAAAAAAAAAACAGATATTCATTTTATATAATTTTTTGAAAATTTAAAATTTTTATTTTGTTTTAAAAAGATTGGATCAAAACGGAGTCGTCCTGTTTGTGGAGAGATTGTGACAAATATGGAATGATTGAAAAAAATCCACAATGGATTCTGGGTAAATTCTGACGGAACACATTCTCTCCTTTTTTTCTTTTTTTTTTTTTCTGCTGTTCCCCATGATATGAAAATGGTCAAAATATAAAATAAAAATAAGTAAAATAACAGTGAAAGTGAATAAAATAGAAACAGTAAAATAGAAACTTTGCAATCCTTTCTTTCTGTACTCATAAAATAAATAAATCGATCAATTACAAGTCAATGGTAAGTGAAAAGCTCCCTTTTTTGTTTGCAACTATATCGAAATGTACAGAGAAGATGCCACTTCTTTCCCGGAATTGCTTCACCTACCCTTGATGCCTTTTATAATAATGTTGACTGTTTTGTGAGGAGGTCTAAAGTACCATTTTTTTGAGTCTTTGATATGAGTTGACCAAGGATTGAACTCTGGTTTCATGGCCCATTAAATACTCAAACCATTATTTCTGTACTCTTAATTTGTTGAAACATTTTAAAATGTTAAAAAAAAAAAAAAAATCTACATCACAAGTAGAAAACAATAAAACCATAAAAAAAGAAATTGGGTAATGTGTAGACAAAGCGGCCTAGAAAGAAAATGGCTGCTGAGTTAAAATTTTATGTAAAAATTGAAAGAAATCTTTACTCAACATATAAATTATAAAGATAATTGTTTGTAAAGGAAGTTTGTTTTGCTCCAAAAAGTTTTTTTTTCATATTGAACAATGAAAGCCATCTTTTGAACATTTCCATCTCCAACCATCAACTGACTATGAATAACGGTTCAATATGCATAGTAAATTACAGATTTCACACATCCAAGAATTAGCTTTAACAGATGTTTTAGCAATCAATTGAATCATTTTCAAAATTGTCAAACAGCTTCATGACAAGTTGGAATATTGTTATTTCTTCAATCCACATGAAATCATTTACAAGACTTGTTGGACGCATTATAAGAACTCAGTATCCATTTTGTTTCTATGCCGTTGTGTCTACACATCATTAAAAATATATATTCAGTGCAAATACAACTTATCATTGATGCAGATTTTTTTTTTTTACTAACGTCCTTATCCAAACTTATATTAAAACAAAGACTATAAATGAACAGCCGTAATGATTATGTCAATTAGAAATGTGGACATAACTATAATCTATTATAATCAGGGTTATTGTTGTGTGTGTGTGTGCGTGCGTGCGCGCGCGTGCCTGCCTAAAAGTCAGAAACTACACAGGACATGATACTGATATATTCGTTTTTCTGCATTGCAGAATATGAATGCATTTATTTGTATTTTTTCGTAAGATTCATAATTTTAAGAGTTAATAGGAAAATAACCATTGGAAGAGGAGAACGTCGATTTTTATTTCCATTGGAATGAAATGGTACGTTTTGTTTGAACATATGAAAATGCAATATAATTTTTATGTATATAGATTTTACAGGGGGTAGGAGGAGGAGGAGGAGGGGGTAGAGAGAAGTTGGTTCTGCTTTATATCATATCAACCATGCATAATTTATTTAATGCCAAATAAAGTTGTCAACTGGAATTTTATAAGTAGAATAATTATTTTATGTTCTTACTAGCGGGGTTGACCCGGCGTTGTCCTGGTTTTTAGAGGCGTGTGTGGTTGAGGGGGGGGGGTGAAAATGAAAACAAAGCGAAGTCATAACCCTGTTAAAATATTATAAAAACAATGTTAAAACTATTAAAAAAAAATTGTGTAAAAAAACAAAAAACAATTAAAAAAATGAACTTGATGCAATACGAACGGTCCGGCGGTGCCCGTGTGTTTGAAAAATCCCCAAAAAGTTTGAAAGGGAGGGGGGGGAGTTCGAACTCGAATCATTGAGGTAAAAGCGCCAAAAAAAAAAACCCCCAAAAAAAACAAACAAAAATAAACAATTAAAAAGTGAATTAGCTCAAATATCAATTCCGCAGTGAAGTTTGTTTTGGTTTAGTTTCAGTAGTCACATCACACTTGAATCCTAAATGAATATTTTTGTTTTCTCGAATTCTAAATGAATTTATTTGTTTTAATTTTAATTTACGTGTAATGCAAGTGAATTCACGATATCGTTGTGTTGTAATCTTTGTGTAAAAATAAATGTTGAGTTGAAAGTACTAATAAATAAAGGTCATTGTTAGATTTCACTGTTAGACTCGTTAAAACCGGAAGTAAAATCTGGTTAATCTCGCAGATTGCGTCTTATACTAACAGGGGAAAAATGAGTTCATTTTATTTATATAGAAGAAGATAGATAGATAGATAGAACAAGATAGAATAGAAGAAGATAGATAGAGAAGAGAAGAGATAATACATTGCATTGCTCTTAGAAAACATCTCTACTAACAAAAAAACCCCAAAAAACCTCCTAGAATATATTGCTTCCAAAACACATAGCTTTGAGAAAACATTACCCTTAGTCACCACCTTCTATCATCAATTTAGGTAGAAAATAAGGAGAAATAAAGTTTTGATCTTTAGAAGAATGGAGATGAACTTATAAATATGAGAGTATGACGTAACCAGTCAATTAATCTATTCAGACCTCTTCAATCTCCTGTCTAGCTGAAGTAGAGTGAGTGTTGTCAGTCACCTGATCATAGACTGCGCATTCACTAGGATACTATCCTAAGGTATTATAGGTCGCCATCCACAGTACACCTGATCGCATTTTCAGGGGTGGAGGTGTTACCCCTTTGCATGGGGTTACAGTCACAAATTTGTGGCCCCACTAACAGAGAGAGAGAGAGAGAGAGAGAGAGAGAGAGAGAGAGAGAGAGAGAGAGAGAGATCTTACACACGTTTTTAACTCTTCAATTTTGTTAGCCATGCTCCTGGAAAACGCTGGGTAACCATGCTAGTTAAAACAGAGAAAGGAGTATGAAGTCAGGTATTCATAATGCCACAAAATAAGCGCTTCATTTATAACTTTATGATTTGAGTTACATTTAATTTTAATATCTATAAAAGTGAAATTGTCTGTGTGTCTGTCTGTGTGTACATTTCCCTACCAAAGTACTCTGTTAATTTTCGGTCTAGAGACTCGATATTTGACATAAAGGGTATTGATATTTAGGAAAATCTTTTTAATTGGTTTTCGGCCAGAAATTTCGCTGCCAATGGGTCAAAGTTCAACGATTTGACTTTTGAAAACTCTACCAAACTTCTCCGACAATTTTGGGTCAAAACATTTGAAATTTTAGATATAGGTTACTTGAACATGGATCAAACTTTTTAGTTTGATTTGAGACCAAAACAAATCGCATGAGGTACCCTTATTGGGGAATGCCGATGGGGCTTTTTTCACATTAGAATGTCCTTCCTCTGGAGCAGTGACTTCCCAATTCCACTTTCTGACCCTGGTGTCTAAGTTCTTGCAGTGGGAGAGAACTAAAGCCCTAGTTACAAAAAACATTTTGTTTTTTTTTAAATAAATCTTTTTAGCCATTTTATTGAATGGTTGCTGAATGCAGCCCTTTATTCCATCTTGTTTGCTCACAAGCTGTCAAACAAAACACAAAAAAAAAACCCTATAGATTAAGCCAATAAAAGTGCATTGTCTGTATCCCTTTTCCTCTCAAATCTCATGACTTTCATGTTTTTCCTGATCTTCCTTCGCTAACTGACGCTGCTAGTTAAATACTTCTACATCTACTAATCAAAACATTCTCATCAATTCTTACAATGTGACCAAACCAATGGAATCTCCTGTCCTGCACACATCTCTCTATACCGTCTAAATTTAACCTTCTTCTGAGGTCATCACATCTAAGCCCAACTTTAGATCTCACATTACAAATTCATCATATTCTCATATCATTTCTCTCCATATGTTGTATCACTTTCATACATTATCACACTACACAGACATTTGATACATTCTTCTCTTGATCAACAATGGTAATGCTCTGCTGGTTAGTAATGGCAGATATAAAATAATTATTCTAAAGTCTAATGCACAAAACTCACATTCTTCTTTGCAATGAGGTCATCAAAGACTCGCATTACACATCCATCGTATCATTTTTTTTTGGATGTAATTAGAAATGTCATATACTAGTGATGGGACGATTCCGATATTTTTCTTGATTTCGATTTTTTATAAATTGCTGCATATTCAACTATAAAGTTGTTATTCTTCACGATTACTGTAAAAAACATGTTAAATGTGCATATATTTTCCTAAACATAAAAATACACTTGTAGGGCATGATCTATTGATTTTAGTTTTACTGATAGTTTAAAATCAATAAATATTGATTATTTTGTTATTATTACCAACAGTGGAAGATTTTGTTTTAAACAAAAATAAATTAGTGATTGAAGATACAAAGAGCTTGAAGAATAAAAAAAAACTTCTACAAAATAACTGGATGCAACATGAATAACACAAAGGGGTTGATGTGCTATATTGAATTCGACATTAAATAACCCGAAAAGGGTTGATCTGCCGAAAACAAAACAATCAAACTAAACTCTACAAATAAATATTTGAAGATATAAAAAACTTGAAGCCTAAAATTCTTTTTCAAAATAACTGAATTCGGCATTAAATAACCCCAAAAAGGGTTGATGTACCAACCAAAGAAGTTTAAATGTAATGTGAACAGACATCTTGCTATTCAGCTCCCCACAGTTCCCTGTTAGACATGACCTTAAATAGTAACCCCCTTACGTTTCAAGTGGCAATATACCTTGTTTGGGATGAAAAAAAAAAAAAAAAAAAATCGTACACAAGACAGCAAATTTTCTTATTTCCAACAAACTTTGAATGGCCACAAATTGGTAATTAATTGAGCTACCAAAATAAATTTGATACTATTATTTATGTTTTGCAAAGATCTATGTGCCCACATTAAAAGTTTTTTGGTGATGAACACAAAATTTGGGTTTAGGATAAGTAAATTTATTTATACAAACATTATTGGTTACATATGAGCATACATGATTCAGATGCAATTTCTTTTGAAATCTACTACTCTCAGACCACAATTTCGACAAATTATTTATATATATATATATATATATATATATATATATATATATATATATATATTGGTAGCAAGTCATTATTCAAGCACGTCTGATTGAACATGACAGTTATTCTTTTTTCCGTTTTTTTTGGATATCTTATCTTTTTTGAATAAAAAACAAAAAAACTAACTATAAATACACCAAGCCTCAAAGAAAAAGAAAATGCCAACAACAATAATTGTTCCTGATGATGATCAGTAGAACCGACAGAAAGTGCTTGAGATGAATATGGCCGAATAACAACATTTGGGCGCTATAATATATAATTTATAATATATTATATATAATATATAATAGGCCAGCTGAAATAAAAAAGAATGCTTGGCGAATTGAAAATATATAAAAAAAAAATTGCGAGAAAGAATAACTCTGTTGTGTTCAATTAAACGTGCTTGAATAAAAATATATATATATATATATATATATATATATATAGTCATCCACATACAGTACTGTTTCGCTGTATCACAGCTCATCAGTGCGGCTAGACAAGCAACTACCTCAAGCCAGGATCGAAACCCGACCACCCAAACGACAGTCAAAGCTTCTAACCATTACGCTATATGGCTGCTGCTGTGCGGGTAGTGAATTAACAATGTTTTGATATCATTCAAATGCTGAAGCTTGATTTGTTTACACAAAGAGCATCGCTTCATACACTATATATATATCTATAATATAAAGCTGTACGTCTGTGTGTGTGTCTGGTCATGAAGAGGCTCCTATATGGTTGACTATTATAGAAAACTGATCACATATAATGATAGAAGATGTATTGAGACACAGGAATGGGTATGTTTGATCTGGCATAATGATGATTCATTAAAATTGCGGGGTCTGCGTAGTATGGAAATAAAAAATTTAAAAATTAAAAAAAAACGTTTACTAGTGTTTTTGATATAGATGTACATAATAATACTTTGATAAGTATGTTTAACTTAAATAGGGATTGTATAATAAAATTGTGCGGTCTGCGTTCACGCCTGGCCTCCATAGAATGGAAATAGGTACAAACTTTAATAAAGACTTTTCATATCTATCTGTGTAAGTATACTTTGATAATTATGTTTCAGTTTGAAGAAATATGGTATAATAAAATTAGGGGGTGTTCGTTCGCGCCTGACCTCCATAGAATGGAAATATATCACAAAGTTTAACAAGGTTTTTTAATATAGATCTATAGAATATTGTGATAAGTGTTTCAGTGTGAACAGGTATGGTATAATAAATTATGGGGTTTATCTATTTTATTTTTACTTTCACCATATTCTGCTTTGGTTTCGATACCCCCAAATTCGAAGCTATCTCTTTACAACCCTTCCTTTTCATAACCTATTATACTTTCATAAATCAGAGTCTATTTTCTGTAGGCTGTTTTTGAACCCAGTCAACGACGGGTACTTTTGCTAGTATATAATTTCATATGTCCACATAAAATGTTATGATATGAAAATAATTTGTGTTTGGATGACATTTTGGTGAAAGAACACAATCGGCATTTAAAAATAGGAAAGCGATAGAATAAGACAATATGGCTAAAAAGTGAGCATGAGGAGCAGCAGCTATGGATTTTCTGGAGTTGTCAAGATCTGCAGGGATAAGAAACAGGTTGGTTTACCAAAAATGTTGCAAAATGGTGGCTCGATAGTTTCAGTGGAAGGTGGACTTCTTTTTAGAACAGGCGAATAAAAAGTTAATCAGTTTCAATAAAATTTTGTCCCACTCGGTTTAGAAAACTGCATGCATGTGTGTGTGTGTGTGTGTGTGTGTGATATTAGATATAAATTAAAAAAAATTCGACTTGGCAAACAATCTTCTGAGTATTAGGATTTATTTGGTGTTGTAACACTCTAAGATTGTTAATTACTTTCGATCTTCATGATTGTCATCAAGAGATGAGATGACAATACACCAAGCTTAGATTTTTACTACACCAACTAAACGCTAATATTTATAAGACTGCCTGAAGAGTTGTGAAATACAGAAAAAAAAAAAAAAAATACAAAAAATAAAAGTCTATAGTTTTGAATCGAATGCATAATGATCTACTCATTCGCATATAGTACTGTTTCATTGTATTACAGTTCATCACTGTGGCTAGACTAGCACCTTTCCCTAGCCGGGGATTGAATCTACAGCCATCGCATTGATAGTCTATGGGATCGGTGCTCACAAATGACCTCAACAAATGCCCATTTAAATAAACACTCGCCCACTGCTTTTACACAACTCGAGCTGCTTGTTTATTTACAAACAAACAGCCAATATGTATATTATTTTTTCGCTTTGAGAAAGCATCATGTTGCTGAAACGCAACTGCATTTGCATAAACTGGATTGTTTATAGAATAAATATTCATAAAGCTTTATTGAGTATTGAGCATATTTGAAAAAAAAAGGATTTTAAGTTAATTTTATAAATAAATTTGAACTTCTTATATTATATCTATATAATTATAAAACTCAGATCAAAATCTGTTTGCTTACCGATTTCATGGCCGCCCTCTCTTAAGTCTGATATTAAAAGCCACTGCTGCTGCTATCCCAAGCATACACAAGGTCAATAATTTTTTTTGTTTTAACTTATTTTAACGTGTTTTCCTAACAAATAAATGTAATTTAACCCCATTGCGTTAAAAAAAAATGATTTAAATATAAATATACATTATGATAAAACGCAGGCGGAAAGACCTAAAAGTTTGACGACGTTTCGCCTGTTTAGTGCGGGCTTTTTCAAGAGTAAAAATGTAAAATGCTGGCTTTTCTCCTCTTCTGATAAGAAGCATTTAACTTCGAAATGCCATGACCTAAAGAGATTTTTCTTTCTTTTTCTCCTCTTCCTTCTTTATTGATTTCATGATATAATAACGTTCTATGTAACTTTTGCTCCTCTTAACCATGTAGAGCTTTTACTATCTTGATAGGTTTGTTAAAGACTATATCTTTATCAGGTTTATATATATATATATATATATATATATATATATAAATTGCATTCGGACTACCACAAACTTGGATATTTTACTTTCACTACTTTCTTGGATTCATTGGATTTTGGACTCCACATCCATGGAAACACCCTCTCACATGAAACCATTTTTCCTTTTTACCTCACTCCATCTGCTTCCTTGTTCTATATTTCATTTTCATGCTAGTATGATCTTTTTCATACTTAGTTTCTTTAAATACTTTATAAGCAAAATTTTTCTTTATGCATTTTGCTAACTCCTCCCCTCTGACGCGAAGGAAAGTATTTTTTCGAAACTCTGCAGATTAAGGACTTTCACCTCTATTTGTGTTTCCTTTCTGAATAATAAATATGTAACCTTGTTAAAAATAATAGAATTATTCTGCTTAATTATACCTTTGTTATTTTAAAAAATTTTCTAACAAAAAAATTTGTTTAAAACTAAAAAAAAACTAATGTACAGAACAAACATTAATTTTTTTCTCATTTTAAACAAATTTTCTAATTTACGTTTGTGATTCTTTGTTAATCCTCTTCAGGTAACAAAAACAAATAAACAAAAAACGAAGAAAAGATGAGAATTTCAAGAAGTAGCAAGAACATTTTATGGAAATCGCTTCAGACAAGGCAAGAAGCCACTTGATATAAGGATCTAAAAAATAAATAAAAACACTACTTCAAGATCAAAAACTTACCAATGATAAGTGTTAGATGAATTAGATTCTGACTTAGAAAATAGCAATTTTTCCCTATTTGTCAGAAATATTGCTTATGAGGACTAAAGAATAAAATAAGAAAGCAACGCTTTCACTCTTTTTATATGCAATGCTATTGTGGGTTGCTACATTTTAAGAAAGATGGTTTAGAGTATTTTTTTTTATTATAGTTTCGGAATATTTATTTAAATGAACGCTGCCTAAAAACATGCAGTATAAATCAACAACGATTGAACACCATTGTTGACTTATATTTCGTGTTTTTAATTTCATTCCACTGATTAAATGTTTATTCATATTTTTACTTGCTAAATTGAAATAAAAAATGCAATGACAACTGCTTTCTGCAGAAAGAAACAATCAGGAATAAACAAAGTTTGGATACAAAATAGCTGGTTGTCTATGAATGGATTTATGGTTCCTTTGGGGACATTATTCTGTGGGAAATGCATAAAAAAGTTTTTTTATTTTCATGATTTTCTCCTGAAGTGATATATCAATCTCATGATGAACTGCATCAGCAAAAACTACTGGTAACACATTTATATTCATATATGGTTGTTTGTTTCTGCTTGAAACAATTGTTACGTGATCTTTTCATGCAGGCTGATGAGACCAGTAGTGAGAATTTGGACCAGACTATTGCTTTTTGATGACTCACTGGTAGTGAAAGCAAGACTTACACCCTCAGAATGTTGCCACATTTGAGCTGGCGCATCAACCACATCTCTTCCTCTTGGATAGGGTCCAAAAAAGAGTCTCCAATCTAATAAGTCCCACTTTGTCAAGGCTCCAACCCCTGTCCCATTGCCGCAATGTTGCATACCTGTGCATGTTTTACAAGTATTTCAATAGAATGTGCTCTGAGTAACACGTTGCATATGTGCCCCCTCGACGGACACATTCCCAACAAACCCGTTTAGCAACAAAATCCCATCCCTTCATTGTTGACGTCTCTAAATGCCAGAAAGCTTTCTACTCAAATAGCTTCTTCTCTCAAACTAGACTTTGGAATTCCCTTCCTGCTACCTGCCTCCCCAACTGTACTGATATGCAGAAGTTCAAATGTAATGTAAAGCAAGATCATGTTAATCTTTCCTAGGTATCGTCCCAATTAGCAGTTCCTTACGTCCAAGTGGTGATATGCCTTGTTTGAGGTGACAGTAAGGAAGTAAGAAAAAAAAAAGAAAAATCAATTAAAGTTTGTTTCAATAAAACTTTTTACTTATATGCTTCAACAACACAAAAATACATTCTAAAATATACTTTAGTTCTGTGCTTGAGTTATGTTTGAAGAAAAATGTTAATTGTTTGAATTAACCAAAATTTATAATTAACTAAACAAGTCCTTCATCTCTCAGTTATCTATCCCCCCACCCCCCACCGCGACACACACTCAAACATTGATTCAACCACTAGGATTTTTATGTGAAACTAAAACATATAATACTACTACTACTAATAATAATTTTTTAAAATTCAATATGGCGATGTAAGATGGTTTCCTCATGTCTGTTTTGAATTCAATTTCTTTTTTTCAGGGTGGGGAGAGGCATATAAACACTACAATAAGTGTTATTTTTTTAAATTTATATTTTTGCAGACTTTAAATATCTCCATTTTCTTTTATCTCCATTTTTTGTTATAATTATTGATATATATATGTATATGTGTGTATGTGTACCAGAAGGGATTGAATGAGAATTAACATATGATCCACACTTCCAATACTTTAACTGTCATCAAAATTGGTAAAATCGACCATTTTTCAATCAAATCAATTGATTATCAGTTCTAGTTGAAGACTCACCACAGTGCACTGGCAAGAAGCTTTACATGTCTCCTTGCAGTGATTTAGTCCACAATACATTGTAGTGTTTATTGCACTGTAGAGAATCTACTATTTTATAAAATTACTAGTATTTCAGCCCGGCGTTGCCTGGGTGTTTGGAGGTGTATGTTGAGCAAAAAAAAAAAAACAAAAAAAAACAGGTCAATTTTTTAAACTTTGACCCCTATTATGACCCTTTAACATTTATTGTTTTGGGCTCAAATCAAGTTATAAGTTAGATCCATGTTCAAGGAACCTATATATAAAATTTCAAGTGTTTAGATCCAAAATTGGCGGAGGAGTTTGGTAGAGTTCCCAAAGGTCAAATCGTTGAACTTTAACCCCTTAACAGCCAAATTTCTGGCCCAAAATCAATCACACAGATTTTCCCAAATCTCAGTACCCTGTATATCAAATTTCGAGTCTGTAGACTTAAAATTGACAGAGTTATTGCGTAGGGAAATGTACACACACACAGACACACACAGAGACACATTCACTTTTATATATATAGAGATTTTTATATAATTGTGTGAATTAAAGTTTGAAATACAAAAGTCAGGCATCATGATTCAATGGTGTCCTAAGCATAAAGGTTCACTTTGAATGTGCCCCTGTCTTATCAAAATACATACTGTTAATTTTATACACCAAGGCCCTTCTGCTTGTGCAATAATAAAACTTCTCAAATGCAGTTGTGATGTTAGGCTGTATAAGGGTGTTAATTTTAGTCAAAATTGGATTTTTTTATTATTGATTTTTAATACTTATTGAAGACATTCTGATTAAAAAATCTATCTAAGAACACTCCCAGATGCATAAAATACATTTGTGTGGAATTAAAAAAGAACATTCAGTCCAAGGATGTGAATAGTAAATAGCAAAAAAAAAAGCTGCAATAAAGATGAATTTTCCAACCTTTGGAACCACATCCTTCTTTTTTATTCTCACACTTTCCTCTATGTGTGCATGTGAAAAAAACAGTGCCCCTCCGCCCTTTTTTATAGGCAATTTCAACTAAGCAAGTTAAAATCAAGAGAAAGACTAAGTGAGCATGAGGAAGGAAGGAGACAGGAAGTCATTCTTTGATGAAACAAAAATGATATAACTCGTCCACCCACTTTACAAATTGTTTGAAGTCTTACCCTTTATGGAAAACTTTCATTAAGTTTTCAATTTTCAGAGAGAACTGTCATTAAAGGGAAAAGAAGGACAAGACAAAACAAGGTAGAGAGAGAAAAATAGGAAAAGAGAAAGAAAGATGAAGGGAGAGAGTGGAAGAAAGAGAAAGAAATACAGTCCTGCCAAATAACGATGGCAAGATAAGAAAGTAAGGCCCTAGCGCTTTAGCAAAAAATAGCCTTTACTTATTTAAAAAACAAAAAATGGATACCCATCAAAAACCAGAGAACTTGCATAATGATGAGGTTTCTAATGGTTTTAATAGAAATCTTCTTTTAATTAAAAAAAAAAGTGGAAAACTCGCACAAATATATGTTCCATTAATATAGGAAACAAAAATTCATTATATTCATCAAAAAATCCTTTTATTGTTCACTGGAGATGCTACTATATCTATCTATATATAAAAGTAAGAATGTGTGTGTGTGTATGTATGAGGACAATTCTCAACCCATATACTCAATGAATTTTTATCTACAGCCTTAAAAATTGGTATATAGAGTATTCAGACATATGGAAAACTTTTTAATCTGGTTTTATCTGGAAAAAAGGGCTACTAAGAGGTCAAAATTGTAAAATTGGTACATGGGAGACATCAGATTTTTACCTTTCAACTGTTTCATGAATGCGCATGCGCAACTGTGAAACATGACCGTTTCTTTATGTTAAGAATAAGTAGGTTTGAAAACACTTTGTAAAGATTGTGTCAAGCTGGTCTAATGGTTATTGTACTTAACTCACTATCTTTAGGTTTTGGTTTCGATCTCAGCTTGAGTTTTTTTTTTTTTTTTACTTGGAAAAAGTGAACTGTTTAGTAAAAAAAAAAAAACCCATAATACTCACATGCTCAGGTTTCTGCATGAATTAAAATATAATATTTATGCGTATTTTATGACCAGGCAAAGCCAGTTGGCCTGCTAGTATCTATATAAAGTACATCATACATGTTTCTATTTTTCTTAGGCCGTCATCAGTGCTCAGATATCAGCAAAAACAAATGGCAACCTCTACCCGGAAAAACTTACAGTCACTATGAGAAGGTTTTTTTGTTGTTTAACTCTATATACATCATAACATCCTATTACCATACGTCACACCCAAGCTACATTACTCTATATGACTTGGTGCCGACCCGCAAGCCCAAAGAGATCCAGGCTTGGCTTCAGAAAGAGTACTACAACTTTGCACCCTTCTCTTACTGCCCCCCCCTCCTTCCTCGATCTTAAACCGCTGGGCTACTTTATTTGGTCATATGTCGAGAACATCACCAACATGACCTCTCACAACATCAAAGCCAGCCCAATTGCCGAGTATTCACCAAGTTCCCGCTGGTGCTTGCGAAAAAGGCAGGCTCCCAGTTCCGAACCCGTATCGAGGTGGTGGTTGAGGCTGAAGCTGGCTACATTGAATATATGTCAGCGCAACTACATAATCAAGTTACCTAAATTGATGTTTTCAATACAAATTTTTAAATAAAGTTGTAGTGCTGTTTTCTTTAGGGCGACACCTTTATCGTTCTACCCTGTATATTGGTAATAATTGTTTGCTCTAATGAACAATAAACAAAATAAAAGCAAGTTTTCATGCATATCATAGGTTTTTTGTTTCCTGTATTAAAAGCGGTGAAAAAATTAATAAGTATATACATGTAAAATTAGTTCATGGAATAGTGGATAAGCAAGTCAACATGCTAGTAGAAATAAACACAAATTATTTTACTCATATTTGTTTTGCAATTTATCAAATGAATATCATCTTACAATTCAACAATAATATCTTGGTTCAGCTTTAATGATGCGTTTATGTCATTAGTTTTATTAGCATGTCTTGTTTATCTACGGTTCCATGAACTAAATTTCAATTCTGTCTGAAAAGTTTTTATATTTACTTCCTCGCCCTCCCTCCCCCACACACACCTGTATTTTAAATAAAAGATGAGAAATAAAAGTTACATATAACTTTATTATATCAGATCAATAAGGAAAAAGTATGAGAATAAAACCTCTTTAGGTCCTTGCATTTCGAAGGTAAATGCTTCTCATCAGATAAGGAGAAGGGTTAAAATTATACAAAATATAAAATGTAGATAAAAAATGGCTTAAAAACATTCAGATTGGAAATGAAGGAAGTATATTTTAAGAAATATTAAAGGAGGTATAAAATACACAAATAAAAATCTTTGAAATATTGAAATAAAACTAGGAGGAAAGAGTTAAACATTTGTGAATAGGAAGGAAAAAAAATCAGGCGGGTATACATAGGTAAGTAATAGTCAAAAAATACTTTTTATTTTTACTTACCTATATACTACCCTTCTGATTTTTTTTGTATTATTCTTTCCTTTCTATTCATGTATACTTAACTCTTTCCTCCACATTATATTTTAATATTTTTATATTTCAAAGGTTGTCATAGCCGACGGTTGTAGTGGTGGATGAGCTCCCACTACCTATAAAAAGCTCTCATGGCATCCGTCTTCGATAGCTTCTGGCCTTCATGGGTGGCTTAGTCTCTAAGCCCACAAAAACTGTTTTTACTGACAAGGAGAAGGAGCAAAGGCGGATCACCGATATCTCAAAATCAGTTGCTCCAGGTAGACAGAACTCATCAGCCTTGGTTAGTAGTTCGTCTAAGGGAAGGAAAACCTTGATTCCAAACCTCTGCCACCTTGCGGCTATATCCATTCATGGAAAAGGCTATGGCAATAAATCCAGAGTAAAAATCAGAAAAAAAGTCCCTTTAAGCAGCTAGCTATCAGCAGTGGCTTCTTTCTGTCAACTCCTGCTGGCCCCAAATGTAGTGCTCGGCATTCCCTTGGATCCTGCTGGTGCAGTCGAGAGAGGGGCCATGTTGTTTGGAAAGCACACAACTTCCATATTCTTTGCCCAGGCTTGAGTCCTGGAGAGAGAAAACTCTTGTCTCACCCTTACCGATGGGAGCATAACATGGAGGACAGCAGTTTATGGATTATAAGTCTTTGCTTGACGGGCATAGAGCTGGACACTATGGGCTGTCTTCGCCAGTGAGAGGGATCATTGTGTCCCAGTGGTTAGATACTGACCACCTCAAGCTGGGCAGCCCCTGGTCATTAAGATGTTGATCCACCACAATCTGTTTGCTTCAGTGGATGCCTGGAGCTTAGAGTGTGATGTTTGACAGACAGATCATTAAATCAATCACCTCAAAATCAAAAGGAAAAGGAAAAGACTTTGGCTTTTCATATTGCAAGCTGAAATGTCCGCACCCTGTGGACTGGTTCTCTGACGATATTCAGGAGATGAGGATGCTCACAAACCAGCTGTGATTGACTATAAGCTGCACGAACTGGGCATTGACATCACAGCTCTGCAAGAGACATGACTCCCAGACAGCGGATCTCTAAAGAAGGAACACTTTACCTTCTTCTAGTAAAGAAAAGGGTCCAAGGAAATCAGGGAACACAATGTTGCCTTTGCTGTTAGGAACACCTTGCTCCCCATAATCAAGCCCCCAACTGGTGGCACCGAATGCATTCTCTCCCTGCATCTCTTCACAACTGTGATACCAGTGTACAAGAATTCTGGTGAAAGGACCGACCCCCTCAATTATCATCCCATCAGTCTCCTCCTCCTCTTTGCTAAAATCTTTGAGATGCTAATCCATCAAGCACTAGTCCACCACTTCGCAAAAGCTAATCGCTCTGACAAACAGGACAGATTTAGGTAATGTCGTTCTACTGAAAATATTTTAACAGTCATTTTTAAATGCATATACCAGGCACTCGATAAGGCAGGTGAAGCCAGGGCTGTAGCCCTTGATATATCCAAGGCCTTTGACAAAGTCTGGCATGAAAATTAAATCATACGGTATAACTGGACAAATACTAAATATAATTAGATCCTTCTTAAACAATAAGACCATCCAGGTTGTCACTGATGGATGTTCATCCAAGCAGCATAACATTAATGCGGGCGTGCCTCAGGGGTCGATCCTTGGACCACTATTATTCCTGATATTCATTAACAATCTCCCCAATAATATTGTGTCTGAGATGGGTATATTTGTTGATGATACAACGCTCTATAACATGCATGAAGGAAGAACAGATGTACACAAATCTAACAATGGCTGAATCCTTAGAAAATGACTTCCAGACTAGTGGAATGGGGCCGCAAATGGATCGTGACATTTAATATTAGTAAGGCTAAGCTGCTCTCCTTTAACAGTTACAATGCAGAAAGCAGGGCCAAAAGGCTGTAGACCCCATCACACCATCCTCCTTCCTGTGCCCATGTGGTAAAGACTACCATTCCCGAATGGGGCTTCAGAGCAACACTTGAAAATGTCCAAAGACAATCTGTTGAAACACCAAGGCGCGTGTCATTATCTTCCGAGATAGAAGATTGCCTACTGCTATATTTAGAAGTTTTTATTCTTGTATTTTATACCTCTTTTAATATTTCTTGATATATACTTCCTTTATTTCGCATCTAAATGTTCATAAGCCAGTTTTTATCTATATCTTATACTTTGTATAATTCTGACCCTTCTCCTTATCTGATGAGAAGTATTTATCTTTAAAATGTTATTTCCTTATTGATATGATGACATAATAAAGTTATATGTAAATTTTGTTCCTCATCTTTTATTTAATATAATTGCTCTTCTTAACAGTGTTGAGTTTTCTCGATTTTGATAAGTTTGTTTTGTTAAAGATATATTCTTTGATAACATCATTGCACACACACACACACACACACACACACACACACACACACACACACACACACACATATATATGCGCACACACACACAGCCACACCCATACACACAAAGACTGATAACAGATAATTGTTGGCTTTAAAACATTTCAAGTCATAGAAATGTGCAGAGAAATTAATCACAAGTACATTCGTAATCAGAAAATTAAAAAGAAAAATTGGAGATAAAAATTTGCAATGAAAAAAAAATTCTTCTTTAAAAGAAAAATGTGCAACATCTTGATTTGTCATATGCAGCCTATTTTCACTGTTTGTGCTGGTTGATGAAGTGCGACGTGAAACTGTAGACATCATGGTAGATAGCGCCGCACAGGTTGCACTGCCACGGGTTGTCAGGGTCATGCAGTCCCATGTGCATCACATACAAGGCATTGTCAAAGTACAAAATGTTACAGTGGGGGCACGTGAAACTGCGGCTCGTACCAACAGCCGTCTCGGTAATGTTTGAGCTTGACACGGCCGTGGCTGAATGTGAACTGGTTTCTGCCATTGCGCTTGTGACGGCTGCATCTTTGCTGAGGCTGAAGGCACCTGTAATTGGCGGTGAATGCATGGACTCGTGTGACTGTGGGGGGCTGTTTCCCACCGTGAGATCAACATTTGAGAATAGGCCCGTCGGCCGAGGCTGGAAGAAACGTGAACTATTTTTGTTAAGTCCCGGGCCTGATACATTGACTTCTGTCATCATGGTGTTTTGTTGGACAGGCGTGAGTAAGGATTTATTTATAGGCAATTCCCTGGTGTCGCTCATCAATACTGTTGGCTTTGCGAGAACAAAATTTGAAATGTTGAGTGTGCTGGCATTATGAAATGCATCTGGTTCAGTTGAACCCCCATCAATGATGTAACAATCCTCTTCGTTCGAGTTGCTTTCGGTTTTCACAGAAAGAATATTCTTAGACTCGATGATCTCGTTATTATAAACTGATGCCATCGGAGAATCTTGTTCACTCATCGAGTACGGATTGTTTGAGACAAATTGAATGGAAGAATTATCGCTTGGCGATTGACTTGGGAGGGGCAAGTTAAATCCAGTTTGAAAAACCTTGTGTTTGAAATGCATATGCTTCTTGAGGTCATATTTTCGCTTGGCGGCATAATCGCAGAGGTCACAGATAAATGGCCTTGCGTCGGAATGCACAACACAGTGGCTGACAATTTTGCTGCGAAATGGGGATGAGAATGAGCACTGGTCACAGTGAAAAAGTCGTCGCTTATCGTCGTCTCCGCTGCTGTTGTTGTTGTTGGTGTTACTGTTAGCCCCGTTGCTACCAGAGTTTAAGTCGTGATTATTTCCCGACTCGAGGTTAGCATCTTCGCTAGTGTTTGAAACGTTGCTGAGGAATGTTTGCGTATCAGTGTGCAATTTATTATGGCGTATCAGTTCATTGCGAAATTCTGATGTGAATGGACAATGTTCGCACTGATAATTTGTTTCACGTTCAATGTTCTCTACAGATGCCGTGGAGTCCTCCATAGTTGACACTTGGAATTAGTTTAAACCAGGGTGCAACATTCAACATTCACGGCTTTGCAATCTGAATGGAAACAAGAAAAAAAAAGAAAAAAAAAAGAAAAATATTAATTACTAAATTCAATAAAAGACTGAGAAATGAAAGGTGAAAATAATCAGATTCTGTCCATAACAATTCTCGATATAACTAATTCTATATAACCATCTACTGTACAGCTATGAAATCTGTCCAATAAGAACAAGTGACATTCGAAAGCTTGACGTGTTCAATCACAACTGTTTATGTCACATCTTTTGCGGTCGCCGACAACACTGCATCTTTAATGCAGCTGCAACATATCCCTCTACACCAAGCTCTCCTCTCAAGACATCGGCACTGGTTCACTCAGGCTCTTCATCATCAACCAGATGGCATCAAATTCTTCTCAGGGTTGGAAAAAATGACGCAGAAGCCAGCTGAATACCTGGATCAGAATGGTGAAATAGGATACTGAACTGATCCTGGGCTCTATGGTTTCACTGCTGGAACTATGATCGGCTAGCGCTCGTATCTGCAGCTGCAGTAGCCCATCGTGCTTGGTCAAAACTGCGAAAACAAGTACAGGTAAGTATTCCATAATCAAAATGAACTACTGTTATTTAAATCAATTTTGCAATACAACATCAACCTAATAGGCTGGGAGTCCTTAACTGAAGACTGGAAGAGAGCTGAAAAGCATGCACCAAGAGAAATGAGGAGAGGAGAGACCAGCAGTGGATGAAGAGAGGAGAGACCAGCAGTGGAAGGAGGGAGGAGAGACCAGCAGTGGAAGGAGGGAGGAGAGACCAGAAGTGGAAGGAGAGAGGAGAGACCAGCAGTGGAAGGAGAGAGGAGAGACCAGCAGTGGAAGGAGAGAGGAGAGACCAGCAGTGGATGAAGAGAGGAGAGACCAGCAGTGGAAGGAGAAAGGAAAGTCCAGCAGTGGAAGGAGAAAGGAAAGTCCAACAGTGGAAGGAGAGAGGAGAGACCAGCAGTGGAAGGAGAGAGGAGAGACCAGCAGTGGAAGGAGAAAGGAGAGACCAGCAGTGAAAGGAGAGAGGAGAGATCAGCAGTAGAAGGATAGAGGAAAGACCAGCAGCGGAAGGAGAGAGGAGAGACCAGCAGTGGAAGGAGAAAGGAGAGACCAGCAGTGGAAGGAGAAAGGAGAGACCAGCAGTGGAAGGAGAGAGGAAAGACCAGCAGTGGAAGGAGAGAGGAAAGACCGGCAGTGGAAGGAGAGAGAGGAAAGACCAGCAGTGGAAGGAGAGAAGAAAGACCAGCAGTGGAGGGAGAGAAGAGAGCATAAATTGCAAAAATCTGCTACAAAGCACTTACAATCAGGCACCACCTACATCGGTCAAATTTGCAACAGAACCTGTCAATCCAGGATAGGTTTGCACTATCACAGCAGATGCTGCAATTTTACAATGGATTAATCTCTAATCCATTTGTTTCTTTGTTCTTTTGGCAGTGATCCTGTTTCTCTTTTCTTTGTGTTGAGAAATGACCTAATTTTAATATGGATGTTTTTTTTCTTTATACTAGTGCATTTGTTTATTTTTAAATTTATTAATCATTATAATTATGAATATAATTTTTATTATTTTTGTCACTATTAATAACATTTTTTTTTGTGTGTATTGTTATCCTAAGGTAAAGTTTATTTCGTGTATACATATGTTTGCTATTTTATTCTTGCAGTTTAATAAACTTTGGGATTCTTTAAAGTTTAGGATAGCCAATTTCTTATTCAAACATAGTCTACACCGGTTGTCTAAGTTTCTACATATGCTGGCCTGTGATACTATTTTCCACTCTATTACTGATAATCATCTACTTTCCTTGAGATCCCAGTAGTGATTTGCTAATGCTGCTTTTTTTTTGTTTTTGAACATTCAATAACAGTAAAAAAATGATACTACTACTACTACTACTACTACTACTACTTAATAAACAAATACATAAACAAATGCACTAATATAAACAAAATGTAAGTGGAAAGCATCCAGATTAAAATTAGGTCACTTCTCAACACAAAGAAAAAAGAAACCAGATCCCTGCCAAAAAGAACAAAGAAACAGATGGATTAGAGGCTACTGATAAATGGACATGTGAATAACAAAGAATCTGATTGGCTGACTAGCAAACCCAATACCATGGGAACATATAAAAACATGAAGCAACATTGATTCCAGGAAAAAAACCTGACCAAGTCTTATGAGGATGGAATGCGGAAAATTCTGTGTAGCTTAATTGCCATATATATATATTCAAACCTTACTACCTAGTTCTACTTACATATCGAGCACTGTCAATATAAATACTGAAAATAGATAAATAAAATAATATATATATATATATATATATATATATATATATATATATATATATATATATGTTAGGTCCCACGAATGATTATATAAAAATGTACAGTGACAATAAAGACTTTTACAAATATATATGCTCCCCAAGTGGAGATATCATACTGATGAAAGGGAACGATGTTATCTCCCTTAGTATTTAAGGAATGCTTCCTTGTATAAAGATATTTGAATACATTCAATTGTCAATTCAATAACACAACAACAACAAGGCAACATTTGTATGCAATATATCTCCTTTGCTACTTGGAAGTTTAAGCCATAGACAGTGAAACAAGTGCACATGGATAATTATATATAAATAATTGAATTCCTTCAAAACGTATTGCAAAAACAAAAACAAATAACATCTAAGTAAATCGCGATATATCCAAACAATCGAGCGAGATGGACGAGTAGGTTAAGAGTTTAGGCTCATTACTGTGGGGTCCCGATTTTGAATCTCGCTAGATTCAGCCACTGATGAGTCATAGATGACGAAACATGTGTCAGTAGATAATTATATTTTAAAAACAATATATATATATATATATATATATATATATATATGATGAAAATAATGGAAATAGTATTCCAACAAAATAGAGAAAATAAAAAGGAACAAACCGTATTATGTGTTCATCAACGTTTCGTCTTTATTTTCATCCAGAGGAAGTCTCGAAATAAAGACGAAACGTTGATGAACACATAATACGGTTTGTTCCTTTTTATTTTCTCTCTCTCTCTCTCTATATATATATATATATATATATATATATATATATATATAAAATTAGGAATGTTTATCTTTATAGACTTCTACTATGACTTTTTAACGCAGCTATTAAGTGTAAGTGGTGGTTATGTGGGTTATATTTATATGCAAAGTGAGTAAAAAGGGGTAAGAAGCCTTTTGAAAAATATTCTGATACCTTTGATTTTTATGAAATTTTAACAATAGGTATTAGATATCAATTAATAAATATTCCCCAAGTTTCAGTTTCTTTGGAATATTTGAAAGGGGTTTCACGGGTACAAACTAGATTTAAAAATTTGATCCATAGTCATTCAATTCATTTTTAAGATTCCTCAAGTAATACCAAAAATATAGATACGTGCAAAATGAATGGCAGATACCCAAAATGTAAAAAAAACATTTTGACCCCCTTTTCTTTTTCTTTTTTTTACATGGGGGTCACCACTTATCAAGGCCCGGAGGCCACTCAGGGATAAGGGTTATTGCGTGTACAGTAATCAATGAGATAGTATTGTAGTAATCATTAGTATTGGAGATTTGATAGAGTCTCTTACTTAAGGGGGCGGTTTGTCAGGAATTTGTTTATGTTTGATTTAAAGACATCCAAGTTGTAGTCAGGTGGGAAACAGGCAAACGGAAGAGAGTTCCACAGGCATGCACTTCTGAGAAAAAAGCTCTGCTCATGGAATCTATGTTTGGATTTAGGCCAAGATAAAGAGTGGGGAAAATTATTGACAGTAGTTTCAGCCAGACGAGTGTTTCTTGGCAAGGGGGGGACGGGACGAAAGATTGGAGTTCAGACGAGCACTTGCCATGGAAATAACGATAAAACAAAGACAGGCTCGCAACGTCTCTTCTGTGGGAGAGAGGCTGCAGGGAAGAGAAAAGGGCATCTATATATATAAAAGCGAAAATGTATGTATGTATGTGTGTTCGCTTTTTCTACAAAAGGCTTTTTTAGCCATCATTCTCGGTTGGCTTGCTCCTTCTTAAAACCTTTTATATGCTGTCCAAATAATAATATCTATGACTAAGGAACTCGGGTCGCAGCTATCTTTAATTTACCCGACTTCTACAAGCTATTTTCGAGATATTTTGTGATCGCTGCATAGCGGGGAAAACAGAAACTGGCTTCCAGCGGAAAACTAGGTCAAACATCAGGCGACTTTCTCGCACCTGCTAATTTTACTTTATAAACGTCAACTTAACACACTTATCAATTCATCTATTCCCGTGGTCGAGATGGTTAGGTCGCAGGGTTTTTTTTCCATTTCCTTTCCAAAGGTTCAGGGTTCAAGCCTACCTTTCTACTAAAACTTTTTTTTTTCTTTTACACCTCCAAACACCCGGCCAAGGATTTTTTTCTTTTTAACAGGGTTGTTTTGATCTACTCCCCACCCCCATCAACACACACCTCCAAACACCCGGGCAATGCCGGGTACCCCCCGCTAGTCCCCCACTAAACCACAAAGTCTATTTTGTACTCTGTCAAGGCAGGATAGGCTGTTTTTAGCAACTCCTGCCCAGATGTGGCAGCAGTACTCCATCCTTGGACGTACTTGGCTTTTATACAGATAGAGAATAGTAGTGAGGTATCTTCTGGAGCGGTAGAAGGATCCCACCATTTTCCCAGCGTCCTTGGCAACAGACCTGATGTATTTGTTCCATTTCAGATCAGGAGTAAAGGTCAAACCCAGAAGCTTGTCAAAACATGGAGCCTCCCCAAGACAAGAGTCCTCCATTTCAATTGATGCCAGATGGGGATCAGAGCATTGATGATGTAAACATGCATATTAACTTGTTCAAGCGTGGCCAACATAAATAGAAAGTCTTTCCATTAAAGTCACGTAGCCTGCTGACGTCACAGATTAAAGTACAATGGCCATGATTAGTAACAGACGACTGATGATGTTAGTTATTTTCTGTTTCAATTTTTTTTTTTTTTTTTTTTTTACAAAGGAGTCACCACTTAACAAGGCCCGGAGGCCACTCGTGGATAAGGGTTAATGAGTGTACAGTGGTCTGGACTTGTAGTCAGTTGGAAAGCAGGAAAACGGAAGAGAGTTCCACAGGCGTGCAGTTCTAAGAAAGAAGCTTTGTTCATAGAATCTACGTTTAGGTTTAGGCCCAGATAAAGAGTGAGGGAAATTATTGATAGTGGTTTCAGCTAGATGAGTGTTTTTCATGAAAGTCAGGTCAGGGGGACCATAGATTGGAGCTCAGATGAGCACTTGCCATGAAAATAACAATAAAGCAGAGACAGGCTCGCAACATCTCTTCTGTGGGAAAGAGGTTCCAGGTAAGAGAAAAGGGCATCCCCGACTAGGCTACGAAGTCTATTTTGAACTTTGTCAAGGAAGGATAAGCTGCTTCTAGCTCAGAGGTGCACAAATATGTGCAGACCCATGTGTCAACACGATTTCCTCTCCAATGAGCTTTCGGAGATACCAAAACAGTTTTTCCACTGTTTAGGTTGTCTGGTTGCTGATCTTATTGTTGATCTCTTTTTTCACCAAATGTCACTATCTGGCTGGAACCACTTGTCACTGGAAAGGTCTGGTTTGGGGTTGTCTGCAGAAAAACAGAATCACTTCAAAACAAATAGCAAAGAAGAAATCACGAACAAGTCACTGATAAACGTTTTCTTATAAAAAATATTTATTCAGTTTATATATTCCAATAGCATATTATTTGTTATTTATTTGTTTTTGTTTTGCGATACTTTTTAAAAGAATTCAATTATTTATATGAAAGTGCATTTTTAACTAAATGCGAGTTGGGAATAATTTTCTTTTGACCAATTTGGTACCCAATAGCATATATATATATATATTTTGACAGATGCAACCGAGATGACAACAGCACTATGAAGTGGTGTAGTTTTGGGAGGGGTATTATGGTGATGATTTAAGGCGAAAGGGCGGATGGGTATATGCTAAGCAGGGATTGAGCAAGAGGGATTACATGGGGCATTCTGTTCCAGAGTTTTAATTTATTAGGGTGAGGGAGGATTCGGACGTTAGTTAAGTGAGCAAATTATGGTGTGGGTCTGGGTGGGTAGTTGTAAGGCTATAATAATGGATTTCAGAATACCAATATATGTTCTGTAATGTGTAGCAATAATTCTAGGTTTTCTTTGTTATGAGATATGCAGGGGGTGGGGGGAGTCTATAAGGAAACGGTAAAAGGCAAAGTCTTTTGAAGTGTATAACAGGACAAAGTAGAGTTTTGGATGTGAATGATTGGTGTGGTGGAGTAATAGGGGGAAATGTACTATTAACAATAATAATAATAATGACAATAATAATAATAACAAAAATAATAATAATAATAATGACAATAATAATAATAATAATAATAATAATAATGACAATAATAATAATAATAATAACAAAAATAATAACAATTAAAATAATAATAAAAACAATAATAATAATAATAATAATAATAATAATAATAATAATGACAATAATAATAATAATAATAATAATAATAATAATAATAACAATAATAATAATAATAATAATAATAATAACAATAATAACAATAATTAAAATAATAATAAAAACAATAATAATAATAATAATAGCTAAAAGGTAAATAAAATTAAGGGGTAGAGATAAATGCAAGGTCAAAAAATAACACATGAAATACATTTAAGGGATGAAGGAATAAGAGTGAAGTAAAGAGAACAAAAATAAATAAATATATATATATATATATATATATATATATATATATATATATATATATATATATATATACACACACACACACATTTACACACATACATATATGGGTTTAGCCGGCAAAGCAGAGAGCTCGGAAGACAATACTCCGGGGAGTATAAATCTCCATGACAGGATAAAAGTCTGCAAAAGTCAACAATATAGTCCTGAAATTCCCAACATATATATATATATATATTAGTGTTGGGACGATTCCTAATTTTTATACGATTCCGATTCCAGGAAAATATTGATTAACGATTCCGATACCAAGTACGATTCCGATTCCTAGGGAATTTATTGTTTTGAAATATACCAGGTAGTTTTATACTTATGGTCGGTAGTTCCCAAATATGTTCCCTAACTTTGGAAGATATATTTTATGTCTACACCGTCGTGTTTTGGATTAAATAAAATTATTATATAGCAAACTAAACGGAAAAATTAGCAAAATTTATTCTAGAGAAAATTTATTTTACTTAATTGGAATACAGAAAAAAAAAAAAACTCAAAGAAAATAGAATTTATCCTTCAGAGAAAAAACAAATAAAATAGAATTTATATAACAGAACAAAAGCAAATAAATTAGAGAATAAATACACACGATTCATTATTTTGGTCCTCATAATTAACAGATTTAATGAATTAAATAAAAAAAATATAGCGGAAGAGAAAGAAAATATATACTAATTAAATATAAAAAAGATAAATATTTAATTTAATAATTTATAAATGAACGTGCTAAATGAAAAAAAAAAAAAAAAAAAACAATATACCACGTGGCATGGCGCCGTAGATACAAAATAATCGGGTTTGTATTACTGTACACATAGATTCGAAAAAGTTGTCAAAAAACAAATATATAACAAACAAATATTATCAAAGGCAAGATAAGTTACTTTTCTACCAAACTGGATACATTTTTTTTGTTTTTATTCAATGTAACATTTTTATTCAGCTCGAAAAACATGCAGTGTTTACCGATGTACTGGAAAATTCAAAATGGCGCCCGACACTCTCTTTAACATGGTAAGTTCGGGAAAAGGTGTTATAAATAATAAACTAGACAAAATACTATTAAAAAAACACTGAATATATATCAATATATGTCACGGTAACATATATTGAGCGAGTTTCTAGCAGTATTTTGTATAGTTTATTATTTATAACATCTTTTCCCAAACTTACCGTGTTAAAGAGAGTGTCGGGCGCCATTTTGAATTTTCCAATACATCGGTAAACACTGTATGCTTTTCGAGCTGAATAAACATGTTACATTGAATAAAACCCGAAAAATATATCCAGTTAGGTAGAAAAATAACTTATTTTGCCTTTGATAACATTTATTTGTTATATATTTGTTTTTTGACAACTTTTTCGAATCTATGTGTACAGTAATACAAACCCAACTATAAGTCCTTAGTAAAATTCTATTTATAAATACTTTTTAAAATGAAATTATTTAATTAATCGTAAATATTATTTGGACAT
>NC_136495.1:18269783-18419783 GCF_053919585.1 Euprymna scolopes
GTTTCCTGCAAAAAAAAAAAAAATACCCTCTCTGAAAAAAACAGGCAAAACTAGCTGATAAAATATGTAAGCCTTCTGGGGAGCTAACCGCTTCAATATAATTCCAGAAACATATAGTGAGAAAACACGGAACATTTTATATATTGAATATACTATATTTATAATTTTTTTATGGTAGGAAGTTAAAATATGGAGTTGGGGGGGGGGGAATTAGTGATTTTTGAAAATTTCAGACGAAGTTAAAAATCTAGCGATTTTCTGGACATTTCTTTCTCCTGATCTCGCGGGTTTTTTTTAAATCTCAGTTGCCAACATTACATCACTAAAAAAACACTACAGGCTTAATGTAAACAGAATGTGTTCACAATATCGGTAAATTTTCAATGGGTTTAATCACATGATTATTGATAATGGAAAAATGGTGGGATCTTTCTATCGATCCGGTAGATATCTCATTGCTGATACTATTCTCTATCTATATAAGAGCCAGGTACGTCCAAGGATGGAATACTGTTGCCACATCTGGGCAGGAGCTGCTAGAAAGGACTTGGCCTGCCTTGATAGAGTTCAAAATAGACTTCGTAGCCTCGTAGGAGATGTCCTTTTCTCTTCCTTACAACCTTTATCTCACAGAAGAGATGTTGCGAGTTTGTCTCTGATGTATCATTATTTTCATGGAAAGTGTTCGAATGAGCTTCAATCTATGGTCCCCCCTCGCCAAACTTTCACAAGAAACACTCGTCTAGCTGTAAACACTATCAATAATTCCCCCCACTCTTTATCTGTGCCTAAACCTAAATGTAGATTCCATGAACAAAGCTTTTTTCTTAGAACTGCACGCCTGTGGAATTGTCTTCTGTTTTCCTGCTTTCCGGCTGACTACAATATGGTTGTCTTCAAGTCTAACGTAAATAAGTTCTTGATGAGCCGTTCCATATAAGTTATCAACTTTACCAAATTTTCATTACTAATGATTACTATAATGTCCAATTTCTACTGTACATTCTTTAACCCTTATCCTTGAGTGGCCTCTTGGTCTTGATAATGTGGTGATGCCTATGTAAAAAAAAAACCAAAAAAAACCATGTGATTGAAATTTAATTTAAATTAACCACACATGGTCGCTTTGCTATCAAATATTCATCGAAAAATGGTAGGTACACATAAAATGAATACCGACGCTTAAAGTGTATAAACATTTTGACTCCTCCCTTTACTTAAAAATTCACCAAAAATCAGGAAATTAACCAATTTTAATGAAAATTGCAGTATTTTTCAAATAATGATCGCAGAATATAATGAACTAATTATTTTTACTTAACTCTTAGTGGAAATGTTTTATTTTGTTTAAACAAAAAATACCTTTACTAAAGTTATGGTTTTCAGTAGTAAATAAAAAACGCAAGAATTTATTTTTGCTTTTTTTATATAAATAAAGCATCGTAATTTGTAACAATAAAAAATAATTTTTACAGTAACATTACGAAAAAAAGCCCCTAAAGTCTGTATTAATGAATTCGATATAACTCGAAGAAAAATGAATTCTCGCATACTATTCAGAAAATTAAAGATTAAATTAGATTCCTATTTCAGTCACCTAAATTATTTAGGGTGAAATGAGTTTAGGAATTTATAGCCAAACCTAAATATTTTTTTTTTTCTTGCTTAAAAAAATAGCATTAATACAGTAAGTTATGTAAAATTTGCATAGAATGCTCTGCTTTACGGTTGTAAAAATGGAACGGAAATTTGAATTTCATTCCCTTTTAAATTCAGTACATTTTTACATTACGTCCAACTCATCGTTCACATTCGACACGTCAACTTTTATAGCTTTTCGGGTATTCTGGCAAGGTTAGGGGTGTCTATTCCGAAAGCCGTTCTTAACATGGGTAGATTGTTAGGTGTGTAAGAAATTTCGTGAAAAATAGTGAATAATTCCACCCCCGTCTTTCCAAGCTTATAACTCCTCGAAAAATGTAACTCAAGCCCTAACTTTTTTTTCCAATTAAAGGAGCAAAGACCAAGGTTTCATTAAAAAAAACAAAACAAAAAACAAAACAAAAAAAACATGTTTTTTTTTTAAAAAAAAGGTTTTAACTTCGGACTTTACAGGTAAATTTCTAAAAAAACACTACTTTTTTTGTTTTAAATTTGAATATATTATTTATTGACCTTTTCTCTTCAATTTGTTATATATAACACTTTGGTGAATAAATTATTTACTTTTTAATAGACATTTCAAAATGGGAGGCGTGAATTATTCTACCCCCTGTCTTTCCAAGCTTATAACTACTCGAAAAATGTAATTCAAGCCCTAATGTTTTTTTTCAATTAAAGGAGCAAGGACCAAGGTTTCATAAAAAACAAAAGAAAAAACAAACAACGTGGTTTAAAAAAAAAGGTTTTAAACTTCGAACTTTACAGGTAAATTTCTAAAAAACACTACTTTTTTTGTTTTAAATTTGAATATATTACTTATTGACCTTTTCTTCAATTTGTGATATATAAAACTTTGGTGAGTAAATTAATTATTTACTTTTTACTAGACACTTGAAAATGGGGGGGGGGCGTGAATAAAAAAAAAAAACGTTTGTCTAAAATATTATATTCGGTTTATTGGAAAGAGCATAAAATTTCACATTGACCCTGAAAATATCGTAAAAATAGAATCAATAGAAAAATTTGGATAGATTTTTAAAGTTTAAAAATTGAAAAATATTGAGTTTGTAAAATTCATTACTGTTTAGAAAAAAAAAAAATTTTTTATTACTTTTAAAATAACTTTAATAGTTTATTTTGGAAGTATAAACAACCCACTTTTAAAAGAGAAATTACAAGATTTTTATATTTTATTCGCAGTTTCGTGATAGGGGTGTAAAAAATTCCTACAAAAATTCTGATACATCTACTAGATTGGAGTGTTTATTCGTTGTAAACGTACCCGACAACATATAAATGTCGACATTTCCAATGTGAATGGTAAGCTGGACTTATGTAAAAAATAACAAAAAAATATACCAAACTGACTTTTTCGTTTAAAAATGGAATTATTTCCCTTTCGTTATTAACTTTTTTAAAAAAAATTTTTTTTTAATAAATATTTTGTGTTTTATATACATAAAGTATAATTGTTGAATGTTACTGTTTTGATTACATTCGTTTGGGGGGGCACAATTAAAAAATTAAGAAAGATTAAAACGAAGTGAAATTTAAGTTTCCATTCCATTTTTACAACAACCGTAAAACAGTGCATACTCAGCAAGTTTTATCGTAATTTATAAGCATATTGAAACACTAAATCAACATTTTATTTATTTTTTTGCATAATTAATGATGGAAGTATTTTTCTGTTTATTTTCTTAACATCTGTTAAAAAAAAAAATAATTTGTACATTCTCTTAAAAAAAAGAATCAAACTTTTCTCTACTTTCACATGTGTTCCATTTTAACAAACTAAGCCACAGCAACGCGTGGCCGGGTACAGCTAGTATATATATATATATATATATATATATATATATATATATATATATATATATATATATATATATATATATATATATATAATCAGATACACAGTCCGTATGGTAAAGTAAAATGAACAGCTTATTTTTTTTCTGATTTTAGATGGCTAAATTTTTTCTCAGTTTAACACTTTTTCTAAGTTCGTTTGAGCAAATTGATTGGTTTGCAGGCCTGATAAGATTGCCACTCAGACCGTTGTGAGTTCCTCAGGATCCCAGGGGTCTCTCTATCGTCTGAAAAACTGCTTTTTGATTGCTTGCTTTCTCATTATGACTCAATCTGTCTTTTTTTCTTTTTTTTTAAATTTGTCTTTGTTTTCGAGACAGAAAGAGTATAACCAAATTTTCCCTCGTCTTTTTCCTCAATTTCACATCCCTTTTTGGTTTTTACCCTTATCAAAATACTTTCCCAGAATTATAATTTCACTGCAAGAATAACGTGTCATTCATTTGTCAATAACACTTGCATTTGACCTGTAACCTCTTTGCCAGCTAATATTTTTTTTCAGCTTATTTCGATCTGGGAATTAAAATTCTGTCACCTTTTTTTTTTCTTAATCATAATTATTCATGAGAACTCCATCAGTAAGGTACCAGCAAGGCTACTTAGATTCACTCGGGATGCATAATATCGTCACAAGAACACTGTTGTGCTAACTTTGGGTCGTTTACTTTTTTAGTTTGTCAACATCGCAATAATTTTGTTTTTAAAATTTATTATTATTATTATTATTATTATTATTGTTATTATTATTATTATTATTATTGTTATTATTATTATTATTATTGTTATTATTGTTATTATTATTGTTATTATTGTTATTATTGTTATTATTATTATTATTATTATTATCATTATCTGGGTATCTGGCTAAGAATACTGAAGCTTTTGTTTGTGCAGCACAAGAGCAGGCAAAGAGCTCTCGGTTGGTTTCAATAAAAAAGCAGGGCAATGTTGGCAGCTGGTTTGGCTGCCCCATACCCGGCATTACAATCTTCAAAGGAAGAAAAAAAAAAAACAAAAAAAACACGATTGGTAATGATGGCGGTCTGAACAGAGCTGAAAGAGAGAAACAGACCAAATACTAAGGTCGCATGTATGATATCAATCATACCAGTTATCATAGGTGCCACAGGGCTTATGAAGAAGAACCTGAAGTCCTACCTAACTAATATTCCTGGTGAACCAAGTGTAAAAGAGATCCAGAAAATTGCACTTAAGGGAACAGCGAGGATACGAAAAAGAGCTCTCGGTTGGTTTCAATAAAAAGCGGAGCAATGTTGACAGCTGGTTTGGCTGCCTCATACCCAGCATTACAATCTTCAAAGGAAGAAAAAAAAAACAAAAAAAAACACGATTGGTCAAAAAAGTGATTCTAGGAGAGGAAGTTGCTGCAGAATGCCTGATTTGTGGTAAGACCTCAGAGTCAATTGTGCACCTTGCAGCAGGGTGTAGTGGACTGGCCCAGAGAGAGTATCGCAAAAGACATGATCGCATGGGACTCTGGATATATTGGGAGGTGAGTAAGGCGGTTGGGGTGAAGTGTGCTGGAAAATGGTTTGAGGAGGTGTCTGATGAAGTGAGAACAATTGAGGATGGCAAGGTAGAGGTATGGTGGGACAAAAGTGTCATAACGACCAAGCAATTGGAACATAATCGTCCGGATTTAGTCGTCATTGACAAAGTTTAAAAAAACTGGCAGATTGTAGACTTCTCAGTACCCTGGGACAGGAATATGAGAGAGAAGGAGAATGAGAAGTGGAGCAATTATGTTCCATTGGCCTTGGAGATAAGGCATATACACGGGGTTTAAACACAAATAATCCTGGTCGTAGTTGGTACATTAGGAGTAGTATCAAGTCGTCTCGAAGGACAATTTAAAAACTACAAATCTCCGATGTTTTAGGCGGCCACCTCTGCTATTGTAGGTACCACCAACATCCTTAGGAAAACCCTTGATCTTTGAAGCTTCTGGTTTGAAACCGGGATTGAGGGAAATGCTCTGGAAATGAACCCCATCCCATTCCAGAGAGACGTTGATAAACGAAACCAGAATTATTATTATTATTATTATTCACTCACTGGCTAGCATCAGAGATTTCTCTTTGAGAACAATGTGTGGTGTTCCCTGGAGTCTAAGTGACAGCAAGTTTCCCCAGATTTCCGGTACTCTCCACCTCTTTTGATAACCTTTGCAGATGAATTTGTGCTATTGCAACAGCCATTAACCACTGATTTCTCATTGACAGTGACCATTGGTTTTTCACTGGAATTTAGGTGCCCATAAGTCTCCCTAATGTCCCAGTTCTCTTTGCACTCATTCAGTGGAGGTCTGGTTAGTGCACTCTCTCCTCGATCTTTCCATCCTCCTGAACCCTTCACGAATATTTGGAGTGGGGCCAATTGATGCCGACACTTACTTTTATTACTATATAAATTATACATTTTTAAATAATAAAACATGGTTTTAGTACGAAAAAAATAAAAATGTTATTTATAAATAATTTACGTGACTGAATTAGGAATCGATCCAAATTTAATAAACATTTTGATACTTTTTTACAAGAGTACTCAGCGTAGTATAAATATTCCCAACCTCACCATGTTAAGAACGCCTTTAGTAATAAGCTGGATACGATCGTAAAAATCATATATATATATATAATATATATATATATATATATATATATATATATATATATATATATATATATATATATACCAATATTTTATTTGTCGACGTTGAATTTTCTCGATCACACACCCCTATTCCGAATTCGTGACCGTGTCCGTGGGCCGTATTCAGTGGACTTTTTGTACCAAACGATCATAAACAACGTTTTAATTTTAATTTAATTTCAAAACGATATAAATGATTGCGCACAAAAAAAAATAAAATAAATAGATAAAACAATAAAATCATTTTTTAATTCGAATAATTTGATGCATTTTGGTAATCAAGCAAGTCAATCAATCAGCAAATTTTAATAAAGTTAAAGGGCATTTTCACAATAGCCAACAAAACAAAAAGAGCGTGAAAAAAATTAAATAAATGTTACCAAACTATCTAGATACGTTTTTTTTTTTAAATTATTTAACTTATTTTAAAGTGTTTATTTTGTAACAAAAGTCTGCCGAGTAAGGCGATTTGGTTAGAGCCATTTGAACTCTCGATACTCTCTCAAAACTCGAAAATTAAACAAAATATTGGTAGCAACTCACTCGATAACTGTCACCAATCGTGCGAAAGTTTAATGTTCTACCTACCAGCAACTAATCTTGTCTTTGGTAACATTTATTTGTTGTTTAGTTACTTTTCGACCGTTTTTGTTTTGTTAGTTATTGTAAAAATACTAATTTTAATCCAAACCACGGACACGAATTCGAAATAAGGGTGTGTGATCGAGAAAATTCATCATCTTTTATTTATTGAAATACTACTGTTGGGACGATTAATCGGAATCAGAAAAATCGGAACATGTGGTGTTGGTGTGGTGCAATCGGAAACTTTTTTGTTTTCTGATGTCAAAACAAAAACGATTTCTTTGATGATCTTTTTCTTGTAGTTATAAAGAATAAATATTTATTAATTTGTAAACTAACAGTAAAACTAAAATCTATAGACCCCCTCCCCCTCCCTCCACCCCAGTTTGTTTTTACTATCAAATCAACACGAAATCGAACGCAGTACGTTTAATGATTTAAATACTAAAAACAGGAATGAAAAAGTTGGTTTGAATGTTTTAAATTTGAATGTTTGGTTTAAATAAAACATTAATTATTGATAAAGATTGGATCATTCCATGTAGATTTATTTTAATGAAAGGATTAATTATTTTAAAATAAGTTTTAAAAAATAACATTCGTTAAAAAAAAAAAAAGGTATTTTGACCTTTTCACTCTCGATAATGTCCAGGTAATAATCACAAGTGCCCGAATAGTAAAAACAAACGAGAATTTTTTACAATTAACGCAAAACAATATCGAATTCATTACTTTATAAACACTTGACTTATCAACTCAAAAATATTGAAATTAAAAAAATATTAAATAAAAACAAACAAAATACGAAATCGTTTCAAACATCTGTTGGGTTTCCCTTTTTTTTTTTTTTTTTTTAAATAACGTTTCGAGCGACGAAGTTACCGAATAAAAACAATAACAAAACAAAAACAAATCTTTTACACAAACAAAAAAAAAAAAGCTGCAAATAAAATTATGATAGACTAAACTTGATTACCTGTAAGAACACAGTAATTAAATGTAGATAAAAGAAATCCTACAAATTTCGACAGGTATTTATATCCGATAAACATTGAAGCGAGGAGATAAACCGGAAGCCATTATTAGGGTGCGCTGTTGTTCACTGGCGGTGTAAAAGTGAAAAAGTCCCCGATTAATATTTCGTCCCTTCCTTGTTAACACAAACGCGCTTGCTCGGCTGAAAAGCAGTTTAAAGAATCTTCAAGTTTTTTTGTTAAACCTTTCGATTTAAGTAGAAAAATCACGTAGTTTCTACACCAATATAGTTTTATTGGAAAATCCGGCGCTTGTCCACAATTCCCCTTACCCATGACGAAAAGAGTCGACAGATCGATTTTTTAAATGTCGTTTGAAGCAAAAACAATAATACGTACTTAATTGTCATATCGAAAATAATAATATATCCCAAAATTACGAAAATTCATCGAGTAGAATTAATTGCTGGTATTTACGCACTTTTGTTACCGTGCTGAATTAACATTATTTAGAAAGCCATTCTTAACATGGGGAGGGGGAGGGTGTTTTGTAATTATTGGGTATCTTAACCTCACAATTTAATAAAAATAACCTAACAATTTAATAAAAAAAGATATTGTAAAACTTGAATTTTTCGGGGGGGGGGGATGGGTCGAAGGGCGACACTTCAAGGCGAGCAGGCACACGTTAGGATTGCAAAAAAGAAATACTCTTTTTTTTTTTTTTTTACAAATTTAACTTGAAAAAATATTTTAAAAAATTGCACGTTAAAGAAAGTGGACAAAGGACAAGTGCTATTGTGTTATTGTGTTTTTAGTAAAAAAACAAAGTCTATCTCTAAAATGTTGGTCGCTATGAACAAGTAATCTAAAATATTCGAGTTATGTTCCCTGTGCAAGAACCATGCACTGACAACTTCATAACATCTAAGAAAAACACAATTTTACCCAATTTTCTGTAAAAATTACTTTTAACTATAAGTAACTTTCTAAGTTTTTATTTTATTGATCCCAAAAGTCAAACAAAAAAAGTAAAAAGGAACGTTTACAGAATTTTCTTTTCAACGAGCAACAATAAACAATAAAAAAACAGTTCAAAGAATTTTCTTGGAAAATAATTTATCTTGATTGTTTCGCCTCCATTATTTCTTTTTGGCAAACAGAACAGAAAATTTTTAATTCTAAGTATATTTTTTCCCTTAAAAAGGCTTTCACATCGTTATGTGTTCACCAAATTTCGCTTCCTCTGTTTTGTCTCTCAATCCTCATCTTCAACGAATGAACAATGTTTCTGACAAAGGGGGAAAAATACTGTATTTTTATTTTAATGTTATTTCATCCCAAACAAGACACAATGGCACTTAATTATGAGGGGCTACTATTTAGGACCAGATTTGCAGGGATACTATTTAGGGAGTTGGGTAGAGAGATGTCTTTCTTTTTTACATTACACTTGAACTTCTGCCTGTCAGTATAGTCAGGAAAACAGGGACCTGGGAGGGAATTCCAAAGTGCAGTAGTCGGAGGGAAAAAGTTATTTGAGTAGAAGGCTTTATGGAATCTAGGGATCTATACAGTGTAGAGGTGGGATTTTGCTGATTGTCAGGTTTGTCGAAAGTATTGCCATCGAGGGGGTACTAGTGCTTTCAGTTCATCAGAGCACTTGCCATTGAAATACTTGCAAAACATGTAACAAGGATGCCACATTTCGGTGATGGGACAGAGGTTAGAGTTTAATTGATAGTGTGGGACCTATTAGGCTGGCGACTCTTTTTGAATCGTGTCTAGGAGTGAGAGACTAGTGGCAGATGCATCAGCCCAGATATGGCAACAATACTTCATGTATGGGCGAATTGTGGCCTTGTAGAGATACAGGATACTCCCAGGATATTCGGTTGGCAGTGTTCTGCAAACAGTAGCTAGAGATGATTAAATTCTCTTTCCATTCTATTTTTGTTGAATCAAAATCATGGGTGCTAATACAGAGAGAGATCCGCGCTATTTTTTAAATCGTATCTCCATGTGTAATTAAAGTTTTATGTTTTTTATTCAATTGTAAGGTTAAAGTACAGAATAGGTACAAAATACCCTCCCCTCCCTATGTTAAGAATGGCTTTTTAAATAATAACGTTATTATTTCAGCACGGATCACTCTCAGCATGAGTACCCAAATTCTAGCTAATTTCTACCACTTACGATCACCACGCTGTTGTCTAGTTGACTACCATATACTCCTTAACCCCAATCCTCAAGTAGCCTTTGGTCGGACCTTGATAAAAGATGACTCCCTGTTGAAAGCAAAAGCAAAAAAAATTGCTTGTTATATCCGTGTTTATTCTGATTTTCGAATTCAACACTATTTCAATCGATATTACACTGGTTTTCTTATATCACGTGACCTAAATTTTTCAACGCCAGAAATTTGGGTCCCTTTGTTACACTAGCACCTGAATAGCAGATGGATATTTTATAGATGCGTTTATGTATCTATAAAACAGCTCCGTCTGTAAATGTTTGTCCTGTTCAAGTCCGCAATAAATGTTTTTATATGGCTAAACACGTAAACTGAATGACCACATTTTTAGAATGTTTTCTTGTTACAATTCATGGTATCTCTGGGTCTATCAAGAGTTTAAAAATACAAGTTATCTCCCCTAGCACGAACATTGAAATATATGATGCTTATGCTAAGGGAGAGAACTCGTATTCATATCAATAAAACTTTAATGTCGTTATCTTGACTTTTTCAGCTTTACAATAGTTAGATGCTTGTTCGGAATAAGAAGGAAAATCGAAAACCACAAAATTGAAGTTCCATTAAAAGCCAATATTATCTACTTAATTTTTATGTCGCAATTAGTAACATATTACTGAATTTTTTACATGAAATATGTACTTTCATGATTTCATGATCCATTCAATCTGCCATTATTATTTTTGAAATGTAACTAAAACAAGAGAAGTAACTCATAGTTTGGAATATTTATTATTTAGGTATAACTTTCAATTTTTTCAGAAATTATTTTCATTTATAATTAATTTTCTACCTGATCATTTTTTGTAATTTTTAGATATTTTACTAATTTCGACATGATAATTAAGTAAATACCATTTGTTTTAATTGAAAGTCAATATTTTGATTTTCGATTTTCGATCTTATTTCGAACAAGCACTAATGTTTGTGATTAGTTTCATCTCATATTGCAACTGGTATAAGATCCAAAATAATATGCCGTTTTATTTGTCATGTTTGATTTTTGCAGAATTTTTATTTCATTATTTTGTGCAAACATTGTGGATTACAATTTATTTGACAATATTCTATTTTGGATACGTCATTATTATGTACGCTTCCGCTTCGTTTGTAATACATTTCTATTAATTTATATCTGCAAAACAAAAATGGAAAAATTTATTCATAGAAAAAAATGTAATAAATTTCATTTCATTGTTATTATTTTTTAAATTAATTATCTGCAAAATATAAATGAAAAGAAATGAAAAAAAAAAAATGAAAAACAATTTGTAAAATATTTCCATTTTATTTTTAATAAACACTGTTTGATTTTATTATTAGTTATTGCAAATATCAGAAAATAATTTATTATTTAAAAAAAGACAACAAAAGTATCAACAAAAAATAATACATTGTATTATTTTTTGCTTCTTACACTAGCTGCAGTGTAAAGTGAAACATTTGGCAGCCATTTTAAAGCTGAGAAGTTCATTATAGCCCTTAATGTTTTATAAATTCAATTAAATTCGATTCAGTTTATTTTGCAAACAATAAATCAATCATGCTTCAATTGTGATGTAGGAAAAGGGTTGTGGAAATATACACAGTAGTCCAACACTTGTCCAAATTTATCTTGAATTGTTGCATTGTTGTTAATTTATTACCTCACTTAGAAGTCTATTCCAACGTCCAGGGATTCTGATTGAGAACGTAGTCCTCTTTTAGTTCAATCAAAATCGTTGGTGAAACAGTTTCTTGCAGTGTCTGCATAGTCCTCTCTCTAGTGCAGGAATCAATAATAGGTTCTGAGGTATATCATAAAACCCATCGAGGAGATTGTAGACCAAAATGAGATAACTGCATAATTGTTGGCTCTCAAGGGAAAAGATTAAGTTTTTGAGTTGACTTTCATTGGACAAATCTGATAGGCCTTGCACCATTTGAGTAATCAGTCTTTGAAGTCTCTCCAGAAGCTGGATATCACGTATTAAATATGGGGAAGTGGCTTGAATACTGTATTCTAACAGTTGTCTGATGGGGGAGATATAAAGAGGAAGAAAGCCTTCAGGAGTGAGTTTGCGAAAAGAACATCGTCCCAGAAAGAGAATGCTCCTTGCTTTGTTAGAAGCTTGGATGCAATTTGTTTAGATGGTTTAAAGGATGAGTTGACTAGAAGGCCAAGATCTTTTGTCTCGTTAACCTCCTTGAGCAAAGCAGTGTCATGGCCGAAAATAATAGCCAAGTTGGAAAGAAAATCATATTGTTTTACTACATTACTTTTTTTATTTCAATAAATTAAAAAAAATTAAATATCTGGGATTTGATATGCATCAATTTGCATATCAATTATTTAGCAGCCCTAAAAACACATTATAAAATTACCAAAGGTGAGAAAACAGGAAGTAGTTGGCACGAAAGAGACGTGGTAAAATTTTTGTGCGTATGCTGGCAGTTATTTATTAGTTCTTTTCCTAATCAGATCACAATACCATTCATTAAAATACATGAAAATTTCAATGTTCAACCCAAGAATTTTATCCAAAGTTTTTAGAGGTTTTATATAGTTACTAGCAGGGGTACCCGGCGTAGCCCGGGTGTTTGTAGGTGTGTGTGGTGTTAAATAAAAACAAACCCAGGAGGGGGGGGTGTAGGATCGAACCCGAAGCCTTGAGGTAAAGTTTGAAAATAAAATCGGCCAGCCAGAATGAGTTAGTGAAAGATGTTTGAATTGACAAGTGCGCGTCCGGAAGTCGTTGAGTTTTACAATGACGACGACGACGACGACGACGACATAGGTTTGTATGTTATAACCGAAGTAAAAAAAGAAAATAACGTTAACACTTAAGCGGGGGAAAAAAACACAAAAAAAACTAACGTAAGTTAAACGAACGATGAAAACAGAAAAACGAACATGTGAAAAATGGCTTAAATAAGCCTGTTTTGATATTAAAATTTAAAAAATCGGTGGGTACCCGAGTGTTTTTGGGTGTCGCTAAGAATAAGCGAAGTAAAAAAAAAAAAAAAAAATCAGAAAAACGAACGTTACGTGAAAAATGGCTGGTTTATTATTTAAAATTAAAAAATCGAAAAAAAAAACCATCTCACACCACGATTCGAACCCAAAACGTCTCAATAATGAACCGAGGTCTTAACTAACTAACGCAACTTAACTGAAATTTGTTCGATTTTTCAACTATTTAAAGTAAATCAGGTCACGACGTCATCTGACGCATGCGTAGAATCGGTCATTGTCACGAGAGCACCGTTTTTGTTGACCCCCCCTCTGTCGAAAATTGTCGATTTCGGGGTGAAAAAGTTAACGTTTTTGGCCAATTTTTCGATATTTTTCGAGCAAAGGATGGAGCTTCGATGTGATACCGAGTTTGTGAATTTTCGTCGCGTCTGTCGAAAGTTTTTAGCAGACATCCAAACATACATACATACATACATACATACATACATACATACATTTTCGTACAGTAGTCAATTGGAGAATATAGTAATCGTTAGTAATGGAAATTCGGTAAATTTGTTAACTTAAGTGGAATGGCTCATCAAGAACTTGTTTACGTTGGACTTGAAGACAACCATATTGTAATCAGCTGGACAGCAGGCAAACGGAAGACAGTTCCACAGGCGTGCACTCCACTGCAGTTAAAGAAACTTTGTTCATGGAATCTACGTTTAGATTTAGGCACAGATAAAGAGTGGGGAAAATTATGGATATATTGAAAAATATTAGCATATACCGAAATTTACGGAAAATAATCGAGTAGAATTTATAAAATTCGGACATATTTGAAGAATGCGTAAAAGTGTTTGACTTAAAAGACTTTGAACAATTAAGGTAGACATGTTCAGTTGGAAAGAAATAAGGAATTAACACATGATTATGTCCCTTGGATAAGTTCTGAAATCTAAGGGAGATAACTCAGCTAATTTTTTAAAAATAATCTCTAAAAATTTGTGTGATCACTTAGTGTGTGTGTGTGTGTGTGTGTGTGTATGTATGTGTGTGTGTACAATTTTTACTAACAAATTATAACTTATCAAGGCATAAAGACCACTCGAGAATTAAAATAATTAAGTTTGTCAGATGCACGGTGAGACAACACCATGACGATTGATAACGATGGTTTAAACTGGGCAAAATTTGATTATGTAAGAACAAGCAACAAAAATTTTGTTAACATTGGACTTGAAAACGACCATGTTGTAGTCAGCTGGGAAGCGGCCTCGTGGTATTATGCAGAGAAAAAAACTGCACTGGTTGTAGCTAGATGAGTTTTTATTGCGAATGTTTTACCGGAAAAAAACATAGAATTAAACTTCTCGTATCAACGTACTTTTACTAATCACACACTTAAATTTCTTTTTATTTATTGAAATAAAAAAAAGCAATATACGAAATTTTAAAATCGTATTTCAAAAAATAATTTAATTACAAAATTAAATACACAAAAACACATTTTAGGGTAAATCTTATGTTACTTCACTTTCCCCTAAAAATTACGTTTTTTCTTTTTTAAGCGATTACATGTAAGCAGTGTGAAAAATTTAGTGGAAAAAATAAACTAAAATATTTATTATTTTAGAATTTAGAATGGGGTATTAGTTTTGCATATGAAATTGAAGTAAAGTGAACACCAACTTCCATGCCAACAGACGGTAATGATCACCCACTTCCGAACCAAAAGGCTGATAAATTTGTCTTTAGCAAAATGGGTCAACAAATCTTCAACATTTTTTTGTAGTGAAAAAAAAAAGTACTTTTCATTACTTAAAAACAGGGAGAACAGAAAGTGGACTTTGGGTTTACACTATCCTCCAAATGAAGAGGTAATGCCTGTGAGAATGGTGTCATAAAAAACAGAACAGATACTACACTAATCGCACATTTTAATTTCTTTTTATTTAATGATACAAAATTAAATCCACAAGTTCACATTTTGGGTTTTACTTTCGACAACCTCATAACTCTCACTTTCCTTATTTTGTTTTTTAGTCCTTGCATTCATTGAATGATGTTTTTGACAAAAAGGGAAGAATTGATTGTCTGGGTCAGAATTCATCCATCTAACATTAATTAATTCCATAAAACAAATGCCATGACGACAGCGCCATATGGTGCTCTGATATTCTTTTTTTTCTGTTTTTTACTTGGTAGTCACCATTTATACAGGCCGGACAGCCACTCGAGGATAAGGGTTAATGAATGTAAGGTGGTGGTGTAGTAATCACTAATGGTGTAAATTGGGTAGAAGTTGGATTATTTATGGCAACAGCTCAAGAACTTGTTTACATTGGATTTGAAGGATAACATGTTGTATTCAACAGTGTTCCACAGGCAGTCAGTTCTAATAAAGAAACTTGTTCATGAAATCTGTGTTTAGAAATAAGGAGTGGGGGAAATCGTTTATAGTGGTAGTGGCTATTTTGTGAAAGTTTAGCAATTCAGTCGAGTTTATTAAATTGACATTAGAAGACAAGACATCTGACATAGTTCATACTTTGGCAATGTGGACTATGGCTAAATAACGCCAATCTTTACAATGACATTCAAGAGCAGATAACCTTCCCAAATTATCATTTAAAACAAAACAATAATGGAGCTGCTTAAGTAGAAAGTTTTTTTTTTTTTTTAAACAGTGATCACCACTTATCAAGGCCCGGAAGCCACTCAGGGATAAGGGTTATTGCAAGTACATTACGTTAGTGTGGAGATTTGATGAAGTGTTTACTTAAGGTTCATTAGGAATTTGTTAACATTGGACTTGAAGACATCCAAGTTGTAGTCCGGTGGGAAGCAGGCAGACGGAACAGAGTTCCACAGGCGTGCAGTTCTAAGAAAGAAGCTTTGTTCATGGAATCCGCGTTTTGATTTAGGTACAGATATAGAGTGGGGGAAATTTTTCACAGTGGATTCAGCTAGACGGGTGTTTTTCGTGAAAGATTGGCGAGGGGGGGGACCAGAGATTGAAGTTCAGACGAGCACCTGCCATGGAAATAACGATAAAACAAGGATAGGCTCGCAACGTCTCCTCTGTGGGAGTAGAGATTGCAGGGTAGAGAAAAGGGCATCCCCCACTAAGCCACAAAGTCTATTTTGTACTCTGCCAAGGCAGGATAGGCTGTTTTTAGCAGCTCCTGCCCAGATATGGCAACAGTATTCCATCCTTGGACATACTTGGCTTTTATATAGATAGAGAATTGCATCAGTAGTGAGATATCTTCTGGAGCGGTAGAAGGATCCCACCATCTTTCCAGTGACCTTGGCAACAGACTTGATGTATGTGTTCCATTTCAGATCAGGAGTAAAGGTCAAACCCAGAAGCTTCTCAAAACACGGGGCCTCACCCAGACGAGAGCCATCCATCACAATTGATGCCAGATGGGGATCAGAGCGTTGATGATGTAAGGATAGGAGTTTGGTTTTGGATGCATTAAAGGTAACCAGCCACATCTTCCCCCACTGAATCACGCGCTCGAGATCAGAGGAGAGAGAATCAGAGAGAACTTTGTCATTTACAGCATTTGATGTGTTGCCGTAGATGGTCGTGTCATCAGCATAGCTTCCTAACTTTCATTTCACTTATTTTGACCTTTAGTTCTCACATTCTGTGAGTGATGTTTCTGACAAAGAAGATAGAATTGCTGTTTTCTGGGTGTGGATCTATCCATATAACAGTTATCATTGGCTAATTTTTGGTCTTGAAGCATTATTTTTTTTTTAATCTCTTACATCAAGTGGCTTCATGCTTTGTCTTTTCAAATGAAAGAAAGTTTTCTTTTTCATTTCGCATGCACTGGTGACATCGACTAAATGAGTATTACAATATTTTATTTGCCATTACGAACTTGAAATCACACTAAATCTGAACATGTAAAGTTTGTAAGTTTATCCCGTGTAGTTTCTGATTTTTATCTGGCAGCCAGAAAAAAACAATTTTCCATTCATATAGGAGAGTAGAAAGTGTATCTAAAGTTTTGATAATTTTTGATTCCTTTATTTTTGTCATTTAGACCTCACATTCCATGAATGGTGTTTCTAACTGTAATGTTGAAAGGAGACCAACACACTGCAAGGAACATAGGACAAGTAATAACTCGACTCCATTTTTTTTTTTGACAACTTTTTTGTAACAACTTTATTTTGTAACAGCTTTTTTTTTTGACAACTTTTTTGTAACAATTTTTTTTGTAATAACTTTTTTTTTGACAACTTTTTTGTAACAACTTTTTTTTGTAAGAACTTTTTCTTGACAACTTTTTTTGTAAGAACTTTTTTTTGTAAGAACTTTTTTTTGTAACAACTTTTTTATGTAACAACTTTTTTTTGTAACAACTGTAGAGAATGAGGGACGACCGATGAGATGAGTCGGAAAAAAGTGGAGCACCAGTCGTCATCCGGTGTTATAAATTCAGCACTAGTGTTGGACTCGGTAGACTTTTAAGTTCACTTTACATGGTGCTACGAACAGGATCTATTTCTACGAGATTATTTTTTCTTACTGAAATGTGAATAGTAATGACGTCAGGACAACGCGATGACAAACATTACTTGCAACTTGTTCATCAGTTGATAAATTTACAGAAAGAAAACAATGAGCTTCATGTTGACAAGGAAATATGTCGAACTGGTGCCACACCAAAAAACTGGACAGATCTGTGATCGAGCATGGTTACTCCGACAGGAACTGGGCATTATTCATTGACACATGGTCCTGGTACAAACAAATGTGCAGTTTAACTGACCCTGTGGAAATACACAATGAGTTAAGAATGGATTGCTCGAACAAGGTAAACAGATTTTTGTTCGAACTAGTAAGGCGATGATGACACATAGGAACATACGCCACCAGGACCTTGGATTATGACCAGCTGAAATGTTATATGGTCGAACAATAAGGGATCGTCTCCCTATATTTCACGAGAAGCACCGGATTCACAATCGGTGGACAGAAACCAAAGAATTAAGAGAAAAGGTGATGACAAAAAGACATGTGCTAAACAAAGAACAGTGCAACATGCACGACCATCTATTCCAACAGTTTTAGATTTGTGAATCCGTTCAGGTGCAGAATCAAGAGGGGCCATATCCACGGCGATGGACAAAAATGGGGAGAGTTGTCGAGACCATGGGTAATAGACAATACCGGACACAGTTGGATGGAAGCAGCAGGATCATACTATGCAATCATCGTTTCCTCTGGAAGATATAACCTATCATGGAGACGCCAGATTATTCGTCCGTACAACTATTCTCTCAATAACATAAGAGGGGGGGGTACAGCATATTCCCGTGTGACATACATGAGAGAATGGACGCGGAAAAGATGGATGATGATGTAGTGATGGCAGATGACACATCTGATGCAGATATGGAGGTGGGCAGCTAAGATCCGATCAGACACAAACTAATGAGTCCGATCCCATGATGTAGCATGAAAGTAATATGACCACCTAGACCATTATCCCCACAAATTTGAGGACCAACTCACAACTACACAGAACTTTCTCAACAAGTGACCCCAAAACAACTGGTGTTGCGGTCATAGGGTGGTGGGGGGCATGTAGAGAATGAGGTAGACTGATGAGATGGGTCGGAAAAAAGTGGAACACCGGTCGTCATGTGGTGTTATAAATTCAGTGCTAGTTTCGGACTCTGGAGACTTTTAAGTTCGCGTTAAAAAACCCGACATTCATTTCACTCATTCTCCCACCACACGTGACTTCTCATCACAGCTGTGATGTCACCCACGTCTCTAACGTGATCGTTTTTGCACATGGCTCAGCATTTGCACATGTGCGTCTGCACTCTGTTACATGACAAAGAGAGAAGAATTGCTGGTTCTGGATTGGAATATATCCATCTAACATTTATCGATGGCTAGTTTTTGATCTTGAACTAATATTTATTTTTAAACTACTTTCATCAAATGAAGGACATGCAGGTTGAGATGCACAACTAAAAAATGGTCGCTTGAAAACTGGTACATGCTTGTTGATGATCCAGAAATGACATTATAGATCTCATTCTCCAAAGCATAGGGGATGGTACAGAAAAGAGTGAAGCAATCCTGCTCTGTAGTAGCTAATAAATGGATGGATCAATACATGCGGTTTTGATTGGGGCGAAAGGATAGCAGTATTTCTGGTAGAACAGCAGGTGTGGGAGTAGATGCATAGCTAATATCAATTTACACAAAAAGAATGAAATTGACTTTTAATGGTCCTAAAAACTTAACGACGCTGAACAATGTATTGTACAGTTAATGTTACTGACTAAACTTTACGATAACAAATGCTGATGTTAAAAGATAAAAATAACAGTCTTTTACTTAACCCTAGCACTAACCCCAAGTCCTAGTGGCAATGCGAAAATAAAATTAAAAAATAGATGGAAAGGATATGCGTGACGTGAGTGTAACAGAATCATTGAAAGTCAATTTTTAGTTTAAAGAATAATTCAAAGTAATCATTTTTTTAAGACTAGCTTACACCTGTCCCGGCATTGCCTGGGAAAGTATATTTACTAAGCAGGAAGGAAGGGGAGTAATTGGCAACCTGTTCTTTTTTTTTACTTAAAAAGAAAAAAAAAACGAAATAAAAAGCATGTATAAAATAAGCAAAACATGAAAAAAAAAAAAAAACAAACAAAAAGAGAAATTTAAAAATTCTATAAAAAAACGTTACACTTAATAAAAGAAAAAGATGTCGATGTGATTTGTATTATTTGGATTCTTTGGACTACTATTCTCATCTTCAGTGTTATTTTCACAATGTTTCGGCCGATGTAACCTCTGGTCTTCTTCAGGCGTATCCTATTGAACTTGAGTATCTTTCTGTCGAACTTGGGAATCAGTATGGAATTTCAAACAGAATATTTATTTAATCCATGAGAGTATCTTCTCCTAAAAATTTCAAGCCATGACTTGGTAGAAATCTTCACCAATTCACAATTGTATTCTTAGTATCGTCTGCACTGAGGATTGAACATTCAATCTCCAAATGTGTGTTGCTTAGAACTTGAAATTTTCATTTTAATTTTAATGCATCAAACACCAAGCTTCTCTTCTTTCACCATAATCGCTTTGACCCCCATCATGCCCCAATTGAAATGGATGGCTCTCGTCTTGGGGAAACTCCATGTCTTGACAAGCTTCTGGGACTGACCTTTACTCCTGATCTGAAATAGAACACATACATCAAATCTGTTGGCAAGATCACTGGAGAAATGGTTGAATCACTCTACCACTTCAGTAGGTATCTCACTGCCGATGCAATCCTCTATCAGCAAAAAAGCCAGGTACACCCTAAGATGGAGTACTGCTCCCACATCTGGGTCGAAGCTGCTCGACACACCCTATACAGCCTTGATAGAGTTTAAAGCCGGTTTTGAAACCTAATAGGTGATGACCTTTTCTCTTCCTTGCAACTTCTTTCCCACAGAAAAGACGTTGCAAGCCTGTCTCTGCTCTATCGCTATTTTCATGGCAAGTGTTCGTATGAACTTTAATCTATGGTTTCTCTTTGCCAAACTTTCACAAAAAGCACTCGACTACTTACAACCACTATAAACGATTTCTCCCACTCTCTATCCGTGCCTAAATCTAAACGCAGATTCCATGAACAAAGGTTCTTTCTCAGAACTACTTGCCTGTGGAACACTGTTCTGCTGGTCTACTTCCCGGTTGAATACAACATGGTAGACTTCAAATCCAATGTAAACAAATTCTTGTTGAGCCGTCCCCATAAATAATCAAATTCTACCTAATTTACACCATTAACGATTAATAAACTACCAGTTTACATTCATAGACCCTTATCCTCGAGTGGCTTTTAAGTAACGACTCCCAAGTAAAAAAAAACCCCAAAAAACAAACAAAAAAGAATTTTATTTAATACTTTATTCATATGTTTATTTGTTATGTCTTAGCAAAGAACACGTTTAAAGTGCAACACCTAAACGTTAAATAAAAAGAAATTGATTAAAAAATGAAAGAAAAAAAAAAACCTAATTGTGAATACAAGCTGTATAGACGAGTTGTAAACAGGGAACGTCTGTGTATTTGCTAAAACAAAAAAAAACAAAAAAAATGTCATTCGATAAATCTGCCAGTTTTACTAAAGTTTTATTCATTTATTTATTGTTAATTCAATTTTCACCCCAAACAAGACACAGTGCCACTTTGAAGTATGGGGCTACTATCGGAGGCATCCTGTCGTCTTAAATATTCAGAGTTTGTGCACTCAATTTCATTTTAATTCCTAACATCAACTTAATCATACTTTAACATGTTGCCCTCTTCTTAAACTAACACATAAACAATATCTTAACCGTATATGAACTCCTCTCTCTCAAACCAACCTGTTTCAACTTTAATTGCTTCCACTGCATGAATTCTTACTTATCCCCTCTTCCAGTAACAATGAAACAGAAAACATACTAATATCCTTTTTAATCACTTTGAGGAGTGTAACTTTTCAGTAGACATATAACCTTTAATAACTAACCCATTAACATTTGTGCGGCAGAACCTGCACTTGTTATTGCTGAGACCACTCATCTTTTTAAAAGTATTAGTCATCAAGCCTTGATCATAGGCAACCGTTATCATCCCATAATTAAGCGATCTGCGTGTTTTTTTTTTTTTTCAGTTTTCTTATCAGCTTTTTCAAGCTGGAGATGGAGCATGCTACTGGATGCCAGACATTCACCTGTTTTCGCACATATTCCAACTGAGAGATCTTTTTTAAGATTCTAACCGCCCCTTGAAGTGCAATTGTTTGAATACCTCTTGCAATTGCTTCACCGGGTATATTTGCAAGGTAATTTGTGAAATTCTTTTTCATTAGTCCAGTTGCTCCTATAATTACTGGAACGATGGAGATCTTCCTTAGATTCCAATTTCTTTTCATGTCATACGTGAGACCTCGGTATTTTGTTATATTTTCCCTTTCAGCTTTGTTTAAGCCAGCATCATTGAAGACACTAACTTCTACCAAGGTTTCTTCTTTGTCCTTTTTAACCATATCATGATGTCAAGTTTAATAGCTTCGTTTTCTAGGAACATAGCTGTAGGAATTTGGATGTGTGACTTATTTGCAACAGTTCTTTCTGGTATATGTTACCTGGACTCGATGCTGCGTTCAGCATTCAACTTTTTACAGATTGTCCAATGGATACAGTTATACCCTCGATTGTGTCGCACAGTATAGAACCTTACAGCTGAATGTCAGGTGGCAGAACCTGCACTTGCATCTGTACCTGCAGAATCTTCTTGCAGCCATTATTATCCTCTTCTGATCATAGTTGAGCGATCTGTCAGTGTAAATATGCATGTGTGAATTCTGGAGACATTGTACGTATGCAGCCTTTGTTTTTTTGTTTTATTTTACTTCAGTCGAAGTTCTCAGAAATCAAGGGGCCTACAACCTGGGGCTAACACTTGAACTCTATATGAGATACATAGCTATTCGAACGTTCCATTAAAGTTTTTTTTTATCTCTCAAACACTGAGTTAGTAAAGAAGTTGAGAACATAATTTTTCTCTCCCCAATTAACCATTTTTATACGTTGTAGTATATCTTTCATTTTGGTCTCTTGGTCATACTGGATTCCAGGACAGGAATTTATCTAGTCTGGTGGAGTATCTAGCTTCGTGCTATTACTTGAGGTAACATCACTTGGAGAAGGTGCTCCATTCCCCGTAAAAGCTAATGTGGGTTAGCCATAGTGAGGAGATCTTATTTGGGCTGCGAATACTATGTGATTTTGAATATTTGGTCAAGGTTTACTTCTATGGAAAAAGTATCCTCATGCCAGGTTGTTCTGACAAACCCCTGTACAGAGAAACCTTAAACACTCGAGGACAGTGTCTAGTAGGGATTCAAGTTCTCCCATGTCTAGTAGGCATTCAAATGCGTGAACTTCTGTGTGCGTGAGTTGAGTAATCATTTGCATCGCTAACTTCAAGATGGACGGGAAGCTGAACACAATCTCTCGTTTATTTGGTGTCTTGTTTCCGGTTTCGTTGTATTTCATACCTGGCCTGATAGTAGATTTGTAGAGAATAGAGAATAGCATCAGGTGTGAGAAAGTGTTTGAAATGATAGAGAGAACCGACTTTATGGGAAGCAAAAAGAGCAATGGATTTAATATATGAACTTCAAGAAAGATTTGATGAGAAAATGAAAAAAAAGTTTAAGCGTTGATTCATCCTTAAAAGCAGAGTTATCTGTAAGAAATTCAGGAAGAAAAAGAATAGTGTAGTTATCTCCCCTCGCCAACTCTGTTTAAGCCAGCATTTTTAGGGATACTAACTTGAACTAAACTTGCTTCTCTATTGTGTCTATGCACGTGTGTGTGTGTGTGTGTGTGTGTGTGTGCGGCTATTTTTTTATGTATATGCATGAATGTGTGATTTTTTTCCTTTATGTGAGTCTATGTGTAAAACAAGGAAAGGTAAAAAGAGATATAGATAGATACATGCATACAGAGAGAGAGAGAGAGAGAGAGAGAGAGAGAGAGAGAGAGAGAGAGAGAGAGAGGGGAGATATAGAGAAAGAAAAATTGTATGTGTACGTATTTACTTTTAATAAGTCTGTAATGCAAAATACTAGAATTTATGAGAAGTGAAAAGCATTCCTTTTCTCAGACATAGATTTATCCATCAATACACACACACACGTGTGTGTATGGAGAGAGGGGAAGAGAAAGAGTGGAGGAGTGAGAGAAAGAGAGAGAGGAGGAGGAGGATTTAAGAAATGCCATCCACAATGCGTATAAACAGAATTGAACCAAAATGACAGTAATAAGCAGATGTCAGTTGATTAAAACACATACTTGTTTTATTTCCTTTCTTTTCTTTTGTTTTCTTAGATGCGACTATGCATCGCTGGAAGAATCTCTGTCCGTCCGTTCTCACGTTTGCCGCAGAATTTTAATCATTGAACGCTCGTGCGTATTGAACGAAATCCTCAAACAGAGATGAAAGTAATTTTTATGAGTCTATGCATGTCTTTAAGAGACTCCGTGGCTGGGAGTAAGGTGTAGTATCTGTTCTGATGCGGTACTTAATATTTTCTTGTCTGCGGTCAGTGAGGAAGAAACCCTTCTAAATTGAGGCAATTTTCCTCATTTAAAATACTGACCTTGTGTCTAACTCTGACCTGGTGGCGAGCTAAGTAAATAGTGACTTAACTCATTTGTTGCTCGAGCTGTTGGTCGGTCTGTCATGCTACAGTTTAAATATCATTTTCGATTAGTCTGTCACACTTAAGTTTGAAATAGCACTTTCTTTGGTCTATCATATTTAAATTTGATATAACATTTTCGATTGGTCTGTCACACTTATGTTTCAAATAACATTTTCGATTAGTCTGTCACACTTAACTTGGAAATAGCATTTCCTTTGGTTTGTCACACTTAAGTTTGAAATAACATTTTCGATTGGTCTGTCACACTTAACTTTGAAATAGCATTTTCTTTGGTCTGTCATAAATAAAATGTTGGTTAGACTGTTACAATTAAGTTTTAAATAGTACTTTCTTTGGTCTGTCACGCTTAAATTGAAATAGCATTTTCTTTGTTTTCTTTTTTTTTTACATAGGCATCATCACTTATCAAGGGCCAGAGGCCACTCGAGGATGAGGGTTAAAGAGTGTACAGTAGTCAATTGGACAATATAGTAATCGTTAGTAATGGAAATTCGGTATATTTGTTAAGTGGAACGGCTCATCAAGAACTTGTTTACATTGAACTTGAAGACAACAATATAGTAGTCAGCTGGAAGGCAGACAAATGGAAGACAGTTCCACAGGCGTGCAGTTCTAAGAAAGAAGCTTTGTTCATGGGATCTAAATTTAGGTTTAGGTACAGATAAAGAGTTGGGGAAATTATTGATAGTGTTTTCAGCTACATGAGTGTTTCTCGTGAAAGTTTGGCGAGGGGGGCCATAGATTGGAGCTCAGACGAGCACTTACCATGAAAATAACGATAAAGCAGAGACAAACTCACAACATCTCTTCTATGAGAAAGAAGTTTCAGGAACTAGAAAAGGGCATCCCCTACTGGGCTACGAAGTCTATTTTAAACTCTATTAAGGCAGGATAAGTCCTTTCTAGCAGCTCCTGCCCAGATATGGCAACAGTACTCCATCCTTGGATGTACCTGACTCTTATATAGGTAGAGAATTGCATCAGCAGTGAGATATCTGCTGGATCGATAGAAGGATCCCACCATTTTTCTAGCGACCTTGGCAACGGATTTTATGTATGTGTTCCATTTTAGATTAGGAGTAAAGGTTAAGCCCAAAAGTTTGTCAAAACATGAAGCCTCCCCAAGACGACAGCCATTCATTTCAATTGATGCCAGATGGGGATCAGAACATTGATGGTGTAAAAATAGAAGGTTGGTTTTAGATGCATTAAAAGTAACCAGCCACTCCTTTCCCCATTGTACCACATGCTCAAGATCAGAGGAGAGAGAATCAGAGAGAAATTGATCATTTACGGTCTTTGATGTGCTACCATAGATGGTCGTGTCATCAGCATAAATGTCTACAAATGATGTAAGGATATGATTTGGAAGATCATTAATGTAGATCAGGAAGAGAGTTGGGCCCAGGATGGACCCCTGAGGGACTCCAGCATTAATACTGTGAGCTTCTGATTTTTACCCATCAACCACTACTCTTATGAACCTATCAGGGAGAAATGATTTAATGATTGAGAAGACATTTTCAGCTATACCGTAGCTGGAAATCTTGTGAAGTAGACCTTTATGCCATACCCTATCAAAGGCCTTTGATATGTCAAGAGAAATTGCCCTAGAAAGGAAGCCTCCATCGAGAGATTCGTTAATCCTATGAGATATAACTGTAAGAACATCTGTTGTAGATCTAGCAGAACAGAAACCATATTGCATGTCACTAAGAAGGTTATTTTTGCTGAGGTGGTTGATTACTTCTCTATTTAACACAGATTCCAGCAACTTACTAATGATGCATAGGAGACTTATTGGCCTGTACTGAGAGGGAGATGACCGATCACCTGAATTCTTAAATACAGAGCATACTGATGAAATTTTCCAGGGTGATAGGAAACAATTCTCCTTAAGACAACGCTTAAACAGCTTTTTAAGTATGGGAGCTAGTTCTGGTTGAAGTTTTTTGAGCACTATAATTGGAATGCCGTTAGGGCCAGTTGCTTTACTGGAATCAAGGTTTTTAATTAGCTTGGCAACATCATGTACAGATATTTGTATATCACATAGCGTGTTTTCTGATACAGGAGGAAATATGGGGGGTTGACGGCCTTGGTCGCAAAGGGTAGAATTAGCTGCAAAGTTCTTGGCAAATAGTTTGGACTTGTCTGATACTAACGAGATTACCTCAGGTCCATTGATGATAGTTGGATAGAGCACACGCTTCTGTTCAGGATTCTGTTTGCTATTTGCCAAAATTGGTGGGAACCAAGCCACTGCTCAGATACTTTGGACTTGACGGACTGAGCATACAACTCTCTCTCCTTCTTCATTACTCGTTTACAGTGGTTGCTGGCAGTTCTGAAAGGGGCTTTAGTCTCAGTACATCTATTACATTGGAAGTAATTGAAAAAGTGATTTCTGTGCGCAATGGCAGCAGCACATTCTGGAGATAACCACGGCTGGCTGTTAGGTTGTTTATGGAACTTTTTCGAGGGTATGAAACGGTCTATACCTACAATTAACCATTCCGTCAGGTCTGATACTATAGAGGACACATCCTTTTTAAACATGGAACAGGTAAATCTGATATAAATGTACGGAAGCTATCTCAGTCAACCATAGAGTATCGATATACTTTACGATGGAGAGGTACATCTGAAGACTTATTACATTTAATTTTTATCTTAATTGATACAACAGAGTGGTCGGAAGATTCAATTTTTTTGTTGTTGTTTTTTTACACAGTGATCACCACTTATCAAGGCCCGGAAGCCACTCAGGGATAAGGGTTATTGCAAGTACATTACGTTAGTGTGGAGATTTGATGAAGTGTTTACTTAAGGGGGCGGCTCACCAGGAATTTGTTAACATTGGACTTGAACACATCCAAGTTGTAGTCCAGTGGGAAGCAGGCAGACGGAACAGAGTTCCACAGGCGTGCAGTTCTAAGAACTGGAAACAGAACAGAAGCTGAACATAGTTCATGACAAGCTGTGAGAAAAAGGTCTAGGAGACTTGCATACTGGGCGTCAGTGTCGGGCACACGAGTGGGTTCGTGAACAATCTGAGTGAGGTCATAAGCAATGGAGAAATCGTGACAGAACCTCCCCTCATCATCGGTCTTGTTTGAGTGGTTTAACAATTCCACATTGTGAACATTGAAGTCTCCACATACGTGAATGTTAGCTGAAGGATAAGCAGACAGGACGTGATCAATTTTCTCAGATATGCTTTTAAAGATAGTGACTTCGCTGTTGTGGGGTGATAGAGAGCTGTCAAGTAATACATTTTCGATTGGTCTGTCAATCTTGCCCTATGCATTTCGTTTATGTTTTAGTTAAGCGTTGGATTTTGCAGAACAATTCGCATATAGTAAAATATGGAAATACATTTATGGCATTTAAAGCTATAAACAGGCGTCCATGTTTCATCTCCATAGATGATTGTCAGGCTTAACCAAACTTAAGCGTGAGAGACCAGCAGAAAAATTATATGATAACCGTTTTCGATTGATCTGTAACTCTTAAGTTTGAATCATCAAGTACTGTTCGTCTGTCACTCATAAGTTTGGTTAAGCCTGACGATTACCTGCGGAGATGAATCTAACGATTCTCTGCGTTGACGAGCGGTAGAACACAGAAACACGTGTTTGTAAATTACTTTTTTATAAGTAAAATAATAAATAAATATATAAATAAATAATATTTGTTTATTTGTTTAAGTCTAAAACTATGGGCGTCATGGTTAATGCATTCGACCATAATACATAAGGTCTGAAGTTCGAATCCAACAACAGTCAAGCTACGCTGACAAGCAGTAGAACCGCGAAACACGTGTTCGTAGATTACTATAAGATTATTATAAGTAACATAATAAATAATATTTGTTCATTTGTTTACGTCCAAAAAAATGGGCGATCTTCTAATGAAAAATATTTCCAAGATTAGAGACCCTAATAACCGTATTATTGTTAAAAACCGATATATATATATATATATATATATATATATATATATATATATATATATTCCGTATTTAGACATCATTCTTTTATTTAAGCAAACATTGTTACATATAACTAGATCATACTGCTTAATTATAACTTTTTATTAAAAAAAAAATCTCATGATTACTTTTGTATCAAAACCAACGCGCAATAATACACGAATCTAGTAAAACAACGATATCATTATCGATTAAAATACTTCTATCAGATAATTGTTAAAAAATCAAACCCGTGTCTCCCTCCTCTCTCTTCAAATTAAGAAAAAAATATTAGAAAAACGTTACTATCAATTCGCGACCCTAAAATACATTTTTATAACTTCAAATGGAACATTTATGCAAAAATTGACGGCGATTCAATGAGTTCGGTTATCAGGTTGACTTTTAGCGTATTCAATACGTCAAATCCAGAACACAAAATATTTAATAAAATAATAAAACTATTTATTTTTTGTTAATGATATTCTTATTCTAGCCGATAATAAAGACTAAATACATAAACTACGGAACCATAAAAAAATAACAACACAAGAAAATAAACAAATAAAAGGAATGACTCGAAACTGTAAAATACTACCATAAGCAATAAAATTCAGCATCACAAAACAACCTATATCAATACATACTATTGTAATGAAATGCAACCAAACTTAGGAGAAAAAGCTAAAAAAATTCCACACCGATACATATTTCCAATTAACAATAATAAAATTAGACTCATTATTTACTCTAAGAAATTTAAGATCCAAAATCTTATAGTAAAAACAACTCTTCGCCAACCCACAAAATATTTATAAAAAAATAATGTTACTTATAAGTTTAAATGCCTTTTGGGAGAATGTAACTCATATAATACTAATATAACTAATATTTACATTGGTTATAAAACAACTACTCTATCCAACCGCCTCACCATGTACCTTGTAAACTCTTGCTCACATCTACATTTACCTAGACCTACAATAAATAAAAAATAAATAAATAATAAAATAAAAAAAAATAACCACTCCCTCTGATTTAAGACAAATTTTATTCAATAATACGAAAATAATACATTCCGAAACCAACTGAAAAAAAGTACGTGAAGTCATCTTTATTAAAACACAGCAACACCCAATTAATATCATTATGTATGAAACCAGTAACAGCATTTTAAAATGCTTAACGTGACACAATTTTATTCTATGATATTATTTCTAGTAACATGGAATCTAAATTGTTAATGATGTGAAAATGTTCTCTTGGCGTCTACTGATTCGAACGTCTGTTGCATAGTTACCTTTTAAAATTCTCCTCTTTTCTCCATTTTTGAAAACATCGTTATACATTTTGTACATTCATCTTAGTTTATTTTTAATTTTTAATGAGCTCATACGTGTTTCACGTTGGTACACTGGTAATGTCACAAGCTTTGAATGCTACAATTTCAGTTTCGATTCTAGCTGATGGAACTCAAATACTTCATTTTACTTTTGAAATTACGACTCTATAATAATATATATGAAATCTGGACAAATTAAAATATCATATTTAAGCGCATTTTACGACCGGGCAAAGCCGCCCCCCCCCGCTCCCTCGCTGGTTAAAAAGCTATACGTCTGTCTGCCTGTCTGCCTGTCTGTTTCCCTATTTTCAAACTCTATCTCTCTGTATACTAAAAGTCGCAGATCGGCGCTAGGGTCTTCAAATGACTGGACTTTTTACGGACCGTTTTTTTATGGGTCTTTAGCTGGTTAAAATAGTTTTTAATGGGTTAAAATAGTTTTTAATGGGTCAACAATTGAAAAATTGTTATGCATTTTGTACATTCATCTTAGTTTATTTTAATTTTTAATTTTTAATATGTGTGTGATGTTGAAACGATGGTCACCAGCTTTGAATGCTATAGTTTCGGTCTCGATTCTAGCTGATGGCACCCAAATACCTTTATTTTTATTTTTTTACTTTTGTAATCACGACTCTATAATAATATATTCGAAATCTGGACAAATTAAAATATCATATTTAAGCGTATTTTACGCCCGGACAAAGCCGCCCTCCCCGCTAGTATATATGTATATATATATAATTATTTTTTTTTTACTATAATAATTAAATACCTACAGACACTCATGTTTCATCCTTTCGGGAATCTTCAGTGCAGATTCGAACTCGGCAACATGAGACATCTCTGGCTCGATTAGCAAAGACCATATCCATTCGGCTACCATTAACCCCGTGAAATAAAGTTGAATTTAAACATTGTAATTTTTTTAAAATGTTCTTTACGTCAGTCAGATAGTGATCTAATCGTTATACGATGATCTATGTATAAGAGTTAAATTGACCGACTTTAATTCAACTGAAAGTGCTCAACGATAAGAAACGAGTTTCTTAAAGGGGCTGTCATAATTATTTTTTTACTATAATAATTTAATACCTACAGACACTCATGTTTCATCCTTTCGGGAATCTTCAGTGCAGGGTGTCACGATTAACACCAGTCGAACGATTCGAACTCGGCAACATGAGAAATCTCTGGCTCGATTAGCGAAGACCTAATCCATTCGGCTACCATTAACCGCCTGAAATAACGTTGAATTTAAACATTTAAAATTTTTTAAAAATGTTCTTTACGTCAGTCAGATAGTGATCTAATCGTTATACGATGATATATGCATAAGAGCTAAATTAACCAACTTTTAATTTAACTGAAAGTGCTCAACGATAAGAAACGAGTTTCTTAAAGGGGATGTCATATATATATATATATATATATATATATATATATATATATATATATATATATATATATATATATATATATATATATATAAGACACTGATAGAATTCAGCTGAAAAATCCTGATAGATATTACTTGAAGTAATACTTTCAAGGTGATCCTAACCAAAAAAGAAAAGCAAAATAGTGTCCATTTGCAGCTGAACATTTTGCTAACTGCATTTCATTTCCTCTGATGATATGCGCCATTGTTGAAAATCCATGGAGCAAGGAAATTAAAATAACCCCTTCTATATATTCATTTTGTCAAACAATAAATTCTTAAATCGAATATATGTCTCTATATGTTGTTTTTTCAGAATTTAAAATTTAACCATGAAACATATATATATATATATATATATATATATATATATATATATATATATATATATATATATATATATATATATATATAAAATATATATGGCGATTAAGCTACACTTAATATTCGGCGTTTCATCCACTCCAGGATTCGTCGCATAAGCCTGACGAATCCTAGAGTGGATGAAACGCGGAATATTCAGTGTAGCTTAATCGCCATATATATTTTATAAATTACTAACTAGCTCTACCTACGTAGTGAGCACTTTTGAAGTAAATACTTAAAGTTTACGCATAAATCTATACTTTCGTATATTAATTTTATGTAAGTAAATGAAGTAGTCATATATATATATATATATATATATATATATATATATATATATATATATATATATATATATATATATATATATATATATAAGAGGAAGTATAGTAATCCATGTGTAACCACAGAAAACATGAAATTGAAGTGAATTATGAGCATTAAGTATGGAGGAGGGCAACTAATGCGTTGTAGGGGGAGGGGCATTTGCAAATGTGGGGTGGACTTGCTTCGATTCAGCGCCCCTATTTGGGGATGTCACGTATTATAACCTTAGGATGGATGGGGGTTGGCACAAATGCAGACCTACTTTGATTTTATTTTTGTTTTTCACACTAATCTCTCTTATGTCAACCCTCAAGAAGGGTCGACCCCTCCCTCACATCGAAAGGAAGGGGGTTCCATGATGGTAAGTTTTGAAAGATCAGAGGTGAGGTGTTGTTTGCACGTTGTACAGGGATATCTCGTATCAACACATTCCGACGTGACTCTCTCGATTGAACCGCATACCATTTGGGTTGTCTAATGGGTATCCTGATGCCACCGCGGTGGCATTGTTTGACGACGCAAATTCTGAAGAATATAGAAGCAAACACACGAAACTTTTTTTGCCCTATTTACTTGCCTCTCCACCAGGGCCGAGTTAGACACAAGGTCACTTTTAATGTAGGGAAATCCACCCTTATGTAATCCATGGGGTTTAACTGTTCATGTTTCGTCAGCCATAATTGAGTAGAAATCTCAAGTTATTTTTTATTATATTCTAGTAATGCAATTATATAATATACTAGCAAGATCTATGTCCTGGCGTTGCCCAGGGGAAATCGAAAAGACTTATTTCAATTTAAAAAAGCAATCCGAGTCATTTTTATACGTTTCTAGTCTTAGTTGACTTTTTTCTAAGACCAAAGTGTGCGTGTTTTTTACCTGCACATGGTGTATGATGCGATCCTTGGTCTTGTCTGATTCCACTTCTTAGAGTAAGTTTAGTCTCTTAGCTAATCGAGTGAATGAACTCATCAGGTTATAAAAATTCTCCGAGATTCTTTTTGTCCTCAGCCTATTCCAAATTGCATTTACTTCGGAAGGACAAAACCCATTCTCCAAATTCCACCCCTTTTTTTCCTTCCACATATACTCCACTCCAATTTAAGAATGACCCGCTGTTTTTGGTTCTGAACAAGCCGGAAAATAGTGAGCGATCTATTATTTAAAAGGATTTAGAGAGAGAGAGAGAGAGAGAGAGAGAGAGAGAGAGAGAGAGAGAGAGAGAGAGAGAGAGAGAGAGAGAGAGAGGTGGCAATCGTAGCATAGAGACTACTATAAAAATATTGAAAGTGAACTACACCTGTGCTTCGGGACAAGATCAAAGTGTAGTATCTGTTCTTCAGATGCCGCACTTCTATTTCTTGTTCTCTTTCGGTGGAGGAGAAATCCTTCACGGCTGTGACAATTTTTATTTTTGTACCTTTTCTCCACGTTAAAAAACGACCCTGGTGTCTAACTCTGTCCCGAGGGGAGGCATAGTAAATAGGTACATAACAGTGACATCTGACGTTTTGCCGTAAGTTTAAACTGGATAACAAGAGGAAAGGTTGAAGAAAGAGAATAAATAAAGGCGATGTCAATCATAGCAGATAGGCCATTATAAAAATATGGCAAGTCATATAGAAATCTCTGCACTCCCTCCGGATATTAACAAAAAGAAAACAAATTTTCGCTCGAATTTGAAAATGTCATTAAGGGAAACAAATATCATAGTTTCCATGTAATAAATAATTTATTCAATTCTACAATAATGATACTTCACGTTTTGATGATTAGACTTATATTGTTTGTATTGTCATGAAATAAAGTTTCAATTTACTTGATAATGCCGTGAAAATCTAATGTTAAGTCAATGTTTTTTTATCGCGGGCGAGCACTGCTCGCCCGCGATAAAAAAACATTGACTTAACATGAGCACTGAGCAGTGTGTTTATTTTTTCAAATTTCTGAAAAAATGTCGTTTGAAATTTTGATAATGAAAATGTAATAATGTTCACGTGCGATAGATAATTTCTAAATAAATCCAAATAAATAAAATAATGAAAAACAAACAAGCCCCTTCTCCCAAAATGACCCCCCCCCCCAAAAAAAAACAGAAAAACCAAATGAAACAAATATTCAATGAAAAATGTTTATTTACTTATTGGTTCCTTGAATAAAATAATTAAATCTAAAATGATCCAACTGTTTATTTTTTTTTTAGAAAGCATTTAATACAACACGTTGCTGTTAAAAAATATATCGTCGAAATAACTAATAAAAATTGAAATAAAAACGACCACCGTCGAAAATGTACTTGCTTATGATCAGAAATGTAGCCATCGATGATGTGTTCATTAAAACTTAATTCAGTTACCAAAAACGTATAAGTTTCAAGCAACCGGAATGATAGAATTATATTCGCGGAATTTGGAATGTGGCCGTGCATTAACAGAATTTCACTTCTATAAAACTTCAGTGTTTTAGTTTTTGTGTTAAAAATAGGAGGCCTTACTTTTGAAAAGACCTTCATATATATATATATATATATATATATATATATATATATATATATATATATATATATATATATATATATATATATACAAAGGTTTATAGAAACTAGAAATAATTGTCAGAGTGAAATCACCGCAGTCCGAAGAAAGCATATTGAAATGACGAGGAATGGACGTATCGAGCCCAAGAAATTTGTAACATGCGATTTCTGGAAAATTTATAATAGGCAATGTGATGAATAATGGACAATCAACGATCCCCCACTATCCAACAACAATGAGGTCGCTTGCACGGTAAATGAGAAGGCTGATCGACTTGCCCGATGGTTCGCTTTCAACTCCACCTGGGTCCCCACAAACCACTCCCTCCCAAATTTCCCTTTGCAGACAAAAGCCACATTCGTATATATGAAAATCGCCTCTTCTCATGTCTTTGAAATCATAAAATCCTAGACACATCAAAAGTGTGTGGGGTTGATATAATTCCTGCTACACTGATTAAGAAATGCTCCGTTAAACTAGCCCATGTTTTCTCCAAACTCTTCATAAAATGCCTGGCCAAGTTTTGCTTCTCTGATAACTAAAAAATTGTTTCCGTGGTACCAGTATACAAGAATTCTGGCGAAAGAACTGACTCGCTCAGTTATCACCCCATCAGTTGCCCTCCTCTCCTTGCTAAAATCTTCGAGTTGTTAATCAGTCAAGCGCTAGTCTATCATCTTATAAATGTTAAGCTTCTTTCTGACTGACAGTAAAGCCCGTTCTACTGCGAATATTTTAACCGTCATCTCTGAACGCATATATCATGAACTGGATAAAGCAGGGGAAGCTAGGACAGTAGCTTTTGATATATCCAAAGCATCTGGCATGAAGGACTTCTCGAGACAATTAAATCATATGGAATTTCTAGACGAATATGTAACATAATCAGATCCTTCTTTTCAAGAGAAAAATAAAGGATATCTCGTTGGCCGCATGTATAAATAACACGATATTAATGCAAGTGTGCCCCATGGATCAATCCTTGGACCTTTATTATTCATAATATTAATAAACAACCACCCTGATAAAATTCTGTCTGAGATGGGAATAGTTACTGACGACACCATAAAAAACGGTCTTTAGTTGTAGTGGAACAGGGCTGTAAATGGAGGGCAATATTTAATGCTACTAAGACCAAACTTCTTTCTTGTTTCAATTCCTATACAGTAACTGATTCCGATTCTGATTCTATATCAATCTTTAAATATTTAACGATAAAATTGTTATTTTTCCCGATTACGGTAAAAAAACATGTTAAATGCACAAATATGTTCTCAACCATAAAAACACATGTTAAATGCACATATATGTTCTTAACCATAAAAACACATGTTAAATGCACATATATGTTCTTAACCATAAAAACACATGTTAAATGCACATATATGTTCTCACCCATAAAAACACATGTTAAATGCACATATATGTTCTCAATCATAAAAATACATGTTAAATGCACATATATGTTCTCAACCATAAAAACACATGTTAAATGCACAAATATGTTCTCAACCATAAAAATACATGTTAAATGCACATATATGTTCTCAACCATAAAAACACATGTTAAATGCACATATATGTTCTTAACCATAAAAACACATGTTAAATGCACATATATGTTCTCAATCATAAAAATACATGTTAAATGCACAAATATGTTCTCAACCATAAAAACACATGTTAAATGCACATATATGTTCTCAACCATAAAAAAACATGTTAAATGCACAAATATGTTCTCAACCATAAAAACACATGTTAAATGCACATATATGTTCTCAATCATAAAAATACATGTTAAATGCACATATATGTTCTCAACCATAAAAACACATGTTAAATGCACAAATATGTTCTCAACCATAAAAATACATGTTAAATGCACATATATGTTCTCAACCATAAAAACACATGTTAAATGCACATATATGTTCTTAACCATAAAAACACATGTTAAATGCACATATATGTTCTCAATCATAAAAATACATGTTAAATGCACATATATGTTCTCAACCATAAAAACACATGTTAAATGCACAAATATGTTCTCAACCATAAAAACACATGTTAAATGCACAAATATGTTCTCAACCATAAAAACACATGTTAAATGCACATATATGTTCTCAACCATAAAAACACATGTTAAATGCACAAATATGTTCTCAACCATAAAAATACATGTTAAATGCACAAATATGTTCTCAACCATAAAAACACATGTTAAATGCACAAATATGTTCTCAACCATAAAAACACATGTTAAATGCACAAATATGTTCTCAACCATAAAAACACATGTTAAATGCACATATATGTTCTCAACCATAAACATACATGTTAAATGCACATATATGTTCTCAACCATAAAAATACATGTTAAATGCACATATATGTTCTCAACCATAAAAATACATGTTAAATGCACATATATGTTCTCAACCATAAAAACACATGTTAAATGCACATATATGTTCTCAACCATAAAAACACATGTTAAATGCACATATATGTTCTCAACCATAAAAACACATGTTAAATGCACATATATGTTCTCAACCATAAAAATACATGTTAAATGCACAAATATGTTCTCAACCATAAAAACACATGTTAAATGCACAAATATGTTCTCAACCATAAAAACACATGTTAAATGCACAAATATGTTCTCAACCATAAAAATACATGTTAAATGCACAAATATGTTCTCAACCACAAAAATACATGTTAAATGCACAAATATGTTCTCAATCATAAAAATACATGTTAAATGCACAAATATGTTCTCAACCATAAAAATACATGTTAAATGCACATATATGTTCTCAACCATAAAAATACATGTTAAATGCACATATATGTTCTCAACCATAAAAACACATGTTAAATGCACATATATGTTCTCAACCATAAAAACACATGTTAAATGCACATATATGTTCTCAACCATAAAAATACATGTTAAATGCACAAATATGTTCTCAACCATAAAAACACATGTTAAATGCACAAATATGTTCTCAACCATAAAAACACATGTTAAATGCACAAATATGTTCTCAACCATAAAAATACATGTTAAATGAACAAATATGTTCTCAACCATAAAAATACATGTTAAATGCACAAATATGTTCTCAACCATAAAAATACATGTTAAATGCACAAATATGTTCTCAACCATAAAAACACATGTTAAATGCACAAATATGTTCTCAACCATAAAAATACATGTTAAATGCACAAATATGTTCTCAACCATAAAACACATGTTAAATGCACATATATGTTCTCAACCATAAAAATACATGTTAAATGCACATATATGTTCTCAACCATAAAAATACATGTTAAATGCACATATATGTTCTCAACCATAAAAATACATGTTAAATGCACATATATGTTCTCAACCATAAAAATACATGTTAAATGCACAAATATGTTCTCAACCATAAAAACACATGTTAAATGCACAAATATGTTCTCAACCATAAAAACACATGTTAAATGCACAAATATGTTCTCAACCATAAAAATACATGTTAAATGCACAAATATGTTCTCAACCATAAAAATACATGTTAAATGCACAAATATGTTCTCAACCATAAAAACACATGTTAAATGCACAAATATGTTCTCAACCATAAAAACACATGTTAAATGCACAAATATGTTCTCAACCATAAAAATACATGTTAATGCACAAATATGTTCTCAACCATAAAAATACATGTTAAATGCACAAATATGTTCTCAACCATAAAAACACATGTTAAATGCACAAATATGTTCTCAACCATAAAAACACATGTTAAATGCACAAATATGTTCTCAACCATAAAAATACATGTTAAATGCACAAATATGTTCTCAACCACAAAAATACATGTTAAATGCACAAATATGTTCTCAACCATAAAAATACATGTTAAATGCACAAATATGTTCTCAACCATAAAAACACATGTTAAATGCACATATATGTTCTCAACCATAAAAACACATGTTAAATGCACAAATATGTTCTCAACCATAAAAACACATGCTAAATGCACATATATGTTCTCAACCATAAAAATACATGTTAAATGCACAAATATGTTCTCAACCATAAAAACACATGTTAAATGCACAAATATGTTCTCAACCATAAAAATACATGTTAAATGCACAAATATGTTCTCAACCATAAAAACACATGTTAAATGCACAAATATGTTCTCAACCATAAAAATACATGTTAAATGCACAAATATGTTCTCAACCATAAAAATACATGTTAAATGCACAAATATGTTCTCAACCATAAAAACACATGTTAAATGCACAAATATGTTCTCAACCATAAAAACACATGTTAAATGCAGATATATGTTCTCAACCATAAAAAAACATGTTAAATGCACAAATATGTTCTCAACCATAAAAACACATGTTAAATGCACATATATGTTCTCAACCATAAAAACACATGTTAAATGCACAAATATGTTCTCAACCATAAAAATACATGTTAAATGCACAAATATGTTCTCAACCATAAAAATACATGTTAAATGCACAAATATGTTCTCAACCATAAAAACACATGTTAAATGCACAAATATGTTCTCAACCATAAAAATACATGTTAAATGCACATATATGTTCTCAACCATAAAAATACATGTTAAATGCACAAATATGTTCTCAACCATAAAAATACATGTTAAATTCACATATATGTTCTCAACCATAAAAACACATGTTAAATGCACAAATATGTTCTCAACCATAAAAACACATGTTAAATGCACAAATATGTTCTCAACCATAAAAACACATGTTAAATGCACATATATGTTCTCAACCATAAAAATACATGTTAAACGCACATATATGTTCTCAACCATAAAAATACATGTTAAATGCACAAATATGTTCTCAACCATAAAAATACATGTTAAATTCACATATATGTTCTCAACCATAAAAACACATGTTAAATGCACAAATATGTTCTCAACCATAAAAACACATGTTAAATGCACAAATATGTTCTCAACCATAAAAACACATGTTAAATGCACAAATATGTTCTCAACCATAAAAATACATGTTAAATGCACATATATGTTCTCAACCATAAAAACACATGTTAAATGCACATATATGTTCTCAACCATAAAAATACATGTTAAATGCACATATATGTTCTCAACCATAAAAATACATGTTAAATGCACAAATATGTTCTCAACCATAAAAACACATGTTAAATGCACAAATATGTTCTCAACCATAAAAATACATGTTAAATGCACAAATATGTTCTCAACCATAAAAATACATGTTGAATGCACAAATATGTTCTCAACCATAAAAATACATGTTAAATGCACAAATATGTTCTCAACCATAAAAATACATGTTAAATGCACATATATGTTCTCAACCATAAAAACACATGTTAAATGCACAAATATGTTTTCAACCATAAAAACACATGTTAAATGCATATATATGTTCTCAACCATAAAAACACATGTTAAATGCACATATATGTTCTCAACCATAAAAACACATGTTAAATGCACATATATGTTCTCAACCATAAAAATACATGTTAAATGCAAATATATGTTCTCAACCATAAAAACATATGTTAAATGCACATATATGTTCTCAACCATAAAAACTCATGTTAAATGCACAAATATGTTCTCAATCATAAAAATACATGTTAAATGCACATATATGTTCTCAACCATAAAAATACATGTTAAATGCACAAATATGTTCTCAACCATAAAACACATGTTAAATGCACAAATATGTTCTCAATCATAAAAACACATGTTAAATGCACATATATGTTCTCAACCATAAAAATACATGTTAAATTCACATATATGTTCTCAACCATAAAAACACATGTTAAATGCACATATATGTTCTCAATCATAAAAACACATGTTAAATGCACATATATGTTCTCAACCATAAAAACACATGTTAAATGCACATATATGTTCTCAACCATAAAAACACATGTTAAATGCACATATATGTTCTCAACCATAAAAAAACATGTTAAATGCACATATATGTTCTTAACCATAAAAAAACATGTTAAATGCACATATATGTTCTCAACCATAAAAATACATGTTAAATGCAAATATATGTTCTCAACCATAAGAAGACATGTTAAATGCAAATATATGTTCTCAACCATAAAAATACATGTTAAATGCAAATATATGTTCTCAACCATAAAAAGACATGTTAAATGCAAATATATGTTCTCAACCATAAAAATACATGTTAAATGCAAATATATGTTCTCAACCATAAAAATACATGTTAAATGCACATATATGTTCTCAACCATAAAAATACATGTTAAATGCACAAATATGTTCTCAACCATAAAAACACATGTTAAATGCACATATATGTTCTCAACCATAAAAATACATGTTAAATGCACATATATGTTCTCTACCATAAAAAGACATGTTAAATGCACATATATGTTCTCAACCATAAAAACACATGTTAAATGCACATATATGTTCTCAACCATAAAAACACATGTTAAATGCACATATATGTTCTCAACCATAAAAATACATGTTAAATGCACATATATGTTCTCAACCATAAAAAGACATGTTAAATGCACATATATGTTCTCAACCATAAAAACACATGTTAAATGCAAATATATGTTCTCAACCATAAAAATACATGTTAAATGCACATATATGTTCTCAACCATAAAAATACATGTTAAATGCAAATATATGTTCTCAACCATAAAAATACATGTTAAATGCACATATATGTTCTCAACCATAAAAATACATGTTAAATGCACATATATGTTCTCAACCATAAAAATACATGTTAAATGCAAATATATGTTCTCAACCATAAAAATACATGTTAAATGCACATATATGTTCTCAACCATAAAAATACATGTTAAATGCACATATATGTTCTCAACCATAAAAACACATGTTAAATGCACATATATGTTCTTAACCATAAACACACATGTTAAATGCACATATATGTTCTTAACCATAAAAAAACATGTTAAATGCACATATATGTTCTCAACCATAAAAATACATGTTAAATGCACATATATGTTCTCAACCATAAAAATACATGTTAAATGCACATATATGTTCTCAACCATAAAAATACATGTTAAATGCAAAAATATGTTCTCAACCATAAAAATACATGTTAAATGCAAAAATATGTTCTCAACCATAAAAATACATGGTAAATGCACAAATATGTTCTCAACCATAAAAATACATGTTAAAGGCACATATATGTTCTCAATCATAAAAATACATGTTAAATGCACATATATGTTATCAACCATAAAAATACATGTTAAATGCACATATATGTTCTCAACCATAAAAATACACTTGTGGAAGATGATCTATAGATTTTAGTTTTACTGATTGTTTAAAATTAATAAATATTTACTATTTTAACATTACTACTAACAGTAGAAAATTTATTTTAAATAAAATCAAATAAAAAAGACAATTAAAAGAATCGTTTTTGGCATCGGAAAATAGGCAAAGATTTTTCAATTCCGATACCTCCAATTTTCCGACTCGATTCCGATACCGATTAATCATCTCAACACTAATTCTTTCCTTTAACAACTACACAAACCTTCTCAACTGCTGATTGTCATGACAAATAACACTCTACCTGAGAGCACATTTTTCACAATCGTCAGGTTAACATTCACAAGAAACATGAATTTTAGCAAATACATTGAGGACATTGCCAAGGTTGCTGCAAAGGAGACTGGGCTCCCTTTACTGTGCTAGAAAATTACTCACACCAGAGAGTATCATATATCTTTACAAAGCTACAAATCGCGTATGCATGGAGGATTGTTGCCACATCTGAGCAGGTACACATACCACTAGTCGAGCACCCTTAGACAGGATCCAAAAAGAGTCTCAAATCTAATAGATCCCGCATAATCGACAAAGCTCCAACCTCTGTCCCATCGCCGCGATGTTGCATCTCTGTGTCTGTTTAACAAGTATTTTTATGGACTGTTCTCTGATGAACACCTTGCATTGTTCACTCTCGACGTACATACACCCGACCAACCCGACAAGCAGCTGTAACATCGCAGTTACAAACAAACAAAGGAAAGAAATAAAAATCCGCATCAGAAACTTTTCCTTTTTAACAAAATCATTTATTACCGTTACTCTCCCGTCTCGACACCACTTTGACTTTACACGTCCATTTTCTTCGACGCACACTTTGCTTCTCCTGACCACGTGGTACATTTTTTAATCAATTTTTCCTTTTTCTTCTCGCGCACACTTCCTAATTTGTATATGCGCTTTTTCGGCTACTGCTGCTGCTAATCTATTTGCAAGCCAGCCATCCTTCGCTGCTGTTGATATTTTCCCACACCTTCGTATGCACTATGTTACACGGCAAAATCCCGCCCCTTCACTATTAAATTCGCTTGAGAAAAACTTCTACTATAATATTTTTTATATTTTTCAGACTGCTAGACTGTGGAATTCTCTTCGTGTTATCTGTTTCCTGGACTATACTAACTTACAAATGTTTAAATGTAATGTGAACAGATATATCGCTGGTCAACTCCTCACAGTCCCACAGCAAATAGTAGCCCCTAACATACGTCGAAGTTGCAATATGATTTGTGTGGGGTAAAAAAATGTATGTGCTAATACAGGGTGACAACCCTCCCCCCCCCAAAAAAAAAGAGGCCATCTAGAACATATGCTGTAGAACGGCGAAAAAAAGAAAAAAAAAGGCCAAAGACCCTATTGTTTTGATGTGATCTTTTGAATATAATAAACTAGTTATGATCAAAGTTTCATTTCATTTAAACAAAACAGTAAGAAATGGGACCTAATTAGAGCTGGGGCCCGTTTTTTATGGGTCACCCTGTAGATGTAATTTTCCGATTATGTGTTTTTCCAGAATGCATTTTTTTTTTTTTACCGGCAATCTGATTTATTTTTTTTCTTCTAATACGACCTAATGTTACAAATAGGAACGGAATCGATACTCCCTTAGTCCGATACCAACACGTCATGTTGATCACAGTCATGTCACCGATGCCTCATGACGATAAATTGCCAGATTACTGCAACCCCTATACAACCTACGCCCTCTAGTGACTAAAAATGATATTAGATCTTAATAGATGAGCTGACTCTGGTGAAAGTTAATTGGTCCTTTCCGTCACGAAACGAGCCAATCAGAGGCTTGAAATCTTTTGCAACACCCTTTGTTCAAATTATAAATTACGCCTACAATAGAGTCAGAAAATTATATATATATATATATATAAAATATATATATCATCAACCATCTAGTTGATAGTTAGTAGGTCTCTTAGGTTTTACATTTGAATATAATAAATGTAAAACCTAAGAGACCTGAATATAATATATATATATATATATATATATATATATATATATATATATATATATATATATATATATATATATATATATATATATATATTCAAATGTAAAACCTAAGAGACCTGCTAACCATCAACTAGATGGTTGTAATTTCGATTTCTGGCTTGGGATGGGTCTAACCGTACTGAAGAGCCGTGATACAGCGAAACAGCCTGTCCGTTTGTGATATATATATATATATATATATATATATATATATATATATATATATATGTATATATATATATATATATATATCAACATGCCAAAAATCGAAATCCCCAAAACAGTGTTTCATGGTAAGCAACTCATGATCCCTTAAAAAATAAATTATTACTGGTACTATACTGAATTCGAGAGATCAAGTTGATGCAGTGATTGCAGGTGATTAATTGACTTACTTACTGGATGGTTTTCTAACGAATGATAAAAAAATATTTCTTTATTTTTTTGTATAGTTTTAAAGGTTAAAAACTTCAAAGACTATATATATATATATATATATATATATATATATATATATATATATATATATATAGTCTTTGAAGTGTATTATATAGCCCGGGCAACGTTGAATATCCCTGCTAGTTATATAATAGATTCCACCAATAATGAGTGGGCATTTTCTTTTCAAATAATTCCATATTAATACTAAAAAATCGCACCCTAACAAAACTTGGTCCATTTGATCCCCAGAGACTAAATTATTATTTTTTTTTAATTTTAGATATTATTGCAGTTTTATTTTAAACTTTTACCGGACATACAAACACACATACAAAACGACAACTGCTTTTATATAATATATTATACCAAGCAAGCACAAATACCTTTATATTATACTTTGGGATAGCTTCGGCTAATTGCTTTTGTTATCAATCAAGTTGGACATCTGTATAAAACCTATGAAGGTCGTGACACAAGACGGTCTACGTTACATAAAATACCCCTCGTTGGTCGCCGCTATTCATTAATTTGCAAGATTGCAGGACTTTACACCCGACACCGAGCAAGGCTAGGTGATTAAATACAGAGTCAGGTTATGATTACAAAATCCAAATATTGGAAGAGAAAAATGGCGTAATAAAAGAAAAAAAAAGTAATTTTTCTCCCAATTTTCGAATTTTGTAATCATACCCATATGCGTTTATTTTCTTTTAAAAATTAAATAAATTCTTTGAATGATTTAATAATTAAATGAATGGGCTTGCATTACGAAACAGGTGTTGGCTAGAATTGTGCATGTCAAACATATTTGAAGGAATAAATGGTAAGATTGTGAACATCTTAAAATTAGAAATATAGACTTTTGTAATTTATTTGCTTTATATATATATATATATATATATATATATATATATATATATATATATATATATATATATATATATATATATATATATAACAATCATTGTTAAAAATAGCAGAGAGCTTCTGTTTGGTTATACCTTTTATATTTTTTTCGATTTTTCATATTCTCTATTTTGTGTGAAAATCCAAATAATTAATGTAAGTTCTATGCGTCACGACTATTTTCGATTCTACGTTGAATCATCATCGTGTGAGCAAAGCAAATGAACAAGAAGGTTGGGGAAAAAAGTCTCGGCAAAAAGGAATCATAATAGCAGTTGTGAGGCCGAATATTTGTAGACTGTTAAACGCCAGAATGTTAGGTGGAAAACATTTAAAGTCTTAATTCCGTGTGTCAAAATTTGGGTCATTGGATAAGTGTGGTATTATACCCAGCATTTAAAAATATTATTGTTGGTTTGATGGGCAATATTATTAATTGTAGGTTGTTGAGTTTTTATATAGATAGCTTCGAGTATTTTTGAACTTTTTATTAGTTGTTTCGGAATGTACTATTTTTATGTTTCTTCCAAGAATTTGTCACAAATCGCAGGGGGGGGCAGTTATACGTTTATAAATGTTGATAAAGTGAACTCGAATTTATAAGATGCATGGTAAGGCGATGGGAAAGGGTAGAGGTCGTAAAACCATGTAACTATTAGTTCCACTATTATTATGAGATTTACACTCTCCTAAAGAGCATAAAAATCTTTAGAAACATTGGTGCTTTCTAATGTTTTTTGGATAATGAGGCGTTGTTTTTTTAGCATAAGAATTTTGGTCTTATACTCCTTATAATAAATAATAGGTTTAACCATATTATTATGTCGATTGGGAAGATGTATATGAGTACAATATTTTTATAGCTTTTTTCTTCTAATTTAAAGTATCCTCTATAGTATCAGACCTGACGGAATGGTTAATTGTAGGTATAGACCGTTTCATACCCTCGAAAAAGTTCCAGCAAAAACCCAACAGCCAGCCATGGTTCTCTCCAGAATGTGCTGCTGCCATTGCGCACAGAAATCACCTTTTCCACTGCTTCCAACGTAATAGATGTATGGAAACTAAAGCCGCTTTCAGGACTGCCAGCAACCATTGTAAGAAAGTAATAAAGAACGCAAGAGACTTGTATGCTCAGTCCGTCAAGTTCAAATTAGCTGAGTAACGGCTTGGTTCACACCAGTTTTGGAAAAAAGCAAACAAAATCCTGAACAGAAGCGTGTGCTCTATCCCAACTATCATCAATGGACCTGAGGTAATCTCGTTAGCATCAGACAAAGCCAAACTCTTTGTCAAGAACTTTGCAGCTAATTCTACCTTTTACGACCAAGGCTGCCAACCCCCAATATTTCCTCCTGTATCAGAAAACACGCTATGTGATATACATATATCTGTACGTGATGTTGCGAAGCTAATTAAAAACCTTGATTCCAGTAAAGCAACCTGCCCTAACGGTATTCCAATTATAGTACTCCAAAAACTTCAACCAGAACTAGCGCCCATACTTACCAAACTCTTTAAACGTTATCTTAAGGAGAATTGCTTCCCATCACCCTTAAAAATCTCATCAGTATGCCCTGTATTTAAGAATTCAGGTGATCGCTCATTTCCCTCTCAGTACAGGCCAATAAGTCTCCTGTGCGTCATGAGTAAGTTGCTGGAATCTGTGTTAAATAGAGAAGTAATCAACCATTTCAGCAAAAATAACCCTCTTAGTGACACGCAATATGGTTTCCGTTCTGCTAGATCTACAGCAGATGTGCTTACAGTTATATCTCATAGGATTAGTGAATCTCTTGATGAAGGCATCCTTTCTAGGGCAATTGCTCTTGACATATCAAAAGCCTTTGTCCCCTTTTCATGTAAGTAAAAAAAAAGAGAATTAGTTAAATTAAAATGATATCAGATAAAACGAGGATCGAACCCTGTAGATAAGTTTTAAAGAACAATACGTTTTAAATAGAATGTCCAGTTTAATTGTTAATTCTTTTAAAATATTTTATAAATACAATTTGGCTGAAAGAACTATTCACATTCTTAGAAAGAATGCATAATAAAAATATCGGTTAGAGAATTAACAAGTAGGTTAAATTCCTTTGTAAAGCAAAGAGAATGGGAAATTTCCTGGTCGTCAGAAATGGTTTCAAAATGTGCAAATCGCGCATGTTTGAAACATGTGAGTAACTATGCATGCTTAAACACGGAGGCATGTCATGCCATGTGTCTAATATGCACGTGTTGGCCATGCAATGATGTCATGGGTCTCAATATAGTCAGTCAAAAAACTTAGTCGGAGGACTTAGTCAGTCAGGAGAGAAGAGAGGAGTCAGAGGTAGAACTGATAGAACCTTGGAAGCTGAGGTTAGAAGAAGAATCATGTAAGACTTGAATTCCTTAATGCTAAGCCATTGACCGGTCTAAATGGAATAAACAAACAACTTCATCTTTTTGTATCTGCGTCTTCGTGTTATGTTTTAAACAGAAAAGATATTGTCCATTTATATTATAAGAACTTTCAATATATCATAAATCTCCTCTCGTTGAATTACATGGTCGGCTTTCCTGTATTAGCCTGTACCCTGTCTCTATCTCATAGTATGGGTCTCTCTTGATATATATGCGATATATCTGCACACAACATGAACCTCTAAGACTCTACTAAGATGAACAACAACAAATATATAACATCAGTCCTCTCCTTAATAAACCCAGTATACAATATATTCACATATTTGGTGAACGTGACTAATCCACTCATGCAAGGTGGGTTTGAAAAAAGAAACTTCGTTACCACGGAATATCAACGTTTCAAGGTCCAGTGTAATATACCACGAAAATAAAAACTAGGCGATATGAAAAAAAAATAATTAAGAAAAAAAAAAGAAAAAAGAAAAAAAAACGAACACACACATACACACAATGGAACAAAAGTATACAAGAAAAATTAAAAAAAAGGCCGATATGCCGCAAAAGAAAACCGTAGAAATAAATGAAAAAAATAAATAAACAGTTGTAAAAACAAGTCATTTTGTTAAAAAAAAAAAAATGCACACATACACACAGATAGAGAGATTGGGGTCATCCATTATGTTTTGAAATTTGTATGGAGTGTTAGTTAGAAAATTTGTGTTATTATGAAATCGTTTGGACTAATTGTTGAATTTAATCTGTTATTCAAACATGAATTTTTCAAAGGTAGCATGTACTGTTTGAAACAGCTTGTAAATGCTCTTTGGAAAGGCATTTTTGCGTTCATAGTTGAACTTTTCAGCTTTTTGTATGTTTTATTTGTTTTGTTTTTGAAAAAAGGGACAATTTTGTTTGGACAGACTTTGTTGAATTGTTGTTTGTTACAGAAATTTTTTTTTGTTGAAAAAAGTTATAACTGTTGATCATAGTCTTGTGTAAATCATAATTAAATGTATTAAGGTATTTTTTTTTATTTTTGAAAATGTTTTTATGATGGTGAACAAATATTGTAAATTGTTTTAAATGTATGTGTTATTGTATTTCACATCAGGAATTCAAAGTTATAATCAAATATGCATTAAAATCAAAAGAAACAAGTAATAGGAACATAAATAAAATAGGAAACAATAATTTAAGACGAATGGTTGGTTTAGAAATCAGTTAGAATATTAGAACGGGGACAAGATAAATTATGTAAACGGGTATTTTGAGAGTTTTCATTGTATTTTTGCTATTTAAACTTTGCTGTTATTCATTAACCCTACATTGTTTTATTTTCTTTTTGACAATTGTTTTTTTTTATGAGGCCCATAACATTTTTCCCAAGAAGAGTAACTTGCTAAGTAGATGATAAGCACAAGAGGTGCCCTTAATTAGAAAAATACATGCTTAAACACGGCGGCATGTCATGCCATGTGTCTAATATGCACGTGTTGGTCATGCAATGACGTCATGGGTCTCACTATAGTCAGGCAAAAAACTCAGTCGGGAGACTCAGTCAGTCAGGGGAGACGAGAGGAGTCAGAAGCAGATCTGATAGAACCTTGGAAGCTGAGGTTAGAAGAAGAATCATGTAAGACTTGAATTCCTTAATGCAAAGCCATTGTCCGGCCGAAATGGAATAAACAAACAACTTCATCTTTTTGTATCTGCGTCTTCGTGTTATGTTTTCAACAGAAAAGGTATTGCCCATTTATATTATAAGAACTTGTGAAAATCATCATCTCAAAAATAGGTAAGAAATATATGTATCAATATTTATAGAAACACTCCCATTCACAGAACTGTCAAACGTAAATGCCAAACGCACTATCTCTCGGTCTATCTATCAATATATCATACATCTTCTCTCGTTGAATTACATGGTCGGCTCTCCTGTATTAGCCTGTACCCCATCTCTATATATAAGACTGTCACTATCTCATAGTATGTCTCTCTCTTGATATATACGTGATATATCTGCACACAACATGATCTTAACCCCTGATCTTAAATGGAACAGTTACATCAAATCTGTTGCCAAGGGCGCTGGAAAAATGGTTGGATCCTTCTATCGATCCAGTAGATATCTCACTGCTGATGCAATTCTCTATTTATACAAGAGCCAGGTATGTCCAAGGATGGAATACTGTTTCCACATCTGGACAGGAGCTGCTAGAAAGGACTTATCCTGCCTTGATAGAGTTCAAAATAGACTGTAGCCTCGTAGGAGATGTCCTTTTCTCTTCCCTGCAACCTCTATCTCACAGAAGAGATGTTGCGAGTTTGTCTCTGATGTATCGTTATTTTCATGGAAAGTGTTCGACTGAGCTTCAATCTATGGTCCCCCTCGCCAAACTTTCACAAGAAACACTCGTCTAGCTGAAAACATTATCAATAATTCCCCACACTCGTTATCTGTGCCTAAACTTAAACGTAGAATCAGTGAACAAAACTTCTTTCTTAGAACTGCACGCCTATGGAATTGTCTTCCGTTTTCTTGCTTTCCAGTTGACTACAATATGGTTGTCTTCAAGTCTAACGTAAACAATTCTTGATGAGCCGTTCCATATAAGTTAACAAATTTACCAAATTTTCATTACTAACGATTACTATATTGTCCAATTTTTACTGTACACCCTTTAACCCTTATTCTCGAGTGGCCTCTTGGCCTTGATAATGTGGTGATGCATGTGTAAAAAAAGTAAACAGAAGCTCTCTGTTATTTTTGACAATGCTTGTTTAAATGAAAATCTGACGTCTAAATACACAAATCATCTGAATTAACGTGAAACTTTATTAATGCTAAGATTTTCCTTCATTCCGCAGCGGTTGACGGTGGCCTACGGATTTAGATCCTCATTAGTGGAGCCAAAAGTGGCTTCCTTGCAGAGTTCAAATTCTTCAACCTGCGACAATCGTCACTTTCTGCATTGATTACTGTGAAACATAATTAAAAGTAAAACACGATTTTTTTTAATGAAAAAAGGAGAAGAGAGAGGAAAGAAAAAAAAAGACGGAATCACATGTCCAGTTTCGCCTTCGCTTTTTCAAAGCTGAATCAAGAGATTTGCGATTAAAAAGGGGGGAGGGGAACTAATGGGTTTATGGGTTCAGATACAAGTTTAAGTGTAGTTGCAGTTCCAGCTACGTGGGTCGAACGACGTTATGATTGGATGGGAGAGTCCAACAGCACATACCCAGCAAAATCAGATATGGAACGTACCGAGCAACGGCCATTCTTGCCAATACATAACTGACCATCTCCTTAAAAACCGTCATGTGCAGCGAACTTCAGCATTTTCAATTCTGGGCCGTGTTCACTCCAAAGTCCATCTTAAGATCTATTCGCGTTCGGTTGAGGAGGCCTTCTCTCTGCAAACAGGGGGAATGTCTCTTAGGTTCGAGCGTGATTAACCTCTAAGATCTTCGAAAATAATATCATAATCCGGCTTTATTTTAATCGCTTCCAGTTTTTTTTTCACCCGTAAATATATATCAACGCAGATTTATTTTAATGATGCATGTTTTCCACTGCTAATCACACACACACACACACACACACACACACACACACACACACACACACACACACACACACACACACACACACACACACACACACACACACACACACACACACACACACATATATATATATCACTAACAATGTTTATTTTTCATTTATTAATCACAAATCCCTCGATTCAGCTGTGGAAAAGTGATAGAGAAACCGGTCCGCTGATCCACCCCTCTTTTCTTTCCTCTTCTTCCCTCTTTTTTATTTTTTTAAACATGACTTACGTGTTTTACTTTTAATCATGAACAATAAAAGTCTTCTCTTCATGATTGTAACACACACACACACACACACACACACACACACACACACACACACACACACACACACATATATATATACAGAGACATACATGTATATATATATATATATATATATGAATATATACGTGTGTGTTGAAGTAGAGACACGACGTGCATTGTTATGGTTAACTTTTGTTTGTAAATGAACAAAAGGGTCACTTAAAAATAGCGACCAATTTTTTAAAAAGACATTGAAGATATGATTAGGAGCGCTTAGAGATAGACCTGCTGACTATCAACTAGATGGTTGTAGGTTCGATTTCTTGCTTGGGATGGTCTAAGCGTACTGAAGAGCCGTGATACAGCGAAACAACCTGTCCGTATATATATATATATATATATATATATATATATATATATATATATATATATATATATATATATATATATATATATATATTTATATATATATATTTATATATAAATATATTTATATATATATTTATATATATATATTTATATATATATATTTATATATATATATATATATTTATGATTGTTGAGCTGGATTAAATCCGACGATATGAAATAAAATGGAGGTGGAAGGACCTGGATACTCAAGTCAATGACCATCCCTCTTGAAGAAGCCCGCATAAATCGGGCGAAACGTTGAGTATCCAGGTCCTTCCACCTCCATTTTATTTCATATATATTTACATATATATATATTTACATATATATATATATATATATATATATATATATATATATATATTGAAACAGAAACACGACGGGGATTGTAGTTGATTTTCAAAGGAGGGGCGCAATATCGCCGCGCCAACTAACAATTTGTAGAACCCCACCTGTCACTGAAATCTCATTGTATTTTTGCTATTTAAACTTTGCTGTTATTCATTAACCCTACATTGTTTTTTTTTCTATTTTAGTGTTTATCAAAGGCAAAATGTGGATCCATTATTTTTGTTTTAAGCCCCACCTATTAAAGTGAACTCTCGACCCATCACTTTGATGATGTCTTAATAGTCCTTCTCTGTGTTGATGTGTGCCGGTGTGGTTCTGTATGAAAGGAATGGGAGAGGTGGTGCTGGTAATGTGGCCCGAACCTCTCATGTCAATAAACAGCAAGTCGTCGGTGCCCTTCTAAGCATCAGGTGCTTGTCAGCGATCCGTTCGGATCTCCACCTCGCCTCGTACCCCGCTCTCCCCGCTCTCTCCATGGCTTCTGCGCTTCATTCTACTTGAAGCGTTGCAATGGATACCCAACATCGACCGGAGGCTATCAATCCATTTAGGACAATTTGACGACCGTTTAGCCCGACTGGCTCACACTTCAAAATGTCAGTGGGCAACCAACGAGTTCAAAACAATGAAGAACAATGTTTGGAAAGATAGAGTAATATAAACTAGGGAACCCGAGGAAAATCCACGGTAGCAACTGCCAGCAATTTCCCTTACTCTGTATCTGGATCTTAGGATTGCTTTGTTAAAATCAGGGTACAGTCGGCGAGAAAGTTTCCGTGTCTCTGGTATTAATTCGTGGATTATAGATCGGAGAGTCCTATTTTCGGATATCTCAAGCGCTTTCGGCCTTTGCAATCGTCTTCAGGAATTTTTCTTCCGCTAAAAATAAAAACTATAGAGCAAAATAATAAAACAACAATATAGCAAAAAAAAAAAAATAAATAAATAAAAAAAAAAAACGAAAACAAAAAACAAAACAAAAAACAAAACAACAAACAAAAACAACAAAATACAAACAAACAAAATCAAAACAAAAGCAAGGCAAACAATCAACAGCAAAGATAAAAAAAAAACTAAAAAAAAAACGGTGTGATATCTTCGCCCTCAACAAAAAGAACTCCCAGATCCATACTTCACGAATGAACACAAGATACCTGAAAACTAGTTCACCGGTTGAACGATGAAGAAAATATCGAAAAGAAAAAATTCTGTCATTTCCTGCCAGATCGTAGATTTCGCCATCTCAGCAGACTACAGGGTGAATATCAAAGAAACAGACACAAAGCAAATGCACAGAACTGACATAAGAACTGAAAAGAATATAGAAGATGAAGAAAATCCAGATTAGACTATTAATCGGAAGAGTATTAGTAACAATCCCGAAAAACTTTGAAAAATAAATCTGGAGAAATTGGAATCAAACGGAAGACACACCGAATAGAAATAAAGAAAAACAGCTGAAAACTGAAAGAAAATTTTAGAATGTAAAAACCACATCTTATTGAGACCGAAACCTACTTGCATCATGGACGCTTCCAATACTATATTACAATGTGACATAACTATCTCATGAAGTAGTATCGAAATATCGTAGAATAAGCAGGAGTACTTGTAGTACACACCACATACGACTACTTGTGATAGACATCACCGGATAGTAAACCACGTTTACTCTTTATTCTATCTTTGTAACCTTTTGGTTAATATATCTTTCTTACACCTAATGCGTGTTCTGTGTTTTTCTTCCATCGTCACAACCTTGGGTTCACATCATTAAACCACAAAAAGGCCAACACTAACCAATAACTTGGATGCCTCATTTAGAATAAAACAAAATAGAAAGAACACGATCACACGGAACAACATAAACAAACAACAAACAACAAAAAACAAACAAACAGCAAAACCAAAAACGAAACTTGCTGGATTCGGCATTAAATTACACGAAAAGAGTTGATATTTCATAACATTAAAAAAACTGAACAAAATCTGATAAAGTGTTGTTTATCATCAATTTAAAAAGTACATTAACGAGTATACTCGAGTGGTCTATATGTCTCGATAAAAAGTGACTCACTGGTAAAAAGATAGCGCATTTCCATTCCGATACTAATCTAGTAAGCCTAAAACAACATATTATTTTGTATCGGAAGGTATGCACTTAGAAAACTAGGACACCTAAAAACGTATTTCATTATATCTTCAAATTAATGCCCTCTGAAGTAAATGTTAATTACGTATGTTAACAGTTGTAGATCCGATTAGTTTTATATCAGCACAACTGGTGCGTGAAAATATACTATCTACTTGCAAAACTTGTATGTAGCCTTTTAAAAAGAGGAAAATCGCAGCAGATGCTAGTAATGAGGGACTTGGTGCTGTACTGCGTCACAAATTCGAACATTGCTCTATAATACTAACAGCACATGCACCGGGAACGTTGCTACCCGCGGGATGAAATTATAGTCGAATTAAAAAAGAGAATTTTGCAATAATTTACGCTTTATACGGAAGAGAATTTATTCTTCAAGCAGATTACAAACCACAAACGACAACAACGTTGGTGTTTAATTCTATAATTAAATAACCCACGTGTTATTCTTTCTGCCCTTCCCATCACCAATTTTTTTTTCGACACTCCAAACTTCCAACGTCCAAACACAACGATCTTTTTTCACTGAATTCCACACGTCTGTATAAGTAACGCACCTTCTCTCAACGGCAAACGCACTTCTGCTGATTGAACTTACTTCTTGAAAATCCAACTTCCAAATGAACCTCCACTCTGAAAAATCAACCCTCTTTTATCTCCAACCAGGAGTATCTCATTTGCATATCAGGTGGTAACATTGCAGGCATATAAAGAAATAAGGCGGCCATTTTGCTTCTTTTTTCTTCATTCATTTCGTTCCACGACCAACCCGTTGAATTATGCACACGTGCTAGTTAGGTAAGTCACGCGTTCCCCCCCCCCCGATCTCATGATCACACACAGAGCAGGGGGGGGGGGCAGTCGTCTTTGTTGGGTACTTCTTCGAAGAATCGGGGGAAGCACTTCCTCATTGCCATCTTCCTCATTACCACCGTTATTGCCACCAGTCTCTTCCATTATCCCCTCTCGTGGTTCCATAGGCGGTGTTTCACAATCAGGGCAAGGGGGCAGTATCCGTCTTTGTCGGGTAATTCTTTGAAGAATCGGAGGCATCACTTCCTCGGTTTCATCTTCTTCAGTATGTTCCATCACCCCCTCTTGTGGTGCTATAGGCGGTGTTTCACAATCACGGATGGTGGGCAGTATTCGTCTTTCTCGGGTACTTCGATGAGGAACTGGTGGCATTACTACCTCGTGTCCATCTTTCTCATTACTATTGCCACCAGTATGTTCCATCATTCCCTCAGCTGGTTCTGTATGCTCACCTGAAGGGGCAGTAGGCGATCAGGATCATCCCTGAACTGTATGTGATCCTCCTCATCGTTCTCAGAATCAGAAGAGGTATAACAGGGGCGGATATCTTTTACGTGACGTCAATCAACATGGTCTGAGGACTTATGATTTTATCTATTTGTCCTCTGCAAAAGTTTGCAGTGAACCCAGCATTCGGAGGTTTTATCCAAACACGATCTCCCACTTGATATGATGTATTGACAATGCTAACCACTGATGGTGTGACATCAATTCTTTTTAGACGCTGTAGGAAAATATGCACATCGGTAACGCATTCTAATTTCCCATTCGTGCATGAATTTCTAAAATTCTTGACATCGAAATATAGTGGCATTATCAGTCAGGATTTCAAGCGGGGCACCACGTTCAAGAAAGACGGCTCTCAACTGTCGTATAATGCTAGATGTCAACAGGCGCCGCATCGTGAAACGTGTCAGGCCACAATCTGTCAAGGTAAAAAAATGCTTGCCCTCATAATGCGTTACATCCATCCCTACCTGATACCAGTTGTCCTCCACCTCAAGCTTCCCTTTTGGCTATTGGGATGGTGCCGGATCATTTCGCTGACACTCTTCACACGAGCGTATGGCTGCCTTGATTGATGCCCTTGTAGTAGCAGGGCACACTCTTCGGACCAAATATGTGGTACTCCGAATGAAGGTAGGAAAGACGTCGAAAGGTATGCATGCCTCACGCAAAGAACACCAGCTTCAACTACGACATTCGTTCAATTAGATTATTAATCGAAACTATAACAAGACCCGCTCAGCTTCTTCAAACAATACATATCCTTTTCGCGGGACATATCGTTAAAAATACAATTATGAATTACTTCTACACAATCATAGCTGATGGAATGAGAACAAACTACTACTGTGGATTAAATAAGAGCTCCCTTCGAACTTGTGTTCAGATTTCCGAGTTGGATATAAAGATTTTTGAGTTCACCATGACCTACTGAAAGAAGGTCGGCGGTTACATCGGCTGAAACCTTGTGATAGGATAACGATGGCTAAATGGTTAAAGACACTGACGAATAATACAAATAACAAAAAATCCCCATTTCAAAAAATCTGGAAAATCTTTGAAATTAGGCAGTCACTACTGATAAAGGTCAAAGGGTACTCGAGGATTAGAGTTAATAAAATTGTTAGTTGGATGATGGAAAATGCAGAAACTATGGTCAGAATAAGCAAAACCATTCAAGAAGATCCGTAAAATGTTTGTTAACATTGAACTTGAAAACAACTATGTTGCAATTAGCTGGGAAAACAGTACCACGGGATTTAGTTTCACAGACATTGGGCAGTAATTCTGTTCATGAAAGTTCTATTTGCTCCAGAAAAAGAGGGGATAACTCTATATTATATAAAAATGTATTTGTCCTTTTGCCTACCCGTTTTCCATTTCGGGGATTCAATTGAAAAATAAACTCTACACCAAATTTAAATAAAAGTGTACGGGGAATCCGAAAGTGTTTTTCAGTTTATATTATATCGTTTTTATAATCGGAATCGCAGAAACCAACGTCGGGCGGCACTTCGAGAAATTGTGCCATTGTTGAAGAGGGCCAAAAGGTTTGACGGTGCTAATCGTGTAACTGAAATGTTAGTTAAAAGGCAAAGATAAGTAAGGAAAATAGCAGAGAAATATGACAAACATGGATGTTCGATTAAAAACGATAGGATATCGTGCTTTATTGTTTACCAAGAAAAAGGTAAACGGATCATCTGGAATGAGGTTGAGCTTCTTGGGTCCCGGAGATAGGATGATGTGCTTCAGGTTGATCCGAGTAATATGGACTGGATTTGACATTGAAAACTGTTAGCTGGACGTCAGTAGACACTGGAACGAGTAGTCGGACGTATGTGGGCACTTGAATAGGTAGCTGGACGTCAGTATGTACTAGAACAGGTAACTGGAAGCGCTGGAGGCTGCAGGAGTGAGATGTAGCGAGGCTACCGAGAGTGAAGGCCGCTGAACATGACAACGTGACGTCATTACCAGATCAACATGTAGGTATATGATCCTAAAGATTCTTGTGTTCAATCACTTGACCACGCTAATAGCCATAAAAATATTTTTCGGTGCCCCTTACATAATGGTGGTTGTAATTTTATGAAGGTAGTCCAAACGTGCATGTATTTTTTTTTTCTAAAGAGAAAGAATAATTGCACATTGGGATGATTTTAATCCAACAAATTATAGAACTTGTTTTTGAAATTTTCTTATATCTATCAAAGAAAATCGAATATTTCAGTTTATTTATTTTTTTAAACTGCAAAACAATTTTTATATGAGAATATTTTTAAGTTCGTTCTTTTAATAATAAATAAAACTTTTCATTGAGTATTTCCAAATATTTTAAAGTTAGAAGCATTTTTCACAACAGTTATTTTTTATTTAACTAAAACGATCGATGAATTCAATAATTTATTTCTTTGAAATATATTTAAAACTTAAGGTTTTTGTTTGTTTTATAAGATTTCAACTGTTAATAATTTACATGACTGAAATGGGAAATGAAAAAGGAAATTCTATGTTCTCTGTCGAGACATACGAACACAAATTCATCTTAAAAATTTATTTATTAATCAGTTTTAATTAAAGTTTTGATATGAACTAAAAATAAAGAGTACATTAAATTTTAGTTTACATATTTTCTTGTGGTTTATCTTATAAATAAATGGGTACTTCACGAGGAACGTGGACCCTGCATAAATGATTGCTCCCTGAAAGCGTTTTCTTTCACTTTCTTCGTATATATATCGGACATTTTTTTTTAATCGTGCGTGTATTTATTTTATTTTTTGAATTTTTTTTTTCATTTTTGAGGGGTAAATTTGATTCATACTTTTATTTTGTGCTTGTTTTTATTTTATTTGGTTTTTTTAAAAATTATTTTCTCCACTAAAGATTTTTATTTTTTTATCAAATTATTTTTTCTTACATATTCAAATAATGCTTTGCCCCTCCCCCTCCACTTTTTGGCCTCAAATAGTACCTGCAAAAAAGTTTTCGTGATTAAATAAACCAAAGAAAACCTTTTGCGCATGCGCTTTCAGGTAGCAATCATTAAATAAAAACACTGTTTACCCAGGGTCCACGTTTCCCGCGAAGTATGTGTAAATGTTGTATGCGCCCTACTGAAAGAATAACATTATTTAGAAAGCCATTCTTAACAGGGAAGGGGCTTTCTAATTATTCCGCACTTTCATCTAACAATTTAATGAAAGAAAAAGATACCATAAAAATTTAACTTGGAAATACTATCTAAAATATAGCACATTTCACAAGTACCATTATTATTATTATTATTATTATTATTATTATTATTATTATTATTATTATCATCATCATCATCATCATCATCATCATCATCATTATTATTATTATTATTATTATTCTTATTCTTCTTCTTCTTCTTCTTCTTATTATTATTTTTATTATTATTATTCTTCTTCTTCTTCTTCTTCTTCTTATTATTATTATTATTATTATTATTATTCTTCTTCTTCTTCTTCTTATTATTATTATTATTCTTATTATAACAATGATAATAAAAAAAAAAGAAACTGGTGTAGATGACATCAACTAGTTGTGAAGGGTCAGGGAGGATGGAAAGACCGAAGTGGGAGATTACTAACCATATTTCCACTGGAAGTGTGCAGTTCAAATCTGTTCCCTGGGGGGGGGCATTTTATCACCCAAACCCCAGGAAACACCAATGGCTGATACCAACAAGAAATCAATGGCAAACAAATGTTGCGATAACGTGCAATCATGAAGTGGTCAAGAGGTGGAGAACACTAGAAATCTGTGGAGACTTGTTGTCACTCAGCTTCCAGGGAACACTACAGACTATTTTGAAGGAGAGATCTTTGATGGTCTGTGTGAAAGCTCCTTCTGAGCTAATACTACTACTAATAATAGAGCGGACATGATCAAATCAACAGAAATAAAAGAAAATTTGGTCAAGAATAGCTAAAAAAAAACAAGATATTTTCTAGAAACTAAACTAAACTAGATAGTAGAAACCTAATAACAGACATAAACAAATAGGCGAATGAGCTAATTTGGACCGTACATAGGCTGGACCAAAGAAGAACTGAGATATCTCGATTAGAAGACCAGGAAACTTATGACCATGCGCAAGGCACTACACTCAAAGGATGATACTTTTATTTCGTGCTTGTTTTTATTTTATTTCATTTTAATTGCAATTTAATACACTACATCCAAAGGATGAGGCTGACCACTCTGCGTGAAAAGGATAAGGACTGGTTTGTATAGAAAACTGTGCAGATCACTGCAGGAAGAGACAAAAGGGTAAAAATGAACAAGACAGAGAACAAAGAGGCAAGGAATGAGACAAGAAAAATGAGAAGAGAAACAAGTACACGGACGATTCATAAAGATGACAAAAGATGAGACTAACACTTGGGACATGGCTACGAAAAGGACGCATAAACAGAGAAACTGAATTTGTAGCAGTCGCACAAGATAACACGATTAGAACTAACTATATTGAAGTAAAGATAGATAAGACACAAACAGTAAATGCAGACTCTGTGGACTAAGAGACGAAATGATAAACTACAAACTAGCCCATAAAAGAATATAAGAATAAACATGATGAAGTGGGGAATGCAGTAGATCGGGAACTATGCAAATAACTGCACCCTGAACACCCAGACAAATGGTACACGCACAAACCATATTCGATGAGGCATGGACGTACAAATAAATTCCAGCAGAACACAGGGTGAATATCAGTGAAACTGAGAAGCAAAGCAAATACACGGAACTGAATAGAGTGTTGAAAGGGATATGGAAGATGTAGAAAGTCAAGATAGCACCAATAATAGTAGGAGCACCAGGAGCAATCTGAAAAAAACTTTGAAAAAACAATGGAAGAGGTTGAAATCAAGAGGATGGCTGAGAAGATACAACAGACAGCAATAATGAAAACGGTTGAAATGTTAAGGAAAATCCTTGAATGCGGAAGCTATTACACATAAACTAAAAAGCTAACCGCTGCAGTAGAAGTAAAACCAAAAGGTAAAGTAACACCACATGAAATGAAGAAAAGTTACGCCCTTGCATTTCCCAAAATAAATTGGTAATGTTAATAAGATAGAGGAACGCCATCTTATTTAAGGAAATGAGATTGCTAAGTTGTGGAATAAGGAAACTTTCATCGTGCCAATTCCAGATGATCTTGAGAAGCAGTTGAACACTTTAAGAATCAAGTACAACATCACTGTACTCAAGAAGTCAGTTCTACCTGGCACTGCAAATATCCTACGCCAAGTGCTTCCATCTAAGTGACTCTTTGACTATGCTTACTAGCTTTGGTGCAAAAACCCGCTCTTGAGTGGAAAAAAAGCGATGTAAAACATTACAATACCATGAAGTCAAGATTATTATTATTATTATTAATAATAATTATAATAATAATAATGATAACTAGCAGAACCTGTGGAAATTCCACAGGGGACTCATTGATATATAATATATTGATGTTGGCATTCTGTAGATGTTCAGTGTAAATTGAGACGATCTGATATTATTGTAGCTTTTTTGTTAAAACAGAAAAAGTATTTATCTAAGCTAGCACGAATGCCCGGCAAAGACCGGTCATAAAGTACGCTTAAATATGATATTTTAATTCTTGCAGATTTCGTATATATTATTATAGATTTAATGGGTTTTTTGTTTTTTTTTTACATGAAGGTCACCACTTATCAAGGCCCAGAAGCCACTCGGGGATAAGGGTTTTTGTGTGTACAGTAATCAAGTGGATAGTATCGTAGTAAGAGTTAGTATCGGAGATTTGATAAAGTGTCATTACTTAAGGGGGCTGTTCATCAGGAATTTGTTTATGTTGTACTTGAAGACATCCAAGTTGAATTCAAGAGGGGAACAGGCAAGCGACAGAAAATTCCAAAGGTATGCAGTTCTAAGAAAGAAGCTTTGTTCATGGAATCTACGTTTTGATTTAGGCGCAGATAAAGAGTGGGGAAACTTATTGACAGTGGTTTCAGTTAGACGGGTGTTCTTCGTGAAAGATTGGCGATGGGGGACCAAAGATTGGAGCTCGGACGAGCACTTGCCATGGAAATAACGATAAAACAAAGATAGGCTCGCAACGTCTCTTCTGTGGGAGAGAGGTTGCAGGGAAGAGAAAAGGGCATCCCTCACTAAGCCACAAAGTCTATTTTGTACTCTGTCAAGGCAGGATAGGCTGCTTTTAGCAGCTCCTGCCCAGATGTGGCAGCAGTACTCCATCTTTGGACGTACTTGGCTCTTATATAGATAGAGAATTGCATCATTAGTGAGATATCTTCTGGAGCGGTAGAAGGATCCCACCATTATTCCAGTGACCTTGGCCACAGACTTGATGTATGTGTTCCATTTCAGATCAGGAGTAAAGATCAAACCCAGAAGCCATTCATTTCAATTGATGCCAGATGGGGATCAGAGCATTGATGATGTAAAGATAGAAGCTTGGTTTAAGATGCATTAAAGGTAACCAGCCACTTCTTACCCCATTGAACCACATGCTCAAGATCAGAGGAGAGAGAATCAGTAAGAACATTGTTATTTACAGCCTTTTATGTGTTGCCATAGATGGTCGTGTCATCAGCATAGAGGTCAACGAATGATTTAAGTATGTGTTTTGGGAGATCATTGATGTAGATCAGGAAGAGAGTTAGGCCCAAAATGAACCCCTGGGGGACTCCAGCATTAATACTGTGGGCCTCTGATTTCTGCCCATCAACCACTACTCTTATGAGCCTATCAGAGAGAAATGATTTAATGATTGAGAAAACATTTCTAGCTATAACGTAGCTGGAAATCTTGTGAAGTAGGCCTTTATGCCATACCTTATCGAAGGCCTTCGATATGTCAAGAGCAATTGCCCTAGAAAGGAAGCCTTTGTCAAGAGATTCACTAATCCTATGAGATATAACCGTTAGCACATCTGCTGTAGATCTTGCAGAGTGGAAACCATATTGCACGTCACTAAGAAGGTTGTTTCTGTTGAGGTGGTTGACTACTTCTTTATTTAATATGGATTCTAACAAATTACTCATGACACACAGGAGACTTATTGGTCTGTACTGAGAGGGAGATGACTTTTCACCTTAATTCTTAAATACAGGGCATACTGATGAGGTTTTCCAGGTTGTTGAAAAGCACTTCTCCTTAAGGCAACGCTTAAACAGTTTTGTAAGTATGGGGGAAAGTTCTGGTTGAAGCTTTTTTAACACTATAATTGGAATACCGTCAGGGCCAGTTGCTTTACTGGAATCAAGGTTCTTGATTAGCTTGGCGACCTCATGCACAGATATTTGTATGTTACTTAGCGTGTTGTGTGTTATATGAGGAAATACGGGGAGTTGATAGCCTTCGTCGCATTGGGTAGAACTTGCTACAAAGTTCTTGGCAAATAGTTTGGTTTTGTCTGATGCTGACGAGATGATCTCTGGTCCATTGATAATGGTTGGGATAGAATGCACGCTTCTGTTCAGGATCCTATTTGCTATTTCCCAAAACTAGTGGGAACCAAGCTGCTGCTCAGGTACTTTGGATTTAACGGATTGAGCATATAGCTCTCTTGCATTTTTTATTACTCTTTTACAGTGGTTGCTGGCGGTCCTGAATGCAGCTTTAGTCTCAGTGCATCTATTACGTTGGTAGATATGGAAAAAGTGATTTCTGTGCGCGATGGCAGAAGCACATTCAGAGGAGAACCATGGCTGGCTGTTAGGTTTTTGTTGGAACATTTTGGATGATATGAATCTGTCTATGCCTACAATTAACCATTCGGTGAGGTCTGATACTATAGAGGACACATCCTTTTTAAACATGGAATGGAGAGATAGATCAGATGTGAATGTACGGAAGCTATCCCAGTCAGCCAGAGTATCGGTATACAGTACGGTGGAGAGGTACGTCTGAAGACTTATTACATTTCATTTTTATCTTAACTGATACAATGGAGTGGTCGGAGGATCCCAGAGGAGATAGAACGATATATGAACATAGCTCAGGGGAAGTTGAGAGAAAAAGGTCTAGAAGGCTTGCGTACTGACCAGTAGTATCGGGCACACGGGTGTGCTCGCGAACAATCTGAGTGAGGTCATAGGCAATGGCAAAATCATGACAAAACCTCCTCTCATCATCTGTCTTATTTGATTGAGTCAGCCATTCCATGTTATGGACGTGGAAGTCACCGCAAATGTGAATGTTAGCCGAGGGATGAGCAGACAGGAGGTGGTCAATTTCCTCAGATATACACTTAAAGATAGTAACTTCGCTGTTGTGGGGGCGATAGAGGGCAAATATAAATGCAGTGGTGTAAGCAAGTGCAACCCGAAAGCACATATAATGTAAATTAGGGTCTTCTCTGGAGATATGCATAAGCCTGAGGAATCCTAGAGTGGATGAAACGCCGAATATTCAGTGTAGCTTAATCGCCATATATATTTTATAAATTACTAACTAGCTCTACCTACGTATTGAGCACTTTTGAAGTAAATACTTAAAGTGTACGCATAAATCTATACTTTCGTATATTAATTTATGTGAGTAAATGAAGCAGTTATATATATATATATATCTATATATATATATATCTATATATATATATATATATATATATATATATATATATATATATATATATAAACTTCAGTTCCTTCAGCCATAATCGAAACCGAAACCAAAACTTGATAAAATTATTTATAAAAAAAATAGATTATTTAAGTGCCATCAGCTATTGTCGAAACCGTAACCAAAACTTATGAAGAATTCTTGGTAAAATTATTTATGACAAGAAATGGAACATAACTATTAAACGACCCGGATGTAAGCGTGATACATAAAAGAATACACACGCTATCGCATTAATATATATATATATATATATATATATATATATATATATATATATATAGATGATGATGATGATGATGATGATGATAATAAATCGAAAACAAGAAAGAAAAACTAAACAAGATGGTTGAGACAGGAAAGAAGAAAAAGAAGTCGAATATCAAATAATTATTCAATGATTAACTATTAATTATGATTGTATGGTTATGAAGAAACAGTTGGTATTTTTGTAATAAAAAACAAGTTCGCTTAATATGACAGTTGGAAAATATCTCTACACACACGCACCCCCCCCCACACACGCACGTGCGTATTACTAATTGGACGATTCTAATATCTTCTCAATACCGATACAATTACTGATCCTGTCCTAAATTCTTGATTCCGATACAATTACTAATAATATGTCCTAAATTCGTGATTCTAATACAACTACCGATTATGATTCTTTTTTTAAATTTTTTTTTTAAACTCTAAATAATTAGCTATAGAAGTTGTTTTTTAATGCTTCATATCAAACTCATGTAATATGTTCATATATTTTTGCAAACTCGTCGGGATGTGAGATGCAGATTTTAGGTTTACTCGAATTATAAAATAAATATAAATTCATTAGTAATCGTTAGTGAAAGCTATTAAAAAATAAATAATAAAAAATCAATTACAAGAATCGTTTTTCTTTTCGGCATCGGAAAATAGGTTAAAAGTTTCACGATTCCGATCCTGATTCCTACAACCCCCAAAATTAAATTTTTCTTATGTCGGATTTCGATTAATCCTCCAAACTATATATATATATATATATATATATATATATATATATATATATATATATATATATATGCTAACAGGCCTCCCGGCGTTGCCCGGTTGTAAAAGTTGCATAAATATTATATTTTAATTAATGCAGAATTCTTATTTATTATAAAAAGAAATCCTGCAAGTATTAAAGGTAACGTTAAATTCGTAAGTAAAAAAAAAAAAGAAAGTAAATGAAGGAAAAAAAATCAGAAAGAAACTGAGACGTGTGCATTTGAGTATTATATTTTTTCTAAACAGTTAACTTCTTGTAAGTAAAAAAAAATATTCGAGCTAAGATCGAAACCAAAACCTAAATACAGTGAATCAAGTACGAAAACCACTAAACCAACTTGACATGACAATCAACGGACGATTTTTAAACCAATTCGTACTTAACATAAGGAAGCTGTCATTTTCACGACTATGCATGCGCAGTCGTGAAACAATTGAAAACGGATAAAAATCGAGTGGCTTGCTGCATACTAATTTTCAATTTTGATCTTTTTTGCTTGCTTTGGTGCTTAAACCGTCCTACCAGTTCCGGTTGAAGAGTCTGGTTTAGTATCTCCGGTTTCTCGTAAACACCTGATACATACAACGATATAGTAATTAACAACATTTCAATATTTAATTTAGTAATTTACAAGAAATAGCAATAAGACAATTATTATGATCAGAATCACGGGCGTGTGGTTATGAAATCCTTCCCCATCCTCCCTACTCTCCTGACCTTGCACCCTCTGACTTTTACATCTTCCCAGCCATGAAGTTGTTTTTGAAAGGAAAGCGTTTCCTAGATAATGCAGCCTTGATTTCTGAAGTCATGGATGGAGTATCAACCTGGGGTGTTCTACAAAAACAGTCTCCAGAGCTGCATCAAACGATGGGAGAAATGCATAACTCTGGGTGGTTCATATGTAGAGAAAGACTAATAACTGTGCCAAGTTTTGTTGCTCTACTACTATGGAAAGTGGGTCAGGGCATTACTTATTGCACGCTCCTCGTACTTTTGTATTTAACGATTCGCGCTGAAATAATAACGTTATTATTTCGAAACCTATTATTTAACATGGCGAGCGTAGAGTATTTTGTAACTATTCTGTACTTTCACCTAACAATGTACTAAAAAAAATATCGTAAAATTTGAATTTAACTTGACAATATTATTTAAAAATAGCGCGGGTTGTTAAATGCAAAAGCACTTTTTAAAAGTCGTAAATACATAAAAAGTAATGACGGGAGGGATAGACTGAATTTTTCAAATTGAAAAGTCGCCAAAAAAAAAAAAAAAAAAGAAAACAAAATAATAATACGGACGCGGAGGGGGGGGGGCTGAAGGATCCAATGTCAAGTCAGGACTGTAAATCGGTTCTGAAAATGGGGGATCAATTTACTAGAACGTTGTATGTGAAACTGAACTCCTTACAAATCTTTAAATATTGATTTTCTTCTTTTTTTTTGGAAAATATGGTAGCTTTGTGTCCAATAATCCACAAAAATAGTTGAAAAGGGGCGAAAAGGAAAAAGTTACAACGTGGTGCCGATTGTTCAGGTGCACCTACATATTTTTCAAATATTTTCTTTACCCAAGTTGTGCGTGATTAAAACTAGAACTTGATTAAAAAATCTACGTTTTTCGTATCCAAAATTATTTATTTACGATTATTTTATTTGTATTTCTCATTGCAAGTTAAAATTGTTTCCAAACAAAAAACAAAGCAAATATGTTTTTCTAATGTAAAAAATAAACAAACTACTTGCTCAATTTACATATTTAAAAAAAAATTTGTTTTTTACAACCTAATCCTGCCTTTGCCTCCAAAAGGAAATCAAAATCTACTTCCTTTTGGCTAATACATTTCAACAGCCTTTAACGATAATATAAAAAAGGGAAGATATTTTTAAATAATTAAAATTTAACATTTTAGCGTGGGGGATTACTTTCCTATAAACATCTAACGTAAAATGAGACCCCATGTCTTGACGACATAGCGAGACATATAACCGTTAGCATTTTTTCAAGTTTAGTGGCGGAGTGTAGTCAGAAAGAGGGAATGAGGTGAAGGTGGGGTCATGAATTCTAAACATTTGAAAATACATAGAAACACTTCAAAGTGTGTGCGTGTGGGGGACTTTTCATTTTTTTTTTTAAAGATTTACTTTGAAAAGGTCTCACCGTTAAATACTTTTTAATCAGTTAATTATTATTTCCTGATATTTTAAAGGCTGTTAACACACACACACACACACACACACACACACACACACACACACACACACACACACACACACACACGTTCTCTCCATGTATCTTTTAGTTTTTGTTTCGTTTCAATTTTTTTCAACGGATTACACCTCTCTTATATAAAGGATTTTTCATTTAATCTAAGGGCAATAATGTTAAGACCTTTATTATTCAATATATTCCGTATTATTTTCACTGGTCGCCATGTTTGTTTTCGTGAGCGCGTTCATTCATTTTTTTCCGCGCGCGAAATTGCATATTGTTTTCATTGGTCGCCACGTTTGTTTTTACGCGTGCATTATCTTTTGCGCGTTTATACATTAATTTTGTATACTCACTTGCACTTTTATACATTAATTCATAGTTAGCCATTTACTGCTTCAACAGATCACAGGTATTTTAGTATATATATATATATATATATATATATATATATATATATATATATATATATATATATATATATATATACTAGCAAAAGTACCCGTCGTTGACTGAGTTAAAAAACAGCCTACAGAAAATGAACTCTGATTTATTACCGTATGATAGTTTATGAAAAGGAAGGGTTGTAAAGAGATAGCTTCGACTTCGGGGTTATCAAAACCAAAGCAAAATGTGATGAAAGTAAAAATAAAATAGATAAACCCCATAATTTATTATACCATACCTGTTCACACTGAAACACTTATCACAATATTCTGTGGATCTATATATATAAAAAAAAAAAAAACTTGTTAAACTTTGTGACATATTTCCATTCTATGGAGTTCAGGTACGAACGAACACCCCATGATTATATTATACCATATTTCTTCAAACTGAAACATAATTATCAAAGTATACTTACGCAGATAAATATGAAAAGTCTTTATTAAAGTTTGTGTCTATTTCCATTCTATGGAGGCCAGGCGCGAACGCAGACCCCACAATTTTATTATACCATCCCTATTTAAGTTAAAATATACTTATCAAAGTATTATTATATACATCTATATCAAAAACACTTGTAACCGTTTGTTTTTTAATTTTTAAATCTTTTATTTCCATACTTTGTGGACGAGGTGCGAACGCAGACCCACAATTTTAATGAACCACCGTTCTGCGGGATCAAACACACCCATTCCTGTGTCTTGATACATCTTCTATCATTATATGTAATCAGTCTTTTAAAATAGTCAACCATATAGGAGCCTATTCGTGACCACACACACACACACACACACACACACACACACACACACACACACACACACACACACACGTTCAGTTTTATATGATATATATATATATATATATATATATATATATATATAAGTACCCCAAACTCCAATGACCTCACATTCAGACCCATAGTAGCAGGACCATCATGCCCAACAAGCAGACTTAGCAACCTAATAGATATATTATTACCGCCCTTTACCAATCTAGTCAGAAGTTATGTAAGAGATGACACACACTTCCTTAGCTCCCTACCACAAATAGTAGATGATGGGACAATACTAGCCACATTCGATGTTAGCAGTCTGTATAACAGTATCCCACACAACCTAGGAAAAGAAGCTATCTCATATTAGATTGACAAACATACACAGACTTTACACCCCAGATTCAATAAACAATTCATGATTGGCAGCATTGACATAATCCTCAATAACCACTCCTTCCAATTCAATAATGACAACTACATCCAAATACTAGGCACAGCAATGGGTATTAAAATGGCACCAACATATGCCACCCTTACACACGCCTTCCTAGAAGAGAATCTTTATGCTACAAAATCTACACCCAAAAATAAACTTCACACTAGAACAAAGCTCCACAGAACTATCTTTCCTAGACATCCTAGTAACAATCAAAAACAACATAATCACAGACATCTACCACAAACCCACAGACACTCAACACTACCTCAACTTCAAAAGCCACCACCCTAAAAACTGTCTAAAATCAATACCCTACTCCCTAGCACGTAGAGTCTGCACCATAGTAACAGACAGACACCTCCGTTCGACTAGACTGAATGAACTGCAAATAACTCTGCGGAAAAGAGGATATCCACTGCCACTAATACAGAAAGGTATTGAACTGGCTGAAAAAATTCCAATAGACCAACTTAGAATCCCAAAACCACACAACAAAGAACAAATTTTAGCACACGTCTCCACACACAACACAAACAACCCAGAACTATTTACACAGATAACAAAAAACCTTATCCTCCTCAATCAGAACGACAAACTAAACAACATACTTAAAACAACAAAAATAATAAAAAGCAAACGCCAACCCAAAAACTTAAAATACATCCTAACTTCCTCAAAACTCGTTCGACACACTACAAAATGGGTTACAAAATGAAACAAACCGCGATGTGGAGTATGTGACATAATAATAGAAGGAAACACTCAAAAACCCAACACAAACATTCAAAATAAAAAAAGATCTAAATTGCATCTCCAGAAATGTAGTTTATGCACTAAGATGCACAGCATGCAACAAATCCTACATAGGCGCCACCAAAAATTTCAGCAATAGAGTGGCCTTAAATAAGAGCAACATCAAAATTGACGATAACAGGCACCTCTATGTTTCAAAATACGTACACACATGCAGTGGAAATAGCTTCAAAATAATGCCAATCTTCCAAACAGACAATTATTTCCATTTACTTTCACAGGAAAAAAACTTCATAACAAGATTCACTCCTGAACTAAATAGAGCCTAATATCAACACACAAAAACATGAAATGCAAGGCACACTCGCATGCACATACATATACATATACACATCCACACATAACTCAGAACCGACACATTAAACACACACACACATACATACAGCCACACACAGACATAACACCCCTGTCTCTAATACAACACATTGAACAATACCAACCCTACTTAACCTCGAAACCAACAACACTAGGAAACACCTAGAACCATAGTGTAATATCTGTTCCAACGCCTCGCTCATATCGAAGTATGCTTTGTACGCCCTCTTGACAAAGTCTGTAATATTCCTCTTTTGTTGTGCCATCATATACTGTCCACAGATGTAACAAAAGACATCCAGTTCATATCTGCAACATCTTCTAGAAGAACTCATTTTCTCTCTGGAACTCATTTTCAACTGTGGAATTAAAAAGAAAATTCTTAATTACTGTTTAATTTATACTGCAACTATATTTATGGAACATGTTATTAAGTAATTACAGTATATAATTATATATAAATTCTCCCTATATAAATAATTATATAAAAATTCTCCCTGAAATACTTCAATATATACATAATCATTATAATGATTCAATAATATCAGAAAATTATTATTTACTGCTTCTATATTGAAGTATTTCAGGGAGAATTTTAGCAGTTTAGGCTTATTTGGGGCTATCAGTATCTTCTAAACTAGAGCCAATCTGGCAAAACCAATGGAATATTCGTAATCAGCGACCTTCAAAACCCCAGAAAACACTCCTAGATGGTCTGCCAAAGAAAGAAAAAAAAATTTGTTGACCAGTGTAATTGTTTATTTGGATAATTTAAACGCGAAAAAACAAAAGAACAATTGAGACGCTGAAAACGTACACAGTAAAACAATACGTTTTATGGTTGCGTTGATTATTCCGGGTTAATGGCATTCGGACGTATCACTCAAACATGAAAAGGAAATCCTCCCTATTCGTGTAAAGTTACTTATTTTTCCGAATAATCTCTCAAAAATCGAAAATTAAACATGATTTTCCTACGAATCGAACGCCAACGAAAGTCATTTAGCAGCAAAAACGCACATGAACCTATCGATGAGAAATATAAGAATGAAAAACCCATATTGGAATCCTTCAAACAAGTTATAGAAACGTAAAATCTAAAAAAAAAAAATTAATAAAACCTGAAGCAAAAAAATAAAACCTAAATAAATAAAATAAAACTAATATTGAAACAGATTAGTAAATGTGTCAACAAATTCACCGTTCTCACACAACTATTTTGTATCTAGAAATGTAAAAATAAAAAAAGAAGGAACGAAGGAAAAGGGACGGATAGAGAATAGTAGTAGTAGTAGTAGTAGTCTTGGCTTTACTACAATTGTTCTTATGGTTGTCAACTGGTTAATGTTGTTTAGTTGTAAGAAAATAGCGACAGTATAGTTGTAATAAAGAATACTTGCAAAACACCCCCACTCTTCCCATGTTAAATAATAATTTCGAAATAATAACGTTAATATTTCAGTGCGCAGGTGAAACTCTGCCAAAGAAGTGATTTGTGTTTATTTGTTTACGTTTTTATGGGTTAATGTTTATACGCGCATGCGCAACCGGATGTCGTAAACCGGAAAGTGGGTTACATCACTCGTTACAAGGTCATTTGAGTTTTATAATTATATATATATATATATATATATATATATATATATATATATATATATATATATATACGTCTTGTTATTTTCTTGTTATGCATAATTTTCGCCGATGAGTGCCCCTACTACTATATTCATATTAAAAAACGCATATATACAAAGAACTATATATAAACATATCAGTAAGGAACCGAAAGAATTGTACGCATGCATATATAAGTAATAAAGCTGAAACTTCTTTTGAAATAAACATAAAATGTGTCTGTTCCTGAGCAAGCGATAATATATATATATATATATATATATATATATATATATATATATATATATATATATATATATATATATATATATAAACAAGTAATAAAACACAATATAAAAAAATGTTAAATCACGCTATAAAAATAATTAGTAAGAAACAAATAAATCAAAATAAAATAAAATAAAGAAAATGTCTTCTGTTTTTTTTTCCTTCTAAATTCCCGGCTGGCGTCATAATCCTGCGCACTCCATGTAATTGTCATCCTGTCGCGTAATCGCAATTAAGATAAATGATACGCCATTTTGTTTTAAAAATCGTTTTGGTGTGCATTTTACGTCTGTTGACGGTGGTAAATATTTAGCGCGCTGTTAAACATGCCACTTAAGGAGGGTGACTCCTGTTCGACTTTCGGAACAGATGAGATGTGCTTCCAGTTGACACTAATGCGGTTAACAATAGCCTCTTTAAACAAGCAGATTGCATCGCTCGACGATCATACGAGCCAAAAACAAAAACACAATCTATATAATTCAGTTAAAATGTCACCCATAGTTAAAAAAAAAAACTAACTATATTTTCTGTAATCCATCTATGTTTAGTACACTTCAATTTATGTTTGTCAAGTAAGTTTCTGTCATGAATGTTAAACTACTTTTGTTTTATCACCATTCAATTATATGTGGGGGAATTTTGGCTATCGTATTATCAGTAGGAGTTCTGGTCTTACAAATTTTTATTAGTAATTTGATTTTAGGGAAATCGGCCCAGACGGTGATTAAAGCCAATTCATCTAAAGAGCTAAAAAAATACTATTTCAGGATTAAAAAGTAGCAAATTTTAAGTGTTAAGGGAATAGATTCGGTCCCAGAAAACGGTAATTATTCCCTCTTTATCAGGAACATTACTGATGAAATGTGAAGACGAAAGGACGAAATAAGAGAGCTATCAACTAAACTCCAACCTCTGTCCCATCGCCGAAATGTGGCATTCTTGTCCCTGTTTTGTTCAGCTAAGTGCTGCTTTTTTAACCTATCAGTATTTTGTCTTATATATTTTTATAGAACATTGATCGCGTTGTATACGCAATCGTTAATATTTACAGCTCATTATTTTCCTTATTTGCTTCTTATATAGAATCTGTAAAGTAGCTTACCACGACTGGTGGATAGTCCACCAATAAAGTTGCAGCAAAAAGAATCCTTTTACCTATAGTTGCGTGAAACATCAGCAGCATCCAGGATATGGTGAACATTAATCTCTCTGAACGGTGAATAGCCTTCGTCTGCTGGGAGCTTGCCAACTTCAACATCAATATTGCAACCCTTAGCGAGACAAGACTACTCAAAGAGGGCAACATCAGTAAAACTGGAAAATGGTACACTATATTTTGGAAATGGATGTCCCCATCCCCGGAAAATCCACAGATACATGGCATCGGTTTTACTATCCGGTTTCAGCACAATCTGACTCCTACATCAATGAGTGCATTCCAATCATGCAGTACAGATACATCACCCTGATCTATGTATATGCACTTACGTTGCTCACAATTAATCAAACTGCTTTCTAGACTCAGTTCGACTATACCATCCAGGCAGCACCCGCCAATACAAGCTCGTCGGGTTAACTTTGATCTTCGAGTAGACAAGGATCATTACCTATGGGAGGAGATCATTGGCCGCTACTGCATCGAAAATTGTCACTCATACTGGGTCTGTGTGCAGAAAATAAACTTGAGGTGACCGGAACCATCTTGAGACTACCAAAACGACAGAAAACGAGGTGGACACACTCGATCCAAACACTGGACTATATTCTAACTAGAGCCAGAGATCGATAAGATGTTCGAATCACTTGATCCATGTCCGTGGCAGACAACTGTTGGAAGGACCACTGACTTAATCTCCGAACTTACAATAACAACCCTTCGACTGCCTAAAGGACAATACTAACGCTTTTCCTACAGCAAGCTTCGCAATCCACAGCTAGCACAAAACTTCAGAAATCATGTGAATTTCACCTTGCAGACCGTTATTGGATGGCAATTTTACCCTCCATTAAGGATATTAACAAAGCTCTGAAACTCGGCAAAGCCGCTGGACCTGACAACGCCCCACTGACGCTCCTCAGTCACGGTGGCTTTGAGCTGAGATGAGGAACCGTCATGCTCCTTATATTGAAAATCTGGGAGACGTTCACTCTCCTTAGTGACTTCCGCAATGCAACCACGAGGGAATATCATTAAAGAGGATTGCAATTAAGATCTTTGTTCGTATTCTCCTCGACCGCCTCCTTGTTCTGGCAGAAGATTAACTACCAGAGCCTCAATTAGATTTCGATCGTATTGTACTATACATCTGTCAGCAGCGATTCCATTTACTGGTCAAGAGTTCATTTTCTTAGATGTGTCCATTTTTCTTGATTCTCTCTCTTGTCATCCATTTGAATCGTTGATGTAGTTGTTTCCTCTCCCACTTTTCGTATCTTTTTTCTTTTTTGGTTCCCCTGTTTTGTGTATTGTCCATTTCAATGGTGTCTTTTGTGTGTTTTGAGTTGTTTAGTGTTCCTCCTACTTCTCCTACTTCTCCTCCTTCTCCTCTTCTTATTATTATCAATGATATTATTATCTATATATTAATACGATAGCGTGTATGTTCTTTTGTGTGTCACGTTTACATCCGGGCCGTTTAATTGTTATGTTCTTCTATTTCATGTCATAAATAATTTTACCAAGAATTTTTCATAAGTTTTGGTTTCGATTATGGCTGAAAGAACTCAAGTTTATATATATATATATATATATATATATATATATATATATATATACTTTTTTCATAAGTTTTTATCTTGGTTTCGATTCAAATTAATGCACCCAAGTCATATGGATATTTTCTTTATTTTTGAAATCACAACTTTATAACACATAAAAATCGATAGAACATTAACTCTATGATAATATATACGAAATCTGCAAGAATTAAAATATCATATTTAAGCGTACTTTACGACCAGACTTTACCAGGCGTTCGTTCTAGCTTAGATAAATACTTTTGCAGTTTTAACAAAAAAGCTACAATAATATCAGAGCGTCTCCATTTACACTGAACATCTACAGAATGCCAACATCAATATATTACATTATATTTTCCCTTCGTATTGACTATCATCACGTCCCGTCTTTTGTTTGGATGCGTTTATCGGTATGTACCTTCATATATAAGATGGTTTCGTGATTTTCATGTTCTAATATTGTCTCTTGTGTTAATGCTATTTATCTGCTTGTTCAAATTGCAGAGGTTTATATAGTTCCCAATTGATTGCCTTTCTTATGCAGTCGTATCAGATTGTCCAAAACGTTACTGCATTATTAAAAATCTTTGTCATTTTACTATTAATGAATATTTTCTTCTCTATTTCAGATATTTTACGATAATATTTTGGAAATTAATTATGGATAAATATAATATTGAACAACGTACGCAAGTTGTATAATTGTTTTACCAAAATCAGGGTTCAATTGTTTTGCACTCAAAGAGCTTATCGACGGTCTTTTCATGCAAGAGATAGCCCAAGTCACAACACAATTCGAAACATTGTACGCCGATTTGAGGACCAAGGAGCTTTACTTGATCTTCCACGAGTTGGCAAACCTTGAAACGTCATCAAAAATGGAAATAGGAAAAGATTACCAGTGTGGATCAGCATCCTGAAACATTGATTCGACGACGCCCACACGACTTGGGATATGTCGGAGCTCAGTACACAATATTCTGCATAGTTAAAAACTCTTTCCTTATAAAGTGCAGATCGTTCAACACTTGAAGCCTGAAGATTTTCAAACAAGAGTTCAAATGCTAGAACTTGTCCGAAATGATCCCAATTTTCTGTAAAAGTTGATTATTTCAGGTGAAGCCTATTTTCATGTGACTGGATTCGTTAAAACAAAATTACAGATTTTGGAATTCTGAAAATCCAAGGACAATTCATCAAAAGTAGTTGTATCCCATAAAGTGCACTGTATGGTGTGCAGTAACGGTGAAGATTATTGGACCTTATATTTTGAAGACCAAGACGAAAATGATGTCACTGTTACTGGACAGAGATGCCGGAATATGATTACAGACTTCCTGCGCTCACAATTTCAAAATAGGCCCGAATTATGGTTCGAACAAGATGAGGCAACGGCACATACGGCGAGAGACACGATGGAGCTTCTCAGGCAATGCTCTGGCGAAAACATTATCTCAAGCTATGACCACCACGTTCTCCAGATTGACTAGCCCCGATTTTTTCTTGTGGGAATATCTTAAAGAAAGAGTCTATGTTAACAAACCCCAAGCTCTGCAAGAATTGAAAGAAAACATCAGGAACAGAATAAGGGAGTTGAATCGATATCCAAAGATTCTGCAATCTGTCATGAATAATGTTTTGAAAAGAGCACAAATATGCGAAGTTGAAAATGGACAACATTTACTTATTTTTCTTTTTTTTACTCAGTGGTCACCACTTATCAAGGCCCGGAAGCCACTCAGGGATAAGGGTTATTGCAAGTACATTACGTTAGTGTGGAGATTTGATGACGTGTTTACTTAAGGGGGCGGTTCATTAGGAATTTGTTAACGTTGGACTTGAACACATCCAAGTTGTAGTCCGGTGGGAAGCAGGCAGACGGAACAGAGTTCCCTAGGCGTGCAGTTCTAAGAAAGAAGCTTTGTTCATGGAATCTACGTTTTGATTTAGGCACAGAAAAAGAGTGGGGGAAATTTTTCACAGTGGATTCAGCTAGACGGGTGTTTTTCGTGAAAGATTGGCGAGGGGGGACCAGAGATTGGAGTTCAGGCGAGCACCTGCCATGGAAATAACGATAAAACAAGGATAGGCTCGCAACGTCTCTTCTGTGGGAGAGAGGTTGCAGGGTTGAGAAAAGAGCATCCCCCACTAAGCCACGAATTCTATTTTGTACTCTGTCAAGGCAGGATAGGCTATTTTTAGCAGCTCCTGCCCAGATATGGCAGCAGTATTCCATCCTTGGACGTACTTGGCTTTTATATAGATAGAGAATTGCATCAGTTGTGAGATATCTTCTGGAGTGGTAGAAGGATCCCACCATCTTTCCAGCGACCTTGGCAACAGACTTGATGTACGTGTTCCATTTCAGATCAGGAGTAAAGGTCAAACCCAGAAGCTTGTCAAAACACGGGGCCTCTCCCAGACGAGAGCCATCCATCCCAATTGATGCCAGATGGAGATATTTTACATAAACAAAGATTGTTTAAATTTTGCATTTATCTAAAAAGAAATTTTCCAATGTCTTAGATTGTATCAACATTACAGCAAGATACAATAAAAAATAAAGAATATATTTAAGTTCAAAACCCTTCAGTGACATGTTGGACACCCTGTATTTTTGCATTTCTTTGGATCTTGCATCTTTCATTTAGTTATAAGATTTGCCGTTTCTTCTCTTTATCCGCAGAATAGAAATTCGGTTTTTTTTTTCGGGATTTTCTCACTCTTAGCTTTAATATAGTTTGTTCGAATCGTATTGTTCAGTTTCGCTGTCAGTAGTTATTTCCATTATATACCCAAGAGTTACTTTCCATAACGATATGCTTGTGTTTCCCTGCGTTTCTTCTCTGATCAGTCTTACGAATCTATCGTGTAGCTGGTTCTTTCTATTTATATTTCTTTGTATTTTTGTCTTCGTTTGCAATGCTCACGGTATTTTTCCGGTGTCTTTTATTTTCCCGACGCTTTTTTGTCATAAACACAGTTTTTTTTATACTACTACTACTACTACTACTACTACTACTACTACTACTACTACTACTACTACTACTGATAATAATAATAATAATAATAATAATAATAATAATAATAATAATGTTTTGCTCTATAGGTGTGCATTATTTACTTGGCATATTTGAATTTCAGTGATTCTGTTTTTGTTCAAATAGTTTTATTTATGTGATTGTCTCGGATAAAACGTTTGTTTTTACGTCTGATCTCCAAATTGAAAGAGTGCTTTTTTTTGCTGTGATAAACGAAAAACAAAAACAAAACAACAACAAAAACAATAAGACCAACGAAACAAAGCAAAAAAAAAAATGATAATAACAAACCACTAGCCAAATTGAAACCGACAGAGGAAGCTCTTCATAAAAGGTCATCGTTTGTTACTTGACCCTCACTCGAATCGCACTTGCCCTGTCCCCACTCTCCTCCACTGCTCAATGACACGGTGAAGGGAGTCGAATTCAGCGAAAATTACGATGGCCACAGGAAGCAAGAATTATTTCCCTAAACGCGTAATAAAGCAAAAAAAACAAAACAAAAACAAAACAAAAAAAATTTCACGACCTTGCCCCCCTCTCCCCAACAATACTTCCTTTTGCAACCGTTTAGGTCAAAGAGTCGCCACTTCCTCAGTTCATATCCACCTCATTCTCCACCCAGTCCATAAGCAGCGCACTGCCCTAAGTATGCACCCCAAAACAATAATTGAAACTCCCACATCCTTTTAGTTGACCCATGGGTCAAAACAGGTTCATAGTTAAGTGGAATTTTTAAGTGAGGACTTAATAGATGCCAAGAACAAAGATATACGTCACTCAAAAATGATCATTCTCGTTTATATATATATATATATATATATATATATATATATATTATACATGCGTTTATATATACATGCATATATATATATATATATATATATATATATATATATATATATGTACACAGACATACTCACATATATGTATTTACTTAGAAGTCGCAAATTATCAAGGCCGGAAGCCACTCTAGGATGTGGGTTAAGTGTTAGGTACCTGATGAGAAAACACGATCAGTAATGGTGCAACTTGAAAATGACTATCCAATAGTCAGCCGGGAAGCGGTCACACGGTATTGTGTTCTGTAGACAGACAGTTCTAGGAAAGAAACTCTGTACATGAAAATTTCGTTTATTTTTGGGAACAGATAGAGAGTGAGATAAGTCGTGGACAATTGTAGTAGGTAGACGAGTATTTGTTACGAACGTCTTACAGAGAGAGCTCAGTCGAGAACCTGCCATGAAAGTAATGATAGAGCAGAGACAAACTCACAACGCCTCTTCTGTTAGAAAGAGGAAAAAGGGAGAGGAAAAGGTCCTCGGCCACTAAATTTCGAAGACAGTTTTGAAACTCTGTTCCGTCTGCCTGCTTCCCACCTGACTACAACTTGGATGTGTTCAAGTCCAACGTTAACAAATTCCTAATGAACCTCCCTCTTAAGTAAACACTTCATTAAATCTCCACACCAACGTGCTGTACTTGCAATAACCCTTATCCCTGAGTGGCTTCCGGACCTTGATAAGTGATGACCACCGTGTAAAAAAAACAAACTTTGTCAATGCAAGGAAATAGGTTCCGTCTCAAATGTGGCAGCAATACTCCATTGTAGGATGTTTTTTTTTTTTTTTTTTTTTTTTTTTTTACATAGGCATCACCACTTATCAAGGCCAAGAGGCCACTCAAGGATAAGGGTTAAAGAGTGTACAGTAGACATTGGACAATATAGTAATCATTAGTAATGAAAATTTGGTAAATTTGATAACTTATATAGAACGGCTCATCAAGAACTTATTTACGTTAGACTTGAACACAACCATATTGTAGTCAGCCGGAAAGCAGGAAAACGGAAGACAATTCCACAGGCGTGCAGTTCTAAGAAAGAAGCTTTGTTCATGGAATCTACGTTTAGGTTTAGGCACAGATAACGAGTGGGGGGGATTATTGATAGTGTGTACAGCTAGACGAGTGTTTCTTGTGAAAGTTTGGCGAGGGGGGACCATAGATTGAAGCTCAGTTGAACACCTTCCATGAAAATAACGATACATCAGAGACAAACTCGCAACATCTCTTCTGTGAGATAGAGGTTGCAAGGAAGAGAAAAGGACATCTCCTACGAGGCTACGACGTCTATTTGAACTCTATCAAGGCAGGCCAAGTCCTTTCTAGCAGCTCCTGTCCAGATGTGGCAACAATATTCCATCCTTGGACGTACCTGGCTCTTATATAGATAGAGAATAGCATCAGCAGTGAGATATTTACCGGATCGATAGAAAGATCCCACCATTTTTCCAGCGGCCTTGGCAACAGATTTGATGTACGTGTTCCATTTAAGATCAGGAGTAAAGGTCAAGCCCAGAAGCTTTTCAAAACTTGAGGCCTCCTGAAGACGAGAGCCATTCATTTCAATTGATGCCAGATGTGGATCAGAATGTTGATGATGTAAAGAGAGAAGCTTGGTTTTAGATGCATTAAAAGTAACCAGCCACTCCTTTCCCCATTGTACTACGTGCTCAAGATCAGAGGAGAGAGAATTGGAGAGAACTTAGTCGTTTACTGTCTTAGATGTGCTACCGTAAATGGTAGTGTCGTCAGCATAAATGTCTACAAATGATGTAAGGATGTGATTTGGAAGATCATTAATGTAGATCAGGAAAAGAGTTGGGCCCAGGATGGACCACTGAGGGACATCGGCATTAATACTGTGAGCTTCTGATTTTTGCCCCTCAACTACTACTCTTATGAACCTATCAGAAAGAAATGATTTAATAATTGAGAAGAAATTTCCAGCTATACCAGATCTTATGAAGTAAACCTTTATGCCATACCCTATCAAAGGCCTTAGATATGTCAAGAGCAATTGCCCTAGAAATGTGGCCTCCGTCGAGAGATTTGCTAATCCTATGAGATATAACTGTTAGTACATCTGCTGTAGATCTAGCAGAACGGAAACCATATTGAGTGTCACTAAGAAGGTTATTTTTGTTGAGATGGTTGATTACTTCTGTATTTAACACAGATTCCAGCAACTTACTCATGACGCACAGGAGACTTATTGGCCTGTACTGAGAGGGAGATGAGCGATCCCTTGAATTCTTAAATACAGGGCATACTGATGAGATTTTCCAGGGAGATGGGAAACTATTCTCCTTAAGACAACGTTTAAACAGTTTTGTAAGTATGGGCGCTAGTTCAGGTTGAAGTTTTTTTAGTACTATAATTGGAATACCGTCAGGACCAGTTGCTTTCCTGGAATCAAGGTTTTTGATTAGCTTGGCAACATCACGTACAAATATACGTATATCACATAGCGTGTTTTCTGATACAGGAGGAAATATTGGGGGTTGGCGGCCTTGGTCGCAAAGGGTAGAATTAGCTGCAAAGTTCTTGACAAAGAATTTGGCTTTGTCTGATGCTGACGAGATTACCTCAGGTCCATTGATAATAGTTGGGATGGAGCACACGCTTCTGTTCAGGATTCTGTTTGCTATTTGCCAAAACTGGTGTGAACCAAGCCGCTGCTCAGCTACTTTGGACTTAACAGATTGAGCATACAACTCTCTTGCGTTCTTTATTACTTTCTTACAATGGTTGCTGGCAGTCCTGAAAGCGGCTTTAGTTTCCATACATCTATTACGTTGGAAGCAGTGGAAAAAGTGATTTCTGTGCGCAATGGCAGCAGCACATTCTGGAGAGAACCATGGCTGGCTGTTAGGTTTTTGCTGAAACTTTTTCGAGGGTATGAAACGGTCAATACCTACAATTAACCATTCCGTGAGGTCTAATACTATAGAGGACACATCCTTTTTAAACATGGAATGCAGAGGTAGATCAGATATAAATGTACGGAAGCTATCCCAGTCAGCCTTAGTGTGTCGATATACTGTACGATGGAGAGGTACGTCTGGGGACATATTACATTTCATTTTTATCTTAATTGATACAACAGAGTGGTCGGAAGATCCAAGAGGCGACAGAACAGAAACTGAACATAGTTCAGGGCAAGTTGTGAGAAAAAGGTCTAGTAGGCTCGCATACTGGCCGTCATTGTCATAGGCAATGGAGAAATCATGACAGAACCTCCCCTCATCATCGGTCTTGTTTGAGTGGGTCAACCATTCGATGTTGTAAACATTGAAGTCTCCACATACGTGAATGTTAGCTGAAGGATAAGCAGATAGGACTTGGTCAATTTTCTCAGATATGCTTTGAAAGATAGTAACTCCGCTGTTGTGGGGGCGATAGAGAGTAAATATAAATGCAGTAGTGTGAGCTAAAGTATTTGACTTTTGTACGGATAGAGGATTGCGTCAGGAGTAAGATACTTTCTGGAGCAGTAGAATGATCCAACCGTGTTTCCAGGGATTTTTGTAACGGATCTGATGTAAGTCTTCCATTTCAGATTAGGGGGTGAATTTAAAGATGCAATACCAGCAAGTATCAAAGACTATCCACTGATATGAGGATTTAGTCATGCCTCGATTTGTCTAGCTTCATAACATATTGTTAACATTTAAAACTTTAATTTTGGACAACAAAGCTGAAACATTTCAGCACTGATTCAGGCAATTTGTGGGGAAAAGGACTACATTCTCACTATTGAAATAGATTACTCAGTTTTTTTCCCCTTTCAACGTATTACAATGTTGTCAGTAAATATTTAAGCAAATACGTAGAAATTCCGTTTTTATAAATGAAAAAAAAAAAAAATGAATTTCTAACGAGAAAAGGAAAAATGGTAAAGTGAATGCATTCATATTTTTGTGTGGACTTTGGAGGTTTTTTTTTGTTGCTTTTTTTATCTATCTCGGAGCAGGTATTAAATTCTCGTAAATACTTTTTTTTCACATATGAAGGCATATAACAGAGCACGGACGCGCATATAGCGGCTATATGCAAATACTGAGCTGTGTGCGAAATGCCATCATGGTAAGAAAAAAGACTGTAAAAAGAAGACGATCATGTTAGAGACGTAGGTGACGTCACGGTCATAATGAAAAGTCACGCGTGACGGAAAGAAGGCGAAAATAAATGTTGTTGTTGAGTATTTTCCTTCAGATTTCGGCAGTTGATAAAAAAGCAATAAGGATTAACAATTCAACCACCTTTCCTTCCAAACTCTAATAAGAACTTCTGAAGAACACTTCCATTTCAGATAATATTAAAGTAAAGTGTCCTGTGAGTTTATTTATTTCCATTCATGTTTATGGTTTGTACGAACACACTATGTAAATTAGATAAACAGAGGATCATTGTTTTTGTAAATGCACACAGAGATTCGAAAATTATTAGAAAGTGATTGAACTAACAGTAATATATAGCGAAATGAATACATAAATAATTAAGCGGGAAATGGTGATTGTTCAATTAATTACAATTTACAGTTGATTAGAAAGTGTAAAAATGACTTTTTTCATGAATAACTCAATCTCATTTTTTATTTGAAATAGCTCTAGACTAGGCATGAAGCCACTTGAATGTCACATTTTATCTTTGCAGCATGTTCTTTGCACTATAAAGTGTAATTCGCTTTAATATCTTTCTGAAAATAATTATTCCGACAAAGAATATTATAACAGCGATAATTCTCTATTCTATAATAAAGACCAATGTGTAGTTATTTGTATAGTTTTGTATAAATAAACCGAAAGTTTACTTTGCTATTAGGTTAAACTATGTGTCAGTATTAAATGGAAAATGCACTGATTAAAGAATAAAATACCCCTCCAAAACGAATAGAAAAAGATTATTTCTTCTTTCTTTCTTTCTTTCTTATAGCATGATTATTATTTATCGTTTCTTTAAAAGGTTCGACACAAGGCCAGGTGGAGTTTAGAAAATTCAACGAACTAGCTGAATTAATCTTTGCCTTAGAAAATATGCCTAAGAGAGAAGACAAAGTCTAGGAAGGTGGTATTATGTCATACATGAAACACGCTTTAGCGAAACAAACATTGATTTTCTTACAAAAATACTTACAAAGCTGATTAAACGTGGTCGTAAAAAGAAATGCTTCTTAACACCCTGGAAACCCCCATCAGTCTGCCCCTTTATTTAAATATTTGGGTGATCGGTCATCTCCCTCTCAGTACAGACCAATCAATCTCTCGTGTGCCATGGGTAAGTTACTGTAATTTGTATTAAATAGAGAAATGGTAAACCACCTCAATAAAAATAATCTACTCAGTGACATGCAATATGGTTTCCGTTCTGCTAGATCTACAGCTGATGTACTAACTGTAATATCTCACAGGATTAGCGAATCTCTCGAAGCACTCGTCTAGCTAAAACCACTATCAATAATTTTCCTCACTTTCTATCTATGCCTAAACCTAAACGTGGATTCCATAAACAAAGCTTCTTTCCTAGAATTGTACGGATGTGGAATTCTTTTCTGCGGGGCTGCTTTCCAGTTCTTGCTGAATTGTCCCCTTAAATAATCAAATTATACCAAATTTCCACAACTAATGATCACTACGCTTATTGTCCCTATGACTACCGCACACTCATCATCCTTTATCCTCAAGTGGCCTCCGGGCCTTGATAAGTGATGAATACTTTGTAAAAACAACTTAGCTTCAATAGCACAGTAGATTCTGCTATACTTATGTTTAATTATAATATAGGTTGGAGCGATAAAAGTGTCGCCATAAAAAAGACAACATTATTCCATTTCCGTTTGACAAAAACCGGGTTTCTTTTTTGTTGTAGACCATCTATTAGTTGACCAGTTGTGTACAAATCCCATGAGCCTTCTATCATGTCTGAAAGTGACATAGTGTTCAACAAGCGAGATCGGAGGTGCGCCGCTGTACAGCTCATGCTATCTACCAATCCAAGTTATGACAACAGGACCATTGCCAGCACCATCGAAATACAAATTCGGATGGTTGAACGCCTGAGAGCAGAGCTTAATGAAGTTTCCGGCTACGGTTATGGTCTTGGTGTGATTTCAAGTAAGGGTCATATTATGCTACCTCACATCTTCAAAGTCGACTTGAAAGTCAACACCAAAGTGTACCTGGATGTGCTGAAGAGTATGGCGATCCCCTGGTGCAATCAGGTGACCGCTGACAGCAGGACTCGGCGCTCGTCTACAAGTCCAGAGACTCAGGCTTGACTTCAGGAGGAGTGCTACAACTTTGTTCTCTTCGCTCACTGGCCACCTTCTCCCCCCGATCTGAAACCGCTGGACTACTTCGTTTGGTCATACTTCGAGAACATCACCAACATGACCTCCCACAACACCAAAGCTCGCCTGATCGCCGAGTATTCGCCGAGCTCCCGCTGGTACTTGTGAAAAAGGCATGCTAACAGTGGAAAAGGTATGCTCCCAGTTCCGGACCAGTATCGAGGTGGTGATTGAGGCTGAAGGCGGTTACATGGAATAGATGTCAACTCTACTACATAATCAAGTCACCCGAATTGATTTTTTTCAATAAAAGTTTTCAAATAAAGCTGCAGTACTGTTTTCTTTACGGCGATACTTTTATCGTTCCACCCTGTATTTATGTTGTATTATAATATAGGTAAGCAAATAAAGAGAAAAAAATAAACAAAGTCTATGTGGGTGGCCATTTTCTCTCATATTGTATTTGATATGATTGCGATCACAACGCGAAGACAGCTATATAACGTTTATGTTGCTACTGGAATTCTTTAGATTTGAAGCTTATTTATATAAGTCTTCCCTTTGAACATTTTTCCCCAGAAGATAAAGTTTATGGTTTTCGTCTGTGCCTTTTCTTTCTGGAGCTTTCCCGTTTAATGGCCGCCACTAATGGAAATCCATGTTACTTTGACTTCCTCTAACACTAACACTAACCCTAGTTAACCCTAAACCTAGATAACAGCAATTGTATTTCTCAAAGTACAATGTAATGTATAGGAAGATTGTGTTACTGAATTTTTTAGATAAGGATTGATAATTTTTTATTATTTGTATAACTGCACTACTGTTCTCATCTTTAGTGTTTTTCTCACAACGTTTCAGCCAATGTATCCCTTCTTCAGGTATATCGTGTCAAACTCGGGAATTTTTCTATCGAACTCTTGAATATGCATGGAAAGTCGAATAGAGCCCTTTATTTAATTCACGAGGGTAGCATATTCTTGTTCCGTCTGTCATTATCGAGTACACTTCCTGAGTAATTCGTAATCCTAATCTTAGTATCACTCGCACTGAGGATCAAACCATCAACCTTCATAAGGAGGTCACTTAGCACTGAATTAATCGAGTACTTTGTCCTTTAAACCACGTGTCTTAACGAACAGTTCAATAGAAAGATTCCCCCATTTGACAGGATACACATGAAGAAGGTCGAAGATAACATTGGCCGAAACGTTGAGAGAATAACACACAAGAGAACAGTGATCCGAATAATACAAATAATACAAAAAGGTTAGGAGAATGATCTACTCTACTTTAAAGAAGGAGGTGATGCCTGGGAAGATGGTATTATGACGAACGAACATACACTCCCCTTCAAATGAAGAGGTGTTCACTTAGACAGTGTTATTGTGAGTAACGGACGAACCGATGTGACGTGGAAAATATCACGTCATGTGCGAAATGGAAGCCACTTTTAAAAAAAAATCATTTTTAAGCATAAAATTCAGCAAAAGAAATACAAAGATTTTCTGTTCTTTTTCTTTCTTCTTCTTTATTATTTGTTCTTTATTATCTTTCTTTTTTTCCTTCATTTTCTTTTTTTTTTTCTTTTTTATAGTTTAAGTATTATGTATCTTTCCTTCGGAAGGTTCGACACAAGGCCAGGTGAGGTTAAGAAAAGCTAACGTACTAGGTGAGCTGTATTCTGACATACAAAACCTGCGCGAGCGGCTCTGTCGGCATTCTCAGGTAGGGGCGCCTCAGGCGATTAGCAATAAACTAACCCCTTTTCAACGAGCAAATGTCAAAGACTGGGAGTGTGAACTTACTAGGACTAAACAAAACCATACCTCAGCTCGATAGCAACGAAGCCACAATCGGACTGATTGTCAACGACGTATGCTCAACTGATAAAAAAACAACACTCAAGTTGTGCAAAGTACTAATTTTACAAAAAACAAAACAAAAAGATGTTAGATCACACTGTCGTCTTTTCTAAACATAAAAACAGCTTTTCCCAACCTTGTGAGCCGTGGCTCTCCTCTTCTGTTGTGGCTTACCTATTACTTAACGATGGTATAATTTATGATTCCGAATGTATGCCTAGAAGCATTTGTTCACATATTATTTAGGTATGATTAACTGAAATTAAATTAAATTGCTAATACAATTAGTAATGCCTTCTGCAATTTAACCACACGTTTTATGGAAATCTTTTAAGACATTACGTCACTTGGTGTAAGAGGCTTATATATTAGTGATGGGACGATTCCAATATTTTCCCGATTTCGATACAATTACCGATTCTGTACTAAATTCCCGAATCCGGTACAATCACTGATTCCGATTCTTTATCTAATTTATAAAACTCTATATTTGTTTGTCTGTCTCCCTATTTTCAAACTATCTCTTCCGAAACTAAAAGTTGCTGAGTGGTGCTAGGGGCCTAAAATGATTGAATTTTATGAGCCGTTCTTTTATGGGTCTTCAGTCCGTTAAAATAGATTTTAAGAGATCAAAAAAGGGTCAAAATTTAAAAAAAAAAAAAATCGTTATACATTTTGTACATTCATCTTAGTTTATTTTTAATCAGTTCATATCTGCGTCACGTTGATACTATGGCAACGTTACCAGTTTTGAATGCCACAGTTTCGATTCTAGCTGATGGCACCCAAATACTTTTTTTTTTATAGTTTGAAATCACGATTCTATAATAATACGAAATCTGGACAAATTAAAATATCATATTTACGCGTATTTTACGACAGGGCAAAGCTGCCCCCCCCCCCCGTTAATAAATCTCTTAATATTTAATTATAATTTTTTTATTTTCCCGATTGCTATAAAAACATATGTTAAATGTGTATGTATTTTCTCCAACGTAAAAATACACTTGTGGAGAGGGTGATCTATTGATTTTAGTTTCACTTATAGCTTAAAATCAATAAATTTTTATTATTTTATCATTACTACCGGCGGTGGAAGATTTTGTTTGAAGCAAAAAAAAAAAAAAAAATCGGCATATTTTTTCCGATCTCGACCCCGATTCTCTTAAAAGTTTCGATATTTTCGATTCCCGATTCCGATTAATCTTCCCAACGTTTCAATATGTTTCCTTCTTTGGTCTGACGAGGTGGGTCTCTTTAAGTAGGGACTCCACCGAAACATGTATGCACATATGTAACTAATAATGTTTGTATAATAAAAAGACTTTCTCTCTCTCTCTCTCTCTCTCTCTCTCTCTCTCTCTCTCTCTCATATATATATATATATATATATATATATATATATGCATATATATATAGATATATATATGTATATATATGTATATATATGTATATGTATATATATGTATATGTATATGTATATATGTATATATATATGTATATATATATATATATATATATGTATATGTATATGGCGATTAAGCTACAGTGAATATTCCGCGTTTCAACCACTCTAGGACTCTTCTGAAGAGTCCTAGAGTGGATGAAACGCGGAATATTCTATAACTTACTAACTAGCTCTACCTACGTATTGAGCACTTTTGAAGTAAATACTTAAAGTTTACGCATAAATTTATACTTTCGTATATTAATTGTATGTGAGTAAATTAAGTAGTTATATGTATATGTATATATATATGTATATATATATGTATATATACGTATATATATGTATATACATGTATATATAGATATGTATATATATGTATAAACAGATATGTATATACATGTATATATAGATATGTATATATATGTATAAACAGATATGTATATATATATATATATATATATATATATATATATATATATATATAGAGAGAGAGAGAGAGAGAGAGAGAGAGAGGGAGAGAGAGAGACGTAAAAAACTAGCCAACAATATGTTAGATGGATTTACTCTAACCGAGAAAGCAACAATTCTTTCCCCTTTGTTAGAAACATTGGCTATGGAATATGAAGCAATTAAGAATTACAAGATTGCTGAAAATAAACGCAAGATACACTTTCTACTCTTTATAAATACAAATGAACTTGGTGCAAATGAATTTCAGTCAATGCTTGACTTGTCCACCAAATGTCAATAATAAATATCCAACAATTTTTGTTTTATCAGCGTTCAATATGAAAGACCATTAGTTGGAGGTGAGATTTTTAACCTCAAATATTGTTATTTGTAGGATTATCTAAAAAATAATGTCTATATACCTAGGAAATGCGCCCTCCCAGTTTTTACCTTCTCTTTTTGTAGAAAGCGGTAATTACAATCGCCTGAGGCACTCTGATAGAAAAATGCCGACGAGATTGATTAGCCTATTTTTGTGGATCAAAGTGCACGACGTTCTTCCTTTTTCTTTTCCACCAACTTCCGGCTTTCTGTTACAGATCTCTACGGTGGGGAAAGGGTTGATGATTTTTTTTTACGAGCAAAATGTCCCAATCGTAAGTTTCCTCGCCTGACTTTAGGCCAAAAGTACACTTTCTAGCTGAAAGTGAGTCGACGTAGAATTGCGCTTCCTCTTCCGATGCAAAACAAAGAGATGACTGCAATTGATCATGCCGGAAGGCCATCCCTTCATCCCTGCAGCCCCGGGCCAACCCCCGGGGGCAGGACTTTTGTTCTTGGGTTTCTCTGGGATAAATAAGTTAATAGCGTGCTTACCGGAAAAACTTAAGACCGTTCGTATCAATGGCCGACAATTTAAAGCTAGTTAAAAAAAAACGTAGTCGTCAACTATGATTTATTGTTCTTCCCTTATTGTTGCTACGCGAGACAATTAAAACGATTTTGCAAGTGTGCGATGGGTGTGCGGGTGTTCGTTTGTGGAGAGGTATACATACATACATACATACATACATACATACATACATACATACATACATACAGGTTCATACACACCGCCGCCGCGCACACATAGATACAAATCTATAATATAAAGCTGAATGTCTCTGTCTGTATCTGGTCACGACTAGGCCACCTTCGTGGCCTTCGGGCCAAGTGGGAGTTAAGTAGGATGTTCCCCAGTATAAAAGGGTGAATGCGGTATTATGGTGAAAGATACTAGCTGGGAGAAACTTTTGATTTTGTTTAGTTCTGGAGTGACAAGGATGACCAACGACACCCCCCCCCCTTTTGAGTTGGCCATGTGCCTAAGTTCATTGGTGATTTTCAATGTATTTTTAACATGAATAAAGGATTTAATATCTCAAAGTGTAGTATCTGTTCTGGCAGATACTGCAAGCAAAGACCATATGTGGGGGTGACCCCACATATAAGACCTTGGTCAATGTAGGGGCAACCCTTCATACCAATTGTCACTATCCAGCTCCTCTACTTCCTGGGGAGCTGGTCCCCATTCCCCCTTCACTCCTCACATTAAAAATCGGCCTTGTGCCTAATTTGCTCGGTGGGGGAGCAAATAAATACCGTCTGGTCACTAATAGGCTCCTATATGGCTGACGATTTAAAAAAAAACTGATCACATATAATGATAGAAGATATATCGAAACACAGCAATGGGTATGTTTGATCTGGCATAATGATGATTCATTAAAATTGTGGGGTCTGCGTACGCGCCTGGTCCACAAAGTATGGAAATAAAAAAATTTAAAAATTAGAAAAAAAAACGTTTACAAGTGTTTTTGATGTAGATGTACATAATAATACTTTGATAAGCATGTTTTAACTTAAATAGGGATGGTATAATAAAATTGTGGGGTCTGCATTCGCGCCTGGCCTCCATAGAATGGAAATAGGCACAAACTTTAATAAAGACTTTTCATATCTATCAGCGTAAGTATACTTTGATAATTATGTTTCAGTTTGAAGAAATATGGTATAATAAAATTATGGGGTGTTCGTTCGCGCCTGACCTCCATAGAATTGAAATATGTCACAAAGTTTAACAAGGTTTTTTAAATATAGATCCACAGAATATTGTGATAAGTATATATATATATATTATTCCTTATTGGAATTTTTATTTTTTTATTTTTGAGATGAGCATTGTATGTTAATTTTTATTTTTATTTCGGACTATTAATCTCATCTTATCTTTTTATTGGTGCACAACGCTTCGGCCAACTTCCTCTGGCCTTCGGGGCCCGTGGCGCAGTTGATAGAGACGTTGAATCTCTACGGTTCCAGATGAACATTGTCTGAAGATAGCGGTTTCAATCCCACCCAAAGCGTGCCAGAGGTAATTGGTCAAAAATGTGGTGAGACGACAACAACTACGGATGGCAGTGATGGCTGAGAATGCAGTTAGGAGATTCGAAGTTCCTATCCGTCGCGGTTACCACCTGACGAAGGCCAGAGGAAGTTGGCCGAAGCGTTGTGCACCAATAAAAAGATAAGATGAGATTAATAGTCCGAAATAAAAATAAAAATTAACATCGTGATAAGTGTTTCAGTGTGAACAGGTATGGTATAATAAATTATGGGGTTTATCTATTCTATTTTTACTTTCATCATATTTTGCTTTGGTTTTGATACCCCCCAAATTCGAAGCTATCTCTTTACAACCCTTCATTTTCATAACCTATCATACTTTCATAAATCAGAGTCCATTTTCTGTAGGCTGTTTTTAAACACAGTCAACGACGGGTACTTTTGCTAGTGTATATATATATATATATATATATATATATATATATATATATATATATATATATATATATATATATATATATATATACACATACATTTTGATGTACAAATGCAGGATAGTCATCCGAATTTTAAAGGAGATTCACAAGTTGTGCCGACAAATTGCGGGGATTGCCGAGATATGCAGACGATAAATGGTGGGGACAAATATGTGGAAATAGTTTCATACTCACCTTCGTTTACTACTACTAATTTTTTCTTCAAAACAAAATGGACAAGCACAGTAGACCTAGCACTAATTCTAAGCTAAGCCTAACCTTAAGTTCAGCTTACCAAAGACTCACTTTCAAAAGACCTTAATAATAACTAGTAGAACCCGTGGCAATTCCACGATAGTCGAAAATTTTTAAAATACATCTTCTATTATATAAATCTCACCTGTCTGTTGAAACTAGTATGGGTGCCCGGCGTTGCCCGGGTGTTTGAAAGTGTGTGTTGAGCAAAAAAAAAAAAAAAAAAAGTGGTAGTAGGCAAGCAGGCTCGAACCTATACCGCGAAGGAGGAAAAGAACGTGAAAAGATAATTAAGGCTAGTCAATCGAAAAGAAGGGGTGACTTTCGAAAATATCGGCGAAAAAAGCGACCCTTCTTGTAGAAAAGTGCCCAGTTGAGGGTGAAGGAATTAATGTTTTTGGCCAATTTTTCTATATTTCTCATCCGGAGGGTCGAGCTCTAAAACAATACCGATCTCGTGAAAATCCGTTCATATTAGAGATGAAACGCCGGGCACCCAAGCCAGTCTATAATATAAATCTCACCTGTCTGTTTAAATGTATGTATGTATGTATGTATGTATGTATGTGTGTCAGGTCATGTCATATGCTACTGGTACCATGTAACCCAGTACTACCTGCCTCATGGTCGGGTCACCGGCGACTAAACTGGTTCCCCCACCAGACTTGTTTGGTGAGGAGGGTGGCTAGTCTCCCTGAAGGATTAAAAACAAGACCTTCCAAAGGGCGAATAAACCATTTTTCGGGGTCAACGGCCAACTAGCACCGTGTGTGTTTGTGTGTATGTATATGTGTGTTGGGGTGGAGAGGGCTCCCGTAAGCCGTGGTGAAGGCAACCTTTCTAGGAGAAGCAAATCTCTGATTTAAAAAACCATAAAGCGGGAGACCAGTACCCACATTAAGCTAGTCGGCAGTTTAATTTGTTGCTGGCTATCTTGCTCTTGCTTGTTGCTGGATCTCAACATTTTGAACTGAGAGAGAGACTTAGCTGTCGTACAAAGCTAAGACTCTGTAACATCATCTGTGTATAGATACTCCCTCAGACATTTGTCTATTAAAATGGTCCTGTGGCGATGAAAGTCATTTTTGGGCTCATGGACTTTTAAGTGTATGAGGGAGTGGCATTCGTCTGACAAGACGTTGCAATCATCATGTATGTATGTATGTATGCCTAAAAATTTCGGTAGAGGCGACGGATTTTCACGAGATCGGTATCATTTTGGAACTCGACGTCTCGGACGAGAAATATCGAAAAATTGGCCCAAAACATTAATTCCTTCACCCTCAACTGGGCAATTTTCTACAAGGAGGAGTCTATTTTTTTGCGAGCAACTTTTGCAAGTCATCGTATTGGTTGGATTGACTTGCGTAATTTTTACTTTCCGAACTTCCGGTCGCGTCATGGAGTAGCGGTAAGACGTCAGATTTTCTTTCACTTTCTTTTCCGCCTTCACGTCACGGGTTCGAGCCTGCCTACCTACTACCATTTTTTTTTTTGCTCAAAACACATCTCCAAACACCCGAGCAACGCCGGGCATCCAAACTAGTTATAAATAAAATGAATAAAAAAATAAAAGAAACGAAACAACGAATTTAAAACAATTTTTTTTTAGAAAATTCTTTTTTAACCTTTTAAAACTAAAAAAATTGATTAAAAAAATTTAGAATCTTTTCAATGAAAATTCAACACACAATACATTGTTTTTTTTTCCAGATTAAAACAAACAATTTGAAACTTTTTTTTTATAACTTTTATCGCCCAGGACCAGTTTTCAATTATAACGTTCTACTAAACTGAACGCCTACTTTATGGACATCATTCTCACGTGACCGGTGACTATTGCCATCTAAAAAGCGGGTTTTGGTAAATTTTTACTTTTTTTCCAGCTCGATGACAACTGTTACAAGTGTTCGAGTATGCTGAAAATGAATATCACAGTATTGTCCTGTTTTAGCGTCGGAAAAAAGTTGAAAAAATATTGAATTCAACCAAAAAATTAAATGCAAGTTTAATTTGTATAATTGTATAAAAAGAAAAACATGTTGTTGTACTTATGAGTAAAAATTGCATTTGATACAAATAATATTTAGTCATACATTTTTCCGACGCTAAAATAGAACATTACTAATATGTTATTTTTGGAAGCTGAATATGTCATGGCATGCCCACAAGAAGTTTTGTCAGTGCCTCATTAGGTGTATCAGAATTTTTGACACCCCTAACACGAAACTGCGAATAAAATATAAAAAACTCGTAATTTCTCTTTTAAAAGTTTATTTTCTTTATGGATTATACTTCCAAAATAAACTAATTAAGTTATTTTAAAAGTAATAGAAATATGTTTTTTTATTTTTTTAAAAACAGTAATGAATTTTATGAACTCAATATTTTTCAATTTTTAAACTTTAAAAATCTATCAAAATTTTTCTATTGATTCTATTTTTACGATATTTTCAGGGTCAATGTGAAATTTTATACTCTTTCCAATAAACCGAATATAATATTTTAGACAAATGTTTTTTTTATTCAGCCCCCCCCCCATTTTCAAGTGTCTATTAAAAAGTAAATAATTAATTTACTCACCTAAGTTTTATATATCATAAATTGAAGAGAGATGTTCAATAAATAATATATTCAAATTTAAAAAAAAAAAAAGTAGTGTTTTTTTAGAAATTTACCTGTAAAGTTCGAAGTTTAAAACCTTTTTGTTTTTAAACCACGTTGTTTGTTTTTTTTTGTTTTTTTTAATGAAACCTTGATCCTTGCTCCTTTAACTGAAAAAAAAATTAGGGCTTGAATTACATTTTTCGAGTAGTTATAAGCTTGGAAAGACAGGGGGTAGAATAATTTACGCATCCCATTTTGAAATGTCTATTAAAAAGTAAATAATTAATTTACTCACCAAAGTGTTATATATCACAAATTGAAGAGAAAAGGTCAATAAATAATATATTCAAATTTAAAACAAAAAAGTAGTGTTTTTTTAGAAATTTACCTGTAAAGTCCGAAGTTTAAAACCTAAAAATTAGGGCTTGAATTACATTTTTCGAGGAGCTATAAGCTTGGAAAGATGGGGTGGAATTATTCACTATTTTTCACGAAATATCTGACACACCTAGTATCATGTAACACATTATTTTCCGTAAAGATGGAGTGGCTATTTTAATTAGTTATCAAATTCTTTAAAAAGAAATTTTAAAGTTGTTTTGTTTTTCCCAATTTCTTAAAGTTCGGATGAGAGAGAGAGAGAGAGAGAGAGAGAGAGAGAGAGAGAGAGAGAGAGAGAGATGAAGGTTAAAGGGAGGGAGTAAGAAAGTTCCCTCTCGAACCCTTTTTTTAGACGAGAATATTCACCGGTCACGTAAGGGATAAGGCCACAAAGTAGGTGTTCAATTTAATAGAACGTTATAATTGAAAACTGGTCCCGTACGATAAAAGTAATAAAAAAAGTTTCAAATTTTTTGTTTGAATCCGAAAATTATAAATTCGTAATCGATGAGATTAATGTGAAAAAAGAAAAAAAAAGTAAATTGTGGAATTTAGAGGTGGGGGCAATTTCCTTAACGTCTGTCAAATTAACTTATTAATTACGGCATTGTAACTGAACTAACTTGTTATAAAACTAAGTGCTCTGTGAGTGTAATGTTGTTTCTCAATTTTTTTTTTCAACTGCCAACAAAAGATTAAAATGGCTGACTTGTTTACGAAGAAATTGAAATGAAATGAATTTTGCATGCTTATTCAAATTGGCACTTATCTCGGCCGTTAAAAGTATAAAGAAAATACAGAAAGGTCTGCATGATTTACGTAATCGTTACAAAACGAAGATGTCATATTCAAAAATTGACACAAATCGATCAAGTATTTCTTTATGAAGTAAAAAAAATCAAATGTTACGACCAAGCGAGTCGTAGTATTTTCGTCAGCCATCATGAAATCTGATGAAATAAATAGGGAAGACAAAACAAATCAAAGTGTCGATGTCTAAAATAAGCCTTATGCTCAATACAGTTAACTTATTATGATAGCGTTAACTGATCATTTATTTATTAATTGAATGAACTTTTTATAAAACTAAATGTCGTGTATGTAGTAATGTTTCTCAATAAAATTAATAAAAGTAAATATTTTTGTGCTAATGCAGAGAGTGATCCGCGCTATTTTTTAAATGGTATTGCCACGTTTAATTAAAGTTTTAGGTATGTTTTTTATTCAATTGTACAGACTAGGTACAAAACACCCTCCCCTCCCCATGTTAAGAATGGCTTTTTAAATAATAACGTTATTATTTCAGCACGGATCAATAAGTGCATGAGTACCATATTTTTTTAACTGTTAAAAAATATAAAAATGGCTGACTTGTTTCTATTTACCTGCCTCCCCTCGAGGGCAAAATTAGACCTAAGGTCGGTTTTTAATGTGGGGAAATCCAGCTCCCCAAAATGGGGCACTTTGGATAGGAACAAAAATAAAATTTGTCTCAATCTAGAAGGATTTCTCATCCACTGATCGAGGACAGAAAAATGAAGTGTAGTATCAGAACAGATACTACACTTTGCCTCCAGCAAAAAGGCCATGTTACTTGTTTACGAAGAAACTGAAATGTATTGTGATGAAATAAATTTTGGATTTTTTTAATAGGATTTTTTTTCCAAATTTCGTTTTAGTAGTATCGCATTGTTTAATTTCAATAATATTAAATAATAAAAAATATTTATGCAGAATACGGACCATGCTGAAATAATTACGTTATTAATTAGAAACCTATTTTTAACCTAGGGAACTTTACGTTCGCGCTAAATGAATGGCCGATCCCCAAAATGTATAAACATTTTGACCCCTCGCCTAAAAATTCAGGAAATCAATCAATTTTAATGAAAATTTCAGCATTTATTAATTAATGATCAGAGAATATAACTGACCCATTATTTTTTTAAAATCTTAGTTAGAATTATTATTTTATGAAAACAAATGAATTTATTTTTGCTTTTTTATTATCAAAATAAAGCATCGAAGATAAAAAATAGCAAATTACTTATGTTACTGCGCTGAAATAATGACGTTATTATTTAGAAAGTCATTCTTAACATAGGAGGGCGGTGTTTTGTAACTTTATTCTGTACTTTCATCTTACAAGTTAATAAACAAAAATATCGTAAAAATTGTATTTAACTCGAAAATTCTATTTGAAAAATAGGGCAGTAACAGATGCGCAAGCACCAGAAATTCTGTCATTTTTAATATTTCACTAACATTACGAAAAGAGCCTTTAAAGTCCGTGTAATAGAATAAATATAACTCGAAAAAATAATTATGTACTTTCACTTAACAATTAATAAACAAAAATACAGTAAAAATTGAATTAAACTTAAAAATAAGATCCAAAATAGCACAATTCTTATTCTTAAATATATTTTATTACGTTCATTTAACATTTACACGATAGAATCCTCATACAAACAATTTGAGTTTTATTTTTATATTTCCTTCTATAAGTTTTTATGAATAAACGTTAATACGTACATTATTTCAGTATTTTAGTCAGGAGATACATTTGAACAGAAATTTAAAACCGCTATTTTTTTTTTTTTTTTAGTTTTCTTTCGTAAGCAAGATTTCTTTTATCCAATCAGGATGTAGGTAGGGGTTTCATCATCCAGTCAGAATGTGGCTAAGTTTTATCTGTCAGCGACACCAATTTATTATTATGTTTATTAGCCATTTGGAATATTCCACTTTTCTTTTAAGAGTTGGTCAGCATGATAATGGCCGAAGTGACAAGCGTAGTAGTAGTAGTAGTAGTAGTCGTTGTCGTCATCATCATCAAGGGACACCACAGGCTGTATTCAATGAGATCTTTGATGACCTGTGTGAAAGCTCCTTGTGAGCCAATAATAATAATAATAATAATAATAATAATAATAATAATAATAATAATAATCGGGACATCTGGGGAGACTTGTTGTCACTCAGCTTCCAGAGAACACCACAGGTCTCCAAAACGATCGTTTGTTGACTTGTGTGAAAGCTCCATGTGAGCCAATAATAATAATAATAATAATAATAATAATAATAATAATAATAATAATAATAATAATATTTTTTTTTTTATGTCCCATATGTATGTGTGATAGTGCACGATCCTCTTGGATACACAGGAGCTATACACTATCTCTGCATCAGAACCACAGGTAAAACAATTCTGGGCTTGGTGTTGCCACAAACACCAAAACATGAAAAATGTCAATTACAAATAATCCAAACCATGAGACCCAGAAGAAAGATCTCATTGTCATAATCGGCAGGTGCTCCTTCGGTAGCCAGCATGGGGGACCCGGTCGTTATCCTGCGAATGTTGGCCAACTTTCTAGTTTTAGAAACTCAAATGACATGGGCGCTGAACAGGTAAGTATAACCTCTAATTTCAGGGAACAAAATGATACCGAACAAACACAGCACAGCCATGATAACCATCAAAATGAAATAAAAAAAAAACGAAGAAATGGACAACAAAAGAGAATAGACTCGTAATGGAATGCTATTATAGAAGTCATCCTAAATATAGACATGGAGGTTATCGGAAACGAATGAAAGAACTATGGGACCCATCCAGTAACTACCATACGACAGAACAAAGAATTGCGGACCAAGCAAGACTGATACTCAAGAAAGGTTGGCTCTCTAAACTAGAACTAACAGAAATTCAGCGAAAAATAAATGATGAAACTGAACAAGAAGCATCCTCCAACGGAACCGCACGTAGAGCAACCCCACAAGTTGAAACCTCACAAGTAAAAACACCAAAGGCCGAGGACCAACAAGGAACAAAGTCTACAAACGTGGAAACCGAGAACAATGAAACAGAACTAACAGAGAATGAAGCAAATGAAATAAATAAAATAATACAGTTGATGAACAAAGAAAAAACAAAGCTCCCATCGTTAAGGAACCAAGAGCAGAAGAAATTAAAAACAGAAACAGAGAAGGTTAACAAACTCTTCCCACATATCCCAACAAATACAATCACAGACTTAAACAACCTGATTTACGCAGGCGCCAAAATGGTAAGTATGAAACTCAAATCAGAAAAACAACCGGGGACAAGCAGACCGACAAAACCTGGATGGGAAATAAGATTGGACACCCAAATACGCAAATATTAAAAAAGAAACCAAAATGATCACTAGGAAGAAAGCAATGTGGAGAAAACGGAATATTGGAAATGTAACTGACAGGGAGAGGCTAAACAAGAAACATGAAGAACTGGACCAAAAAATAAAAGCAAAAGAAGCGAGATTGAGACGATATAGATATAAATCTGAACAATGCAAACAAAACAGAACATTTGAAACTAATGAAAGCCAATTCTACCAAAATGTGAACGAAGGAAAAACAAAAACAGAACAACGAAATCCGACAGAAACAAAACGCTACTGGAGTAAAATATGGGAAGAGCGACGAGATCACAATAGAAATGCCGAATGGCTGAAAGACATGAAGGAAGAGTTACAACAAATAGAAGAAGGAACAGCGAATGAAATCAGCAACGAAACCCTAAAGAAAACCATAGGAAAAATGGCAAACTGGAGAGCACCAGGGCATGACGGGATACACGCATACTGGTTCAAAAGAATTCACAACCTTACACGAAAGGCTAGCCCAAAAACTTGAGAAGATGCATATAGGAAGCAAGCGTACCAAACTGGATGACAAAAGGTAGAACCACACTGTTACAGAAGGACACGGAGAAAGAAACCGTCCCTAGCAATCACGCGCCAATCACGCGCTAACCAACTATGTGGAAGATACTGACAGCACAACTGAGGGAACATATCTACTACTCCCTGAATAACCGTGGGCTCATCCCCGAGGAGCAGAAAGGATGCCAAAAAGGAAAAAGAGGAACACATCACTTGTTATATATAGATCAAAAGATCCCAAAGGAGGTAAAAAGGAGGGGAAAGAATTTAGCCATGGCATGGATCGACTACAGAAAAGCGTGCGACAGGATATCTCAAGCATGGATAATAGAATGCCTAAAAATGTATAAAATACCAAGCAGTATCACTAACGTAATAGAAAATGCAATGAAAACATGGAGACTGGAATTGACAGCTGATGGACAACACGTAACAGAAATTAACATACAAAGAGGCATCTTCCAAGGAGAGTCACTATCACCACTACTGTTCATCATAGCCATGATGCCCTTGAACAGTATTCTGAGAAAGTGCCAAGCCGGATACAAGTTCTCCAATACAGAGGAAAAAATGAACCACCTGATGTACATGGACGATCTGAAACTTTTTGTAAGGACCGAAGAGGAGCTAGAGACACTAATTAACACTACCAGAATCTTCAGCCAATATATCCAAATGGAATTTGGAATGGAAAAGTGCGCACAACTATTTATAAGAAAGGGAAAACTGGAAACGACAGAAGACATGGAATTACCCAACCAAACAGAAATGAGGGCACTAGGGAAACAAGACGACTATAAATACTTGGGAATTCTGGAAGCGGACACCATCAGAGCAACAGAAATGAAAGAGAAAGTTGGAAAAGAATACCTCAGGAGAACAAGAAAACTCCTGGAAACTAAATTATATAGTAGAAACCTAATAAAAGGTATTAATACATGGGCAGTATCACTAGTAAGATACTTTGGGCCGTTTATAGGGTGGACAAAAGAAGAACTGAGACAACTCGACCAGAAAACCAGGAAACTCATGACCATGCATAATGCACTACACCCAAAGGATGATATTGACAGACTCTACGTGAAAAGGAAAGACGGTGGGAGGGGACTGATCTCTATAGAAGACTGTGTGAAGGACACGACAAAAGAACTAGAAAAATACATAATGCAAAACAATGAAAGGATAATTATGGCAGCGAGAGACACTGAAAAAAAACCCCCAACAAAACAGAAAACAGAGAGACAAACAACAAAACGAGAAAAGAGAAAGGGGGAGAGAAACAACTCCACGGAACATTTATAAGTATGACAAAAGATGAGAATAACGAAAACACCTGGATATGGATGCGAACATGACATATAAACCGAAAAACTGAATCTCTAATAATTGCAGCACAAAATGATAAGAACCAACCATATCAAAGCAAGGGTCGATAACACAAGAAAAAAGCAAATGCAGACTCTGTGGACAAAGAGACGAAACGATAAACCATATAGTAAGTGAATGCAGCAAACTGGCCCAAAAGGAATACAAAAACAGGCATGACCAAGTGGGGAGGGTGGTACACTAGGAATTGTGCAAACGACTGCATTTTGAGCGTACAGACAAATGGTACAAACATAAACCCGCAACAGCACTTGAAAATGAAAACCACAAAATCCTATGGGACATGGACATACAGACGGACAAACTCATTCAAGCAAGAAGACCAGATGTTGTAATAATTAACAAGAAAGAAAAATTCTGTCAAATCGTAGACTTTGCTGTCCCAGCTGATCACAGGGTGAGTATGAAAGAAAAGGAGAAATGAAGCAAATACACAGAGCTAGCCAGAGAGTTAAAAGGGATTTGGACGATGAAGAAAATAAAAATAGTACCGATAATAGTAGGAGCACTAGGAACAATTCCGAAATACTTCGAAAAAAGAAGGGCAGATATTGGAATCAGAGGAATAACTTCAAAAGTACAACGACTAACGATAATGAAAACGACTGAAATATTAAGGAAAACCCTTGGATACGGAGAATAATTCAAGACAATATAACGAATAAGCATATCTACAAGTTCTACACCCCCATCATGCATCCCTCCCCCATTGTTTCATCACCATTCCTCCCAATAAAAAAGGGATACCAAAGGGCCGAGAAGGGTCAATAAGGACTGAAAGACCGAGGAGCGAGCGCCAACCAGACCTCGGCTGGACAAGCGCAAACAGAACTGGGACCATGGGGAAGCTAAGTGCCACTCAAATCCCAGTATAAACCAATGGCCACTACCAGCGAGAAATCAACGGTAAGCGGCTGTTGTGATGATGTGATTGGTAAGTTCCTGTTGTTTTGAATCCATTTTTGAGTTGCCTCTTCTCTCCTTATGTGAGGGTGGTGCGTTGAGCTTGCTATTCGTAGACATTATGTTAGCTTTGGCTTCAGACATCCTGGTTTCTCCAAGTTTTTTTTTGTCAATTGATCTTGTGTGTTGACTCCGAGACCATGCAAGACCTAAGTAAAAAGAAATTAATATTTAATAACCATAAATATGTTTTTACAAATTTTTTACATTTATTACAAGGCAAAACCAACTGAAATTTAACCAATAAAATACCTTAAGTATAAATTCCGAAAAAATTATTTTATTGTATTAAATATTTTCTGTTAACCATCCGAATTGAATTTTCTATTATCAGCTTTTTCTTGCAAACAAAATTAAAAGTCAAACATTTTCATTTTTCTCTACATTAAACAACGAAAACAGACTCGTTATTATTTGCTTTAATTTTATAGTTCGTAAATTTCATTTTAGTTTTTATTACACTGCTCTCAATTTCACCCGCTGCAGAACCAACGGAAAAGATTAGATGAGAAATGACTGACAATATAAAATACCCGCTAATTCATTGTGCTACACAGACTAATGACAGCATGGTGATTAGTTGACGATGGATAAGGTGGACCGAGGAGAGGCAGATCTATTGAGTTTCTGGTAAAAGTAACTCGATGAATAGGTGGATGCGACCGGTTCTGGTGCATCTTGGATTTCCGGTCGAGAGTAGATATATTCGGGAGACGCTAGCTATTAAGAGAGATTGGTACAGATCTAAATTCAAACAAGTTAGAGGGAGAAAAGGATTTTAGCGTAAGACAAAGAAGGTCATCACGCAAGTCGAACGATAGAGTTAGTCTTTTCTGAAGTTTTGGAATTAAAAGATAGTAATTTATCTCAGAAGTAGAGATACTAACGATGGAGCCCCAACGTCACAAGTACACGTGTTCAACAAGTCGAATTTATACAATGTCTGTGCCTGTTTCTTGTTGTTATAATGAATGCAAACTGTAAACTAATGCTTCTAACTTGTTCATCGTCAATATTAGAATCGACATGGTAAGAATAAGAAGGCTAAGAATGCTTCACTTAATAGTATCAATGATTTTTATACACACGTTCTTCTTTTATCGTTCTTCTCTGACACCGCCGCTTCCCTTCGCTGTCACAGTTTCGTCTAATGGTTGCTATACAAATAAATCTTTTCATGCTGGAAAAGACACGAGGAGACGTTCGCTGAGAGTTTCTTAAAGGTTTTATTTTTTAGAGAGAATTGATTCACATCATTCTCTTAGCTAATAAATAATTTAACTTCTTTTCTTACTTAAACAAGTAACATGCAGACAGTGTTAAGGGTAAGATTTCGCTCCTAGCGATAGTCAAAGTTTTCTGTATTATTATCGGCGGTGTCTTGATTTGCAAACCTTTATTTTCTTTCTGCTCGAAAAACGTGACTTCATACGCCATTTCGATTCATACCTCTGTTTTGTCTAACTGGTTTGACCTCTTTGTTTTTACCTCAATTTCAACTATCCTTGATTCCACCTGGGAATGATTCTGTTTTGCAAATTGAGGTCATCATGACATGCACTCAATGTACCTATGTTAATACTACCTAATACTACCTAATCCACATTGATACAGGGTACCTAATATATAACAAAAGATAAACCACATCACATGCGCTTTTGAAGTCAGCGAACATCGCAGGCGCAGGCATATAATATAATACAATAAATATACGATACGAAATTTTGATATCTTTCAGGAGAAGCAAATAAATAAATAAATAAAAAACAAATAAATGAAATAAAAAGTAAAACGAAACAAAAACAAACTAAAACCAACATTAAAATTTTTTTTTATTAAGATTTAAAAATAAGTGTTGGCGAATTTTTTCATGTGACATTTACTTATTTTACTTTGGAATTTTAAGATTAATAGTAACCGTAGTAGTAGCATTCTTCTTCTTCTTCTTCTTCTTCTTCTTCTTCTTCTTCTTATTATTATTATTATTATTATTATTATTATTAGTAGTAGTAGTAGTAGTATTAGTAGTAGTAGTATTAGTAGTAGTAGCATATTGCATTTCAAATTGATGATGTCGAAAATATGCTTTCAAAAGTACCGCGGGTTTTTTCTGTTATTTAACAAGTTTATTTGAATAAGTTTCATTTAACAAGTTTATTTAAAAACATAGTCTCTTTACAATTAAAAAAAATGTATTACAAAGCCCTAGTACCACCTCGACGTAAATACCCCCGACAAACAGCAAAATCTCACCCCTACACAGTAGAAATCCCTAAATTCCAGAAAGCTTTCCACTCTAATAGTTTCTTCCCTTGGATTGCTAGACTTTACAATGCACTTCCGGGTTCCTGTTTCCCCGACTGTACTGACATGCAGAAAATCAAGTATAATGTAAACAGACATCTTGCTGCTCAATTCTCCACATAGTACCCTACAAATTATATCCCCGATAGCAGCCCTCTACATCAAAGTGGCACTGTGCCTGGTTTGGGACGAAAATACAAAATAAAAAAAATTGGTGAGATGGCTCTATCAGACTTTGTCTATATTATAAAGAAATATCATTGATTATTTTTTTCAAAATGCATTGGACTTTTGTTTTTAATGTTGTTGATTAAAGAGAAAGCTTTTTGAATGAATATGTCTAATTCTCAAGAGGAATAACGTGCTAGAAAATCACTATATTTTTATAAAATCACCATTCGCCCATGCATGGAGCATTGTTGTCACACCTGGGCTGATGCATCTACTGCTAGTTTCTCCCTAGCTACCAAAAAAGAATCTAAAATATATTAGGTTCCGAACCGTCAACTAGTTTACTTGTGAAGAAAACCTGGCTAGTAGAGGTGGGAAGCTTAGATCATTTTTTTTATCCTAACTGAAGCTTAGGTCATTATTCTATTCTAACTTGCTACGTGAAAAATTTCACAAATATTTTAAAAAGATCGAACATAACACGATTTGGTTCTTTATATTTCGAACCGACCGATAGCCATCTGTCTTGAAGTGAGGATGAAGGCGAGGACAAAAGACCTCCATCTTCCTTAACCGTAGCTAGGTTATCTAATTCCTTCGACAAGTTATTTAACAATCCGAGGAAGTTGTCCACTCGTTTAAACAGTGCATCTTCTATCGTTCCAGAGGCATCGTATCACTTCTTGAGTCGATCTCATATTCTAAACTCTCTGGCTGGGTGGTTCAGGTTAGCTGATGTAGGTATTTTATCATGTTTTCCAGACTCTTTATGAAGCCATCTAACAAAAAGATCCATCTTTTCGCTATATGTGAAGCCGAGGTGTCTGGGACACTATAGAAGGATCACTTCCACGCCCTGTAGTCGTCTAGTTTTTCGTTGAAAAGAAGCAATCCAGTAGTGATGTACCCCACAAGATCCGATGTGTATTGAGACACTGAAGTATTTTTGTTGTTAGTGAGGCACTGATTGTAAGATGGTTGGACACTCTCTACATATGAGGGTGATGAGTAATACCTGGGAGGTATTGGGATGGGTCGATCTCAATTCCTCGGTCTAAAACGGGGAAGTAGGTTGTCACGTTTAAACCAAATTTGCTGCTATTCATAGACAATATTGATTATGAAGTTATCCAGTCGCCACTTGTTTGAGTTAACTTGCCCGATGAGCTAAATATCATCTAACCTGTGTGTTTGCGTCAGCTGGCTTACAGCCAAATTTCAATTGGCTGCAGCAAGTCCATTCGTTAGATTTATTTCCGTTTCCTTCAGATTCCTTGTTTCAACAACAGCGGCAGCCTCATTTCGGGCAGTAGTTTTACCAACACAATTTTTTGTTTTACTAACACCATCTCAGCTTCTTATCAATAAAGTTTAAACTTATATTGGTTGCCTCAGTCCATACTTGGGCGATAGTAGCAGTAACAGAAGACATACGCTCTGCTTGAATACCAAGGGTAGCCAGAGGTATAAGATTTTGGTCGATTGGATGTGTTGTCCCTTATTAATTGCTTCATTAAAAACGAATTGTATGGACATTACTGTTATTAGGGTTGTAGAGTTATTGTTGTTGAGTTACTGTTGTTGGGTCAAAACTCAAAACTCAAAAATCAAAAATCAAAACTCAGAGGTATGTTGATGTTAGACACAGATTTACTGACCGCCCAAAATGTTTCAAACTGAAAAAAAGTACAGAAACATAATTTCACACACACGTAGATACAAAAAAAGGACGTTAACAGAGGCAACAAGTCTAATGAAGAGAACCGTGGATTTAATAACACGAAAGATAAGCCTATAAACAATGAAAGAAAGTTTGAAATGCAAATTATATCAGGTGAAAGCTGACTTACAAGCGAGGAAAAATTAGAACTCTCTTCATTCCTACGTGTCGTTTCAGACTTTCATCAATTTTCTGTACACGTATCTCTTGTTCTACTCTTAACTGCTAAGGACATTTTCTATTCACTATTTTGTTTTTATACACCATCACTACATCACTACAGCACCGCAGCTCAACTAAAAGAATCTGGTCATGTATATGTCTTCGAGAGAAGATAATGCGCCAGAATTTAACATGATAAAACCAACGAAGAGAAAATTAAACCTCGGCCATGGATAAAAGGTAAAAAAAGCACACAAATAATATTCAATACTGCTATTCCATCTTAAAATTATTCGTAGAGAGAAGAAAGTCGATATTCCTACCAATGATACTCAAAACCAACGATATTTAGAGAGAGAACAGCTCAATGTGGTTGCGAAGTAAACATCTACACTATTAGAGAGGGATGGGCACAGACAACGATTACCTAAGTGACGAATCTGAATAGACTACCTAAGAAATAAACTAAGGGAGATAAATGATACAGGCCGTACATTACATTAAACAGAATACAAACAGATATCAAAACCTTCGTTAGTTATAGATTCTATAAAAAAATGCTAATAATTATTTTATTTTTGAAGTATAATGGGGGGGGGGTTCACCTCAAATGCACAAACGGAATGTTCAAGAAAGATTATCGCTACAGTCCTCTGTCTCTACTCTCGTTGCCTTCTCTCCTGCCTGATCGGGAATAATCTGCCAGCACCGAGAAACGAACATCGTTTTATAGGTTCCATCTTCACGCACACACGAGATTACGTGAGAACGGACGAAATAAAAATGCTGGCCGCCATGTTTGTTCTTCCTTTTCTTCGCGTGAACTCTCTCGCTGAGCACCCACGGTAAGACTTGTCTTTCTTGCTTCTAACCACATGCCTCCCTGATCTCAAGATCACATTTCATCCACTGTGGCGGTCGCCTCTCTCTACTTGGACTCTGAGGTGTCTCGTCCTCCTCCTGTGGCTGCACACTCCCCTCCACTGCTTCGCCCTCAACTGGTCTGACGTCGAGAATGTGCCTCGGGACTCCTTCCACCACAATGTTGTTACTAGTGTTCCTTCCAGTCACGCGACCTCTACTCCATTGTGTGGTGCAGTGCGCCCCCGGTGGCTTTACCCATACCTCGTCCCCGAGTTTAATTGTCCCTGTGGCCTCTACTTCTCGGCTTGCCGGCTCCACCCTGGGATGTCTCCAGGAATATGCAAACGTTGACAGTTGCGGGACCGTCTCTGGTACTTGTCCCAGTTTAGGCGACATGTTATACCAGAAGACGTCTTGCTCAGGTGAGGTGCCTCCTCTTTCCGCAACTGCCTTTATGGTGCGGTGGTTTCTCTCCACGATCCCGTTGCCACTGGGTCTGTAGGCAGCTCTGAAAAATTGTTGGATCTTCCATTTCTTCAGTACTTCTGTCACTGCTACTGACTTGAATGCAGTCCCGTTGTCGGTTAACAACTCTTCCACGGGGCCTCGCTCCAAAAACAGCTCATCAAGGATTGCCGCTATTTCATTGCCTGTTCCTCCACGTAGCTTCTTCCATAGGGCAAATCGCCCGGGCCCACAGTCAATCATGGTCAGGTAAAGTCCACCCCTGTAATGGGTGACATCGCATGCCAGTCTCTCCCAGGTCCCACTCACCTCCAATTGGCCAGCTTCATGCGTGCTTGGAGCAGGATCAATCGACTGACATCTGTCGCATGTCCTGACCACTTGCCTCACTTGCTCCTTGGTGATCCTCAGGTCGACTTTTTTCACTAAGTACCAAGTCCTCTCTACCCCCATATGGTGCAAATTGTACAGTTCTCGCACGCCAACATCATCTAGATCTGATGCAGCAACAACATCTTTCTTTGGCAACAGCCAACTCTTCTTCACTCTCGTGAGAGCATCTGCTCGGTTCTTTTCAGAAGCCATCATGTCTACGCGAAGCTTCAAACAAAACTCTTGCATCAGCTCAGCCAGCACCCCAAGCCTGCGCTTCACTAACATCTCTGCACCCCCTTTCGTTTTTATCCTTTTTTCGCTTGAAATGAGAGACTTTAGCCAAGCAAACACCGTGGCAGAGTCTGTTTTGATGCAGATGTCACATAGTCCCTTTTTCAAGGCCAGATGGACTCCTTTTATTGTCGCGTCTAATTCCGCCACATTGATGTGGCTGACGTCATTCTTTTTCCTCAACCAGGCTGCATCTTCTGCAACTACTCCTCCAATTTCCAAAACGACCCCTGTTGCAATGTTGCTCGCATCGCACCACACGACTCCATCCAATGTTCGCGGTACGTTCCAGGTTCCCCGGACTGGGTCTTGCCGTTCTGCTTCTTTCAGGAGCTCTTCCATCATGGCGACCGTTCTTTCTCCCACCTTATCATTCCATCCTCGTCCTTCGGCGTGTCTCTTTATGTAGCTGCATGCTGGTCTAAGCCAGCTAGCAATGGGGTAATGTCCGATCAACTTTCCGCATATGGAAAAAAGTTCACGTCTGTTGAGCTCCTGCTTCAGTTGTGGGATCTCGTTTCCCCTGCGAAACTCTAGGCCGCCTGACGCACCTCGTTTCAGTTTTAGGCCCAAAGCAGCCCCTCCGTCTAATTTTTCCGGCTCTTTGGCGACCAACCCGAACCTCTTCAAATGAGCCACCACCTCCTTGGCAGTTACCACAGTTTATTTCACCAGAATGTCGTCTATGTATGAGCTCACTACCCCATCTCCCTTTCCCATTGTCTCCAGAATCTTCCTGAGGATAGTTGATATAATCTTGGGTGCTGAATTTAACCCGAACTCCACTCGTGTAAGGCAGTAGATTTTGCCTTTGTACTTGACTAACTGATATTTCCAGAGCTTCTTGGCAACATGGAGTTGCAAATAGGCAGATTTTAGATCTACCAACGTAGATGCGCCATTCATCTGCCTCCATTCCCTAATGGTCTCACTGCACACATCTACGGTGTCGCCTCCCGTATGGCACTTAACATGGCCGTTCCGTTCTCGGAAATCCAGGACCGGTCTTACTTTCCCTTTAGTTGTTTGCAGAACGGCCATCAATGGCAAAATGCCCGACTCCACATCATCCGTCCAAGGCATCAGTATCCCCTTCTCAATCCATCGGTCGACTTCTTGCTCAAACTCCTTTCTCGCCCCTCCTCTAAGCGAATTTGTGTAGCACGCCACCCTGTTTGTCAGCGATGGTGCTTGATGTTTCCATGCCCACTCCACCGTCCACCGCTCTCCATCGAATTCGGCTCGGAAGTCCTGATCTTTGATCGACAATTTTCTTTCCTCCCCGGCCTTGTTGATCCCTCTGGGGGCTTTCTCCGTCACCGCGCACTCAGCTAGTCCGTCCCTCACGTTGTCACATGTGATGGTAACACCTCCAAGGCGGCATATAACATCCATTCCAATGATGGCTTGGACGTCAGGCACCAGGCGATCAGTGACAATTGCATGGACCCTCATCCGACGTTCAGCAATATCAATAGTGACGGTCTTCCTCCCTCGACACTTGACTCGCGACCCATCGAATGCCACTACTTCACCCTTCCCTTTCCATCTTCCGACCAGGGTAGTGTGCACCATGGTAGTGGTGCAGCCAGTGTCAATCAGGGCCATAACTTCCCGTCCTTCCACCGCAATCTTCTGTTTGGGCATCTGCTGCGGGTGCGCCTTTATTCTCGAATGGGGGCGGCCGCTGGCGCGTCGACCTCCTCTCGCCAGTTTCCCGAACTTGTGCATTTTACCGCTAAATGGCCTCTCCGATTGCATTTGTAACACACTGTCCGTTGCAAGAACTTCCTGCAGTCTCTTCTCATGTGTGGTTCCCCGCATTCGAAGCATGCGATCCCCGGGTTCGGCAGATTCCTGCCCACATCCTGCTGTACCATTGCTGTCGTTCCTCCAGGCTTCGTGGGCTGGGTGCTCACCAAGATTTTTGCAGTTTTAAGCAGCTCACTCACATCCAGCGTCTCCAATCCCGGTACCTGCTGCAACCTTTTCGATATCTCTTCCGGGAACCCGGTAACAAAAGTCATCTTGACTACGTGACTCGTGGCGTGTCCCCTGATGCCCGACAACTCAACCAATCTCCTTATCTCATTCGCGTAGACATCAACATATTCACCAGTCCACCTCTTCTCTTTCAACTAATTAAAGGCCTCGAAAGGCCCCTCTGCAAAAGCTTCGATCAGTCGACCCTTGATGGCGTCTGCGTCACCCTGTTCCCGCTCGCTGAGCTCCAAATAGAGGGCCAGTGCGCCCCTTCTAAAAACGGTGGTATTACTGCGGCCACATCATCCAGCCTTTGAATCCTTGCCACAAGGTCCACTTTTTTAAGCCACGCCACCACATCACCGTCGCCATTAAAAGGCTTAATCATGTTGCTTAAGCTTGCGTTGGCCATCGCCGAAATAGCTTGAAGTATAATGAGGGGGGGTTCACCTCAAATACACAAACGGAATGTTCAAGAAAGATTATCGCTACAGTCCTCTGTCTCTACTCTCGTTGCCTTCTCTCCTGCCTGATCGGGAATAATCTGCCAGCACCGAGAAACGAACATCGTTTTATAGGTTCCATCTTCACGCACACACGAGATTACGTGAGAACGGACGAAATAAAAATGCTGGCCGCCATGTTTGTTCTTCCTTTTCTTCGCGTGAACTCACTCGCTGAGCACCCACGGTAAGACTTGTCTTTCTTGCTTCTAACCACAATTTTTAATACAAAAATATTCTAATTCGCTAATTTATTTTAAATCCCAATGCCCCTGAAACTGTTGGCAAACTGTCAGGTGTTGAATAGTATGTGATATTAGGAGTTACTTAGATAACAATTCTCGTAGATGTTTCTAACCGAGTCGGTAAGAAATCACAGGATATTTACGTATGCAATTCATCATTCTTGTAATGAGTAGCTCCTTCCAAAAGAACACTTCGTGTTTAGTGTCTCAATGTTTCACTCTCATTCGTGATGGCGCCTCAGGGGCAGACAACTCCACTTTTAAGTGAAGTGCTTTGTCTAATTAAGAAAACAACAACAAATAAACAGAAAAACAAAAACACTCCGTTTTTGTTTTTGTTCTTATTGTTAACGAAGTCTCGTTTTGGTGATCGTTAATAAAAAATGTGATGTCGAGCTGAGTTGCTAGAGAATAACGAAATTATAGAACTTTGTAAAAACGCGCAATAGCAGCTATTTATTTTAGCAAATAGTAAATAGCACTTGTACAAACAGGTGGAGAAATTTAATATCCTGGTACACTAGAAAAATAGCTGAATAATTCTTTCGTTCTAAAAAGTCCCTGGCTTCTAATGCAACCCAATTTGATGAATAATGGTAAAAGGCAATACACATATTAGTTAATTAATAAAATGTATATTTTCAAAACAAATATGCAAATTAGTTATCTTGTAACTTATATTGCATATATATATATATATGCAGTATATAAAAATGATCGTTCGTCAATTGTTCATAGCTGAATTAGCTTGAAATAGGGCCCTTGGATTTTATCGTTAGTGCAAGAAACAGATCCCACTTTCGCATTTATTAATCTAAAAGATATTTATTTTTGTTTATTCATATACTTGTTATATCTAACCACATTTGATTATTGGAAAGGTACTTTTCCTCTACATTTCATATGCATATATATGTGTGTGTATGTGTGTGTACGCATACCCAATGACCCGCTGCCAAATACTCATATACGTGTGTGTATTAGTGTGCGTTTGTTTCTTAATCAGAAAATCTATGTGCGTTCATTAGCTGGCAGAGACTACTGATTGAAACTTTTATCCAATCAAGACTCGATACATACATGCAACATTCACCGCGCTGCTACTTCCAACACCACTTGTGGCAACTGAATCGCGAAATAATTGAAATGAACGCTAAAAAGCAAATGGCCCGAATAAATCGTCCCCTTTCTTTCTCTCTCTCCGTTTCTTTTCAATTTACTCTCCTCGTCACTTTCTAAAGCAAGTTAGTTTTCACAGGAACGCGTTGACTCACAGTGTTTTCAACGAATGAAAACGTTTCAAATATCAAAAGTAACAAGACTATGTCAATGTAACAAGCTGGCGTGAACTTAAAAACTCCTTTAAAACGTGGAAACAAACAGCTAGAGACTTTTCCAGCCGGTCACACCAAACTCAAGAACGTATACTCACCCTCCGATCAGGTGAACAGAAACGAATTTGCTCTTTACAACTATACACGCAATAAAAAGAACAAGGTAAACCAACACACATACACAATGACACGCTGCACAAGGCATAATCTTGACGAATTCTCACGAGAATGAAACGTGGAATATTATGTGTAGCTTCATTGCCATATATATTTTCATAACTTACTACCTAACTCTACATATGTATTGAGCACTGTTGAAGTAAATACTGAAAATTTACGCATAAATTATATCTTTGTATATTAATTTCTGTAATTAAATGAGTAATCACACATATATATATGTATATATATATATATATATATATATATATATATATATATATGTATATATGGCCGTGTATGGCTAATAAATACGAAATCAGCATTAATAAAACATAAATATATATATATATATATATATATATATATATATATATAAGAGAGGAGAAGAGTTGGGAAGAGTATATACAGAGAGGTAGACAGAGATAGATAGATAGATAGATAGATAGATAGATAGAGAGAGAGAGAGAGAGAGAGAGAGAGAGAGGGAGGAAAAGATAGAGGATAAAAACTTTTGTAAATATTGCTAACGCCATAAAATGATTGTTTTTTCTGCATATAAAGAAATGGAAAAAGCGATAAGAGAGAGAGAGAGAGAGAGAGAGAGAGAGTGAGAAAGAGAGAGGGAGATAGGAAATAAAAACTGTTGTAGGTAGTGTTGACGCTGTGAAATGTATGTATTTTGTTCGGTATAAAAAGAAATATAAAAAACCGAGCGAGTGAGTGAGAGAGAAAGAGAGCGAGAGAGAGAGAGAGAGAGAGAGAGAGAGAGGGAGAAAGAGAGAAAGAGAGAGGAAAAAGAAATGTAAAAAGTGAGCGACTGAGAGAGACAGCGAGAGAGAGAGAAAGAAAGAAAGAGAGAGAGAGAGAGAGAGAGAGAGAGAGAGAGGGGGGGGAGAATAAAAACTTTTGTAGCTAATGTTGACGCCATGAAATGTTTGTTGAGTTTTCTTCGGAATCGCGTGAAATATTTTCTTCTTTGGCATACAAAGAAATGTAAAAAGCGAGAGAGAAAAAGAGCGAGAGAGAGCGAGAGAGAGAGAGAGAGACAGAGAGCGAGAGAGAGAGGGAGAGAGAGAGAGAGAAGGAGAAAGAGGGAGAGGAAATGAAATTGAAAACTTGTGTAGATATTGTCGACGCAGTAAAATGTAAGAAAATGAATGCAGCAATTTACTCAGAGGACAAAAGTAGGTATCATTGCGACACCATATTTGAATGGTACATTAGCGTTCATTTAGCATGCGAATACCATTAATCCGGAATATAAGAATGGTCAGAGTTTAGCCAATCAGAATGAGCGGAATTAGTCTGAGGAGACTTTAATATGTTTGAATCGGAAAAGGGAAATATTATATTATGTCTATGAGTTTATGATCCAGTTACGAAGAGTCCAAGCACAATATATATATATATATATATATATATATATATATATATATATATATATATATATATATATATATATAATGTGTATATTTTCACCCGGTGTTGACTAGGGGCGGTAGGAGGACTTGATATTTAGAGGGAAAAAGAAGAGCTAATTCCTCTTAATGTGGTTACGATTGTAATGACGTTGCTCCTAGGATGAAATATAGGAATTTTATTATAACGACTAAAGGTGTCTAAAATGCTGTTCTAATGTTACATAAGATGGCTTATAATCTACACATAATAAATTCATATGTCGCATCTGTTGTTGCAAACCTACGGTACTTTGGTCTAGAGGATAATTTCTGCAATCAAAATATTATTATATGCAGATATTGCACCCAATATATAGTAATGAATTAAAAAGATAAAAAAATGACTCGTGCACCACCACCGAGAATCGAAATCAAAACGTTTAGCTTACGATTCACTTTTTCCTTTGACGTTAATACCTGAGCGATGAAGACATGTTTACTGCAAAACTAAAAATTAAAGTATGAACCAATAGCTATTATGCTACGCATGCATATTTGGAATGCTGGCGTTCGACCTTCACCTGACAAATTCCATTTCTTTAGCACCAATTTTTCCCGGCTAAAACCCAAATAACATTTTTTTTCATCGGTTCGAATACCCTATTTATTAAGTTTCATATCTGTAGACCAAAAACTGATAGAGAAGTTTGGTAGGCAAAATTATAGGCAAGTATATATACGCATGCATAAATATATATAGAAAGAGGTTTGTGTTTACTATAACCTTTTTACGCAAATATTATGCAAGTATAAATCATGTAGAATATCTGCATGAATATAATTACATGTCATAGTTAACTAAAGATGATCATTCCATAAGAAACCCGAAAAAACTAGTAAGGAATTAATTAAAATGAATGTTTAAAAGAATATGCAAATTAGCTAGATCTTTTGTAGATGAATGCAATTGCGCGATCCATGTATAACAAGGTTTATTTTCTTTTTAAATAAATAGAAAAAAGGCTTTTTAATATGATTATCAATACACAAAAAAACAAAAGCAAATTTATACGAGTATAGATAGATATAGACAAATATCAATACAAAGTTGTTTTGTTTTAATTTCTTGTCTCGATATTTGTTTACAGAGCCAATGTGTGTGCGAAGGTAAAGGTCAAACTGGTGTCAAGGTCAAGGGAACGGTGTCTTTCTTTTCTTTTTTCGCAGTAAAGTTGGTCAGGCTCCTTATTCCCTACTTAGTCCGTAATATTTATAGACATTGTATACATTAAATATTGGTATGGTTTTTAGCAATACGCCAAAACGCTATCATCATCTTAAATGGACTCTGCCAAGTCGAGGGACTGCGCCACAAAGTTAATCATTTTCAACCGGCGTTCATGAATAAATAGAAGATGGCTATTACACAGAAAGATACTTATCTATGTTTATACAGGTGCTCTTGTCATTAGCCGTGTTTATTATTTTCTTGTTTATTTATTTTTTAATGGAGATACGGCAACAAATATGACGTAACCGAACGCCACGATTTTCGGCATGTGCGCGAAAGCATTCATATATTTCAAAAACTTCAAAAAAAAAAAGACGATCTTCAAAAAAAAAAAAAAAAACACCAAAAAAAAAACAAAAAAACAAAAACAAAAAAACAAAAAACAAAAAAACAAAAACAAAAACGGAGTAGATACGGCAGATGGTAACGTCTTCACATGTTACAAGTTTTTCGTCTGCTCATGGCATCATTCGACGTTCCAGGACTAATTGGGCGATAGACTTTCATTATTTACGGTAGAAGTTGTACGTTATTAGCAAGAAACTAAAACCATTTCCTTGTCCGCTCGTAAAGATTAATGGATTTGATTAGAAAAAAAAAGTTGCATTATTTGGATTTGTAGGACTACTGTCCTTACTTTGTGTGCTATTTTTACAACGTTTTGTTCGATGTAAATTCCGACTTTCTTCAAATGTATTTTGTCGAACTCGGGAATCTACACGGAATTTCATTTAAAGTGTTATGAAAATGACAGTCAAGGTCAAAGGTTTACATTTATTGAAACATTGTGAAAATAGCATTCAAGATAGAACAGTATTCTGAAAAATCCAAATAATCAATCCTCATCTAAAAAATTCCAAAAGAAAAATAATTTGTGGTGACGATTTAAATCATTCCTTCTGCTATTGTCGCATCATTGTGCCGTTGAGTGAGTTTGTTGCTGGGCTCATGGTTCGCATCCTGAAACCTGGAACCTATTAATGTTTGTAGCAACTGGGTTCAGACAACTGATCGGCTTAGAAGACAAATATGTCTGACCTTGCTAGCAGTAATGAGAGGTGCGATATGGAGGTCTCGCATGAAAGTGGTTTATGGAGCTGAGGACTTTGCTCCTCTCGACCTTGTTCGAATTTTTGTTTTTATTTGAAGGTTCGTATTAGGACCTAGAGGGTTAAACTCCCTTCGTCAGACTTTCCTGAAAGGTGGGTGTTTGTTGCGCATGCCTGTCGTATAAGGGGTGCAAGACTTGAGTGGCACTTAGATGTGCCTTAGGCTTGAGGATTTTGGGTTCCAAAAACAAACGGTTCTCAAAGTCAAATATAGAGTTAGCTTAAGTTCTACTTTTAGACACTTCAATTTCATAACTTAGCTAGTGTGTGAGAGGTATCTTCAAGACCTCCCTTTTTTTCTCAGACCCCAAGTAGGTTACAGACCATGCGATTTGCCAGAGATGCGGGTTCCCTTGCGATATTTTCGTAACAGGTGTTAGTAATAAAGCGATCGGACCCGCATCACCTTTTTCGACTGGCAAATCCATGTATTTGCCACTGTTTTATAAGGGGGGGGGATCTTATTACTAACACCGTTCCCTTTCTTTTCATTGTAAATATAACTTTTAATTTCTTTATTCAACTCCAGCCCCCCTTTTTACATATTGTATTACATTGGGTTTAAGTAGGTTAATCATAGTATGAGTTTTTGGTGATTAAAAAAGGATGTATACGCTGATGGATGCATAGTATAAATGTATAACCTCGCTAAAGTGGTGACCCCTTCTTTGACGAACACACTATCTGTGTACAAAAAACAAAAACAACAAAAAACAAAACAAAATAAAACAAAACAAAAAAACAACAACTCAACCTAACGTCGGTTTAAACATCCTACTGGAATTACAAAAGAGCAACTGGTTCAAACAAAAAGAGAAATGTTTTGCTTCGGACGAACAGATTATTCGTTGTTGTAAGGTTTAACTTAAACTACATTGAATATTTTGCTTTAGTTTAGTTTGCTTTAGAGGTGCTAAAATGAAACACTGCTTCAGAGGAGATAAAATTCCGAGCACTAATGCAAGATGAACACCGAGCTTTTGACTTCATACGAGATGTAAAGAGTCGGGTTCTTCAAATATCGACGACACCCTTCAGGACTTTCAAACTTTCACCGACGACTGATTCAACAATCACGAACCCTCACGGATTTTCGTCAAGCACATAAAATCCATGGGCATCAATAACAACCATCATAGAAACCACACCAGTATAAAACGGGTTAAGCTGCTACACACACATTGGAAACCTCGACAACTGGGCGTTCGTTGATTCAACCAACGCATAAGGAACTCGATCAACACGAACGATGCACACAAATGGGTACAAACTCGCCTGTACTCGGCACTGCAGACTCGCTTGCAAGCTTTTGTGTAACTGACCTCATCGCTTAAATCCTGCAGATGCACTTGCAGACTAAGAATGTGCGGACCCACTTGCACTCCCCCAGCACAGACTCTGCAAACGCACTAGACTCTGCAATCGCTTACTCTGCAAACGCACTAACAGACTAAGAACACAATTGTGCAGATCCACGTGCAGTCGCCCATCGCTTTCAACCTACTAACGAGCAATTTTCAACCCTTTACAGTCACCAATAAAAACAACTGAACAGCCAACTCGACCATACAAAACAAGAGCAGATAGGACAGTTCACTGGTCCAAGAAACTCGCAAGAGATTACTGTACCTAAATTCTACGACCACCTTCTGCTACAGACGCATCAGTGGAATACTGTTGCCATATCTGGGCAGGAGCTGCTAAAAACAGCCTATCCTGCCTTGACAGAGTACAAAATAGACTTCGTGGCTTAGTGGGGGATGCCCTTTTCTCTACCCTGCAACCTCTCTCCCACAGAAGAGACGTTGCGAGCCTATCCTTGTTTTATCGTTATTTCCATGGCAGGTGCTCGTCTGAACTCCAATCTCTGGTCCCCCCTCGCCAATCTTTCATGAAAAACACCCGTCTAGCTGAATCCACTGTGAAAAATTTCCCCCACTCTATATCTGTGCCTAAATCAAAACGCGGATTCCATGAACAAAGCTTCTTTCTTAGAACTGCACGCCTGTGGAACTCTGTTCCGTCTGCCTGCTTCACTCCTGACTACAACTTGGATGTCTTCAAGTCCAATGTTAACAAATTCCTAATGAACCGCCCCCTTAAGTAAACACTTCATCAAATCTCCACACTAACGTAATGTACTTGCAATAACCCTTATCCCTGAGTGGCTTCCGGGCGTGATCACTGTGTAAAAAAAAAACAACAAAAAAAAAAGTTCTTGGTGGGGAGCCCTGTACCAGAAGAGATATTTCCCTGAGAGATCGAGCGAGAGTTAAGCTAAATTACATATAAATCGATTCACGCAAAGAGCATAAAACCGGTTGACGTCTAAAGTGTAGATATTTTATTTTTATTTTTCTTTATTTACCCCCTTCCTTTCCCCCCTCTAATTGGTGTATTTTCTTCTCTCTTTCTCCCCTTCTTTTCTCCCCCTCTCTCGGTGAATCTGGTCTACTACTTCTGGCTGTGTCTCACGATATTCGATAAAAGGAAGAAGGAAAAAAAAACACAACAGACTGGCAGAAGAAAAAGAAGGCACCAGAGCGGTGTGAAGCTTTTGAAAACACCAGAGCGGTTTTGCAACGTTTGAATTACACCAGAGCGGTGTTGCGACGTTTGAAATACAAGAAGAAAGTAATATTAACCATCGAGATTATTAAACTTACCAAACAAAACCTGAACGAAATCGAAATCAGATACAATTATAAATCCGAGAAACAAGCAAAACAAAGTCTGTTTTCAATTTCCCATGATAACAGTTGGAATTACTATTTTATTCGATAAAATAGTATCTATACGTTATTTTCGGATGAATATTAATTCGATGTTAAATAACCAAAGAAAGGGTTAATATGCCGTGAAAAACAAAAAACAAAGTAAAAGAAATAAATTTGGTAACGGATTCTCTGATTTATTTCTAGTGGTGAGAAGTCAGATAAACTCAATTGGAAACTGCTAATGATTTATGCATCTTAATTCTGCATTGAATAACACAAAAAATGGTAAGAAGTGTTGACGTGTTCCAACTACACCGAATTTTTTTTTCTAAAAGTATAATTGTTAAAAGAGTTCTTAAGAACCGCCAGAGGGACTGATTTGGCAGCCCAGTTGAAATATACAGGGTGTTCCAAAAGTCTTGGGCACATTTTGACATTGAATATCTTAAGGACTATTAAGATATTGGATCTAAAAAGAAATGAAAAATATCAAAAACCTTACAAAAAACTTAATGCATTTAGCTTTAAAATGGAACCACTTTCATCTTTCTACTATTCAGAGTAATGAAGATATGAGGACTTGAAATGTTCCCAAGACTTTTGGAACACCCTGTACATTTCCTTTTCTATCATTCTCTCCTTTTCTATTTTTTTTTTTTTTTGATAAAATTTATACCGGTTTACCTTGGCCTTTATTTTTATGTGATTAAATTTCTTTAGTTTCGTGCAACGGGATAAAATTCGTTGAACGTGACGGTAAAATTCCCGTTAAAAAAGCAGCCGACACATACTATCTGAGTATCCACCGCGACGAAGGGACCTCGCTAAAACCTATCTGCACACGCATCCCTCGTTCTACTCTTAACTTCTTATTGATTTTCCTACTCACTTACTAAAGTTGAAACTTGTGGAAAATTTCCAATTTGTACCTTATTTTTACACACGCGTTTTTAAGTATTTGAAAATAATACACTACTACAGCTCAACCATCCAAAATCGGGCCAAGTATTTGTCTTCCAGAGAAGATGGTGAGCCAAACTTTAACATGAGTTGTTACAACAAAACAGTTCTCTTTTACTAGCATTAATTATTTAGATACGGCATAATCACGTTGACACATCGGTTTATGTTAGATCATTGAAGTTAAGCAATTTTGAGCCTAGTCAATACCAGATAGATGATATTTGGGAATACCAGACGCTGTATATTGACGCCTCTCTGCAAGAACTGTAAAAATCTAACGTCGTCATTTCCCTTGACGGAAATATATATCCGGCTAGAGACCGCTTGTGGATTTGATATTCCCATGATACTTCATCCTTCAGAGGAAACTGGTTCAACCCGTCTACGGTGAAAATCGCTGGCATGTTTTTTTGATTTTTTTTACATTAATTATTACCGCCGTCAATCAAAACAGTTGTATCACAGCGACACATCATCGCCTCAGAATATCCGATTTGTATTGACCGTTGAAAGTATATTTCAATGCGTATAATTGGTAATTCGAACTGATCAGACAAGCGCTACTTATCACTAATCACTCTCGTCTGTCTCCATCTGGAAGGATTTGTTTTTGAAAACATGAAATATGCTACTTGTAATCTTTATATATATATATATATATATATATATATATATATATATATATATATCGTATGTTTGGCATTCACGCGAAAGGCAAAATACTGTTTTTATAATCTGTGATTATGAAAGGTGTTTAATCTGTCGGGACGTTAATTAGTCAAATTAAATAAAACCAGCGGGAGTTGGTGCTTAATTCGGGACTAAACCGGTTCGACATTCTACTTCTCACTCATGACATCACAGCCACACAAGACTTACTCCTCCATCTTCTTCAATATTTAATATACTTTATCGAAATGCTGTCCACATTTTATAAGCAATTACAGACGTTTTGCCCTCCCATGGCGAGCAGATGTTGCACAAGACGTTAAGCATATTCTTGTGAGAAAGTACCCAGATGTATTTATATTTCTTGCCTAACTTTGCAAATACAATTAATCCTGCGTGGAATATTTTTCACAGGGAAGCCATCTTTTTTTTTTCTGCAGAAATTGTATGGTTCAGATGGAAGCGATTTTGCTATCAGCAGCAAATTTCGACTAATAATAAATAATAATGGTCGAATATTACTGCATTCTTTTGTATAGTTCTAAATAACTTATATTTTTAATTCGATTATCCCACAAGTACAAACAGACTATTCTTTCTCCAACTTTACAATATGGCAAGAAAGAAGAGAGAGAAAAGAAGAAAACAAAATACTGAGGATGGAGTTCAGCTCCGAAATATATTTATGTCATAAATTTCAAACAAGTAAAATATTTATTTATTTTCCTCATTACGTTGTGATTTGGCCTTCAAGCGCATTTGATGCGTATTTTATTTTATTCAAATTACATCAACGTTTCTATAATGGAACTCACACCCTTGACGTTAATCTCGCGTTGCCAATGCACAGCTCCAACATTTCAAAATACAACCGCTCAGATACACCGCGCGGCTCTTTATGAACTTTTCTTTTTCCAACTTTACAACATGGCAAGAAAGAAGATAGAGAGAGAGAGAGAGAGAGAGAGAGAGAGAGAGAGAGAGAAAAAATACTGAGGATGGAGTTTGGCTCCGAAATATATTTAAATCATAAATTTCAAATAAGTAAAATATTTGTTTATTTTTCTAATATTGCGTTGTGATTTGGCTTTCAAGCGCACTAGATGCGTATTTTATTTTATTCAAATTAAATCAACATTCCTATAATGGAACTCACACCTTTGACATTAAGTGTTAAAAAATATTTTTCCTTCGAATTTAAGTGAAAAAGGAAATGCATATAAATGAAATAGATTTCGGATTCATTTCAATATTTCAGCCTGAGCCTCTTCATGAATATTTGTGATATTTTATTGTTCTTGCAGGTGCACGCTTTTACCAAAATGAATTTTCGGTACACACACGGCTCAGATATTTAATGAGATGTCAGGTACATTATTGATTAATCAGCGCAGCGAGAGATACCGTCAAGAAGAACAATACAGGAAACGATAAAACCAGAAACAAAAAGCAAGAAAAAAAAGTAGGAAGAGAAATGGTTACATCGACGATTCATAAAAATGACAAAAGAAAAGAATCAAATTGTGGATTTCGCCGTCCCAGAAGACCACAGGGTGAAGATCAAAGAAACAGAAAAAAAAAAAAAAACGAAACAAATATAGGAAACTTGCTAGAAATATGGAACCTGAAGAAAATCATTATAATAGTAATACTTGCAGGAGCATTAGGAACAGTCCCAAAACCTTTGTAAGAAAAGGAAAAAAAAAAAGAAAAAGACTAAGAGAAATCAGAATCGAGAGGTAGACTGAGATTATGCAACGGACGGTAATGCTGAAAATTTCAAATGTGGAAACTAATCCACGGACGGTAATGTTGAAAATTTCAAATGCGGAAACTAATCCACATGAGCAACACATGCTAATCGGACATATATAAACTGCAACAGAAGTGAAATAAAAAAGACGCAACCCAGAAAACTGAAACCGCAAAATTGTAAATTGTCTACTCCCCCCCTCCCACTAAAAAAACCTGTAGAGCCAGCATCGACCAGCACCACACCAAATAGTCGAAGGGTCAAAGAGGATAGCAAAACTGAGGAGAAAAAGCGATAACCAGACCTCCATTGTGTGTGGGTGTGAAGAAGATTGGGACTTATTGCCACTCAAATTCCAGTGATGACCAATGGTCATTGCTAACTAGAAGTAAATGGGAAGCGACTGCTGCGATGATGCAAATTAATTTGCAATATTATCGAAAAGGTGAAGAGTACTGGAAATCTGGGTATATTTGTTGTCATCCAGACTCCAGGGAACACCACCGGTTATTGTCAGTGAGCAATCTCTAATCGTGACCTGTGTAAGAACTACTACTACTACTACTACTACTACTACTACTACTACTACTACTACTACTAACAACAACAACAACAACAACAACAATAATAATAATAATAATAATAATAACAATAATAATAACAATAACAATAATAATAATAATAATAATAATAATAATAATAAAAATAATAATAATAATAATAATAATAATAAAAATAATAATAATAATAATAATAATAATAAAAATAATAATAATAATAATAATAATAATAAAAATAATAATAATAATAATAATAATAATAATAAAAATAATAATAATAATAATAATAATAATAATAATAATAATAATAATAAAAATAATAATAATAATAATAATAATAATAATAATAACAACAATAACAATAATAATAATAATAATAATAATAATAACAACAATAACAATAATAATAATAATAATAATAATAATACTAATAATAATAATAAAAAAAAAAATAAAAAAAAAAAATAAAAATGAAATGACTGTTTTCAAGATGCTTGGAATCTTTACATTCCTCTCAAAAGACTTCACGTTGTGTTGCTTGATTTATGAAACAGCTGACAAACTGAATTTTTTTTTGATTTCCTGAGGAAAAAAGGTCATTCGATTTACAATAAGAAGTCCACATTTTGGAATGATATAAGCATAAACCACAATCATTTTCCCTTACCTCCTTAATGAACTGCCTTCTCTTCCACCCGACTTTGTAGTCTTCCCGTCCCCGTCGTCTTCTCTCAGTCTTCATGCATCCCAACTCTTCTGCATAACCCCTTTCTTCATACCTTCTCCCTTGCATAAGTTCCCCTCCTCTTCTTCATACACCTCTTTTTCATCCTTCTTTTCCTTTATATCGCCTCTCCCCACCCTCTTGCTCCTCATTCTTCACCCCGCCCCCTGCTTAACTCCACCCATCTCTTCTACTTGCAACCTGAAAGATACGCACATATGTCGGACAATTCATGAGACGTCTATTCAAACCACTAGGAGGCATAACTGAAAAAAAAGTCCCATTTTTTTTTTAAAGGACAAAATTTGTTGGAGCTCAAATTACATAACATCGGTTGCGAAGAAGCAATAACTTCAAAATTATAAGTTTGCGAACGATTTCTTTTATCATCTATTTCTGATTTTTTTCTGCCAATTATTATAAAGTTATCTGACAATTTTTGAAAAGTTTCACGTCAACTGAGTAATATGAATATAAATGCGCATGAACCTATTTACTGTTGTTGACCGGTAAATGTCCGGAAGAAAGACACAACTCAATATTTATTGGTAACAAAATATATTAAAAAGAAAAAAAAAATCCAACGAATAAAGAGTGTAGGTATACGTCAATCCGACTGCCAAGTTACTTAACTTATGTATAAATTTTATCTATTTTCTCGATTTTTGACGCGAACATTTTTTTATTACGCACAGAAATGTTAAATTCTGAACCATCCATTAAGTTTCTTCCTCGCCCACATCCCAATTAGCCATACACACTTCGACGTCTCTCCACTTAATGATCAGTCATATCCAGCCTCAATTCACAACACCTTTCCCACCTCCGCATTTTGCCACCATTCCCATCTTTCACGTTCACACTTCATATCCTGGCGATAGTAGCATTTTATCCCACTTTTTATAGTAAAAGGAAGAATTCATTGTTATCCGTAAGGTGAACTACACAACATTAACAAAAAAATTTTAAGCAGAGGAAACATGTCATCGTTAATGGGGATGGGAAATGTATGTAACACGGCAAATTATATATCGGTCTATTAATCTATCTGTATCTCTCTCTCACTCATGCACGAAAGTAACCCGGCTCTGGTTTTTTGTGACTTTTTTTCCCTTCTGATTAGATGGAAAGCTTTATTAAAACCTAAACATTGTCGTCCGTATGATTGTATCTACAGACGACCAACAATCTGAGTTTCTGATGACGACACGGAAGTATCATACTTTATGCACATCACGGACAACCGAAACTTGATAAGTAATAAGCCTTTAGCAAGAAGACACATTTTCCATAGTAACATCCTACGTTAATGCGATTGCATTTATTTCGTTTTTAGGTAAAGTCTTTTTATTATATATATATCTTCATACATTGTAAAAGTAGTTGGAGTTACATTCATGCTCCATTCTTTGTTCTAGTGTTATTTAGCGAACGCCGTTAGTTGGATGGAGAAGTAATTGACGAGTAGGAAGTCAAAAATTTAGTTAACCTTTATTTAGCGGAAGTTGGCAAAACAATGTGATTTCTGGAAAAATGTCAGCATAAGCAGGCAGACACGTGATTGTTTCCAGAAAAGTAAGAACTCATTTATTGCGGACTATTATCCTCATATTTGAGTAGTTATTTCAGGTGGTCACCGTGACGGGATAGGAACTCCGAATCTCCTAACTGCATTCTCAGCAATTACTGGCTTCCATAGTTGTTTATCGTATCACCACGTTTTGGCTAACTAAGCATCTGGCCGGCTTTGGATAGGATTGAAACCACTATCTTCAGACAATGCTCACCTGGAACCGTAGAGATTCAATGTCTCTATCAACTATTCCGACGGGGTTACCACCTGACGAAGGCTAGAGGAATAGTTGACCGAAACGTCGTGAAACAACACCTAAAAGATGAGGATAATAGACTGCAATAAATAAATGAACAAATAATACTCATCTCAAAAAACATTTTAATTAATTAAATAATATATAAAGTAAGAACTGTTCACAATGTAGCAAGATATAATGAGACACGCTATCAGGCAGTCCGCACTTGTAAAAGCTCAGAGATCCCTCACCAAGTTTGGGAACGTTCCAAGTCTATATTTATAAGCAGCTTATATTATAAAAAGTATAGCTAAACATCGGTGTACGAGTGATTGTACCCACAGATAATCAAAAACATGGATTTCCTACAATGAATGAATAGTGGTTGATATACGCAACAGACAACGGAAACTTGTACACACACACTAACACTAATGTCTGTAGGTATTTAATAATTAGTATATTAAATAATTATATCAGTCCCTTTAAGAACTCAGTTCTTATCGTTGAGCACTTTACAGTTGAAATAAAGTCAGTCATTTTAGCTCACATGCACAGATCATGATGTTATAATCGTTAGATCACTCTGACAGACGTCAAGACATTTAAAAATAAATGTTTAAATTTCAACGATATTTCTCGCGGTAAGGGTTGGCCGAGATGATTTGCTCCTTGCTAGTGGAGTCAGAGATGACTTTGTTGACGGGTTTGAATCTCCCAAGCGTCAGTAATCGTGTCACTCTGCACTGATGATTCCTGAAAGGATGAAACACTAGTGTCTCTAGGCATTTAATAATTATTGTAGTAAATAATTATATATATGTATACAAGTTTGTAACACAATGAATAGGCAGAAAGTTTACTTACGATTGAACAACATAAGAAAATGTTCTGATGTTCCGTGTTGGACTTTATTTCTAAACGGATTTTAAAAAATCAGCTTATTGCTCCTACGGCTTCTTCAAAGATTAAAAAATCAACCTCACATTCTAGTGATTGTGTCACAACAAAACGCTGATTTTGATCAGTCACTTAATAAATTTAGAAGTAAATTTTTATAAGTCATTTCTTTTCTAATTGGGCTCTTGAAGATTTTACATGTTTGGTTAGCCTGTTTAGAGTCGAGGGGGTTAAACGCTTGTTGTAGTATTCCATTAAGGCTTTGTTGCCTGAATTGATTCTAATTTCTTTTTCTTTTTAATTGGTATGATAGTTTCTTTATATGAAAAGGAGTGTCAGGAGTTAATTTCATAAACAAAATGAAATTGCTCGGAAGAAATTTTTCATAACATGCACGTCCTCTCTCTCTCTCTCTCTCTCTCTCTCTCTCTCTCTCTATATATATATATATATATATATATATATATATATATATATATATATATAAAGATTTATATGGGTACAAAATTTTATAACGGATTTAAATAGCACTGGGGCAAATGCCATTATTAAAATTGAGGACTTTTTTTTTTTTTTTTTTTTTTGACGTTTAATCAAGAAACACTACAAAGTCTAAAATCAATCTCCAAAACATGTAGTTCAAAATTATTTGAACTGAATGAAGGGGAAAAAAACGTATGAAAAAAGGGGGGGGGGGGCTAAAAAGAATTAAATAAACGGAAGACGTCTTTCGGCCGATCCTTTTCAACAGTAACATCGGCAATTTGAGAGCAAAAAAAAAATATATATATATATATATATCGAGGTCTAAAGACTAAAATTAGCGAATGAGGGGGTGAGATTAATGAGGATTTGAGAAACAGAGAAGCATTCTCAAACCACATCCATAAGTTCAAGATTATGGGTGTGTTCTTTTTGCCTACACAAAGTTGGCTTCCATAGAATAATTGTAACCGCTTCGAGAATTTGACCAGATTTATCTTTCTGGTTCTAGGGGAGAACGAATCCCAGCTGAGGGATTGCCCAGTATGAAAATGTAGCATGGTTAAAGGCACGTCTGGTTGACCTTGCGCACAGTTTCGTCGGTAGTTCAATTGACTCGAAATTTTTTGTGTTAAAGGTTAATCATTTTAAGGCCATTAAATCCCTGAAGTCCAATAAAGAAATTTATATTACTAAACCGGACAAAGGGTCTGGAGTTGTCATCCTTGATAATAGCAATTATATCGAGAAGATGATGACGATACTGGATGATACCTCAAAATTTGAATATTTAGGTAACACCAAAATTAACGATAGGACACTCAAGACTGAAACGAAGTTACAATCTCGCTTCCTACAATTTCGAAAAGCGGGTTGGTTGACAAAGGAAGCTTATGATAAAATCCGACCCGTAGGCTCCCAACGTCCTAGGATGTATGGTTTGCCAAAATTTCACAAAGAAAATATTCCGGTGCGACCTATTCTTTCGATGGTAGGTTCCGCCCAACACGAATTAGCTAAATGGTTAGCTGATATTCTTACGCCTGTTCTGGAGATATACTCGGGATTCTGCATTTCCGACTCGTTTCGTTTTGCAGAATTTATTCGTGAATTTAAGGGTACGTTAAATACTGGATATCTATGTTCTTATGACATATCCAGTTTGTTCACAAATGTGCCTCTTGATTAAACTATCGGGATTTGTGCCGATAGTCTTTATCCCGGTTCCCTATCTAAGCCCTCATTTCCTGAGCATATATTTTTAGAGCTCATGAACTTAGCCACTAAATCTGTTGAATTTAGTTTCAATGGGAACATGTATCGGCAAATTGATGGGGTAGCAATGGGAAGCCCCCTGGGTCCCATATTGGCCAATATATTTGTTGGATTTCATGAGCAACTGTTGTTTGAACAGTGGCCAAAACCGATGTGCTACTTCCGTTATGTAGATGACATTTTTGCTATTTGCTCATCCTCTACGGAAGCTGAAGGGTTGCTAAGACATTTAAATTCACTTCACCCTCCTTTGAATTTTACCATTGAAAGGGAGGCTAATGATTCATTGCCATTCTTGGACGTTCTGGTTGAAAAATCTGGCATGGGTTTTCTAACCAGTGTTTATAGAAACCCCACTTTTACTGGGCAATACCTCAGCTGGGATTCGTTCTCCCCTAGAACCAGAAAGATAAATCTGGTCAAAACTCTAGTACATCGTGCTTTGAAAATATGTTCCACGATAAAATTAGATACGGAACTTCAAAGTTTAACTGAAATCTTTTTGGCCAATGGTTATCCTCTATACATCATTCAAAAATGTATAAAGGAAAAAACTCTTACATTTAAAGGTGGAACACTTTTGAGCCCTCAAAAATGTCCCGTATATGTGAAACTCCCTTGGATTGGCACTAAAAGCCAAGAGTTTTCACATAGAATTAGTACAGCTGTTTCTCGTTGTTATTTTGCAACGAAGGTTCGAACAGTGTTTGGGATTAGAAATGCTTTCCCTCCTTTCGAAAAGATAGTATTCCCACCACAGAATATAATATGGTAGTATACAGATTTCATGGTCAGTGTGAGGCTGACTACGTGGGACATACTATTCAGCGTTTGGAGGTGAGAATTTCCCAACATGTCCCCCCTTCGATACGTAGGCACAAACAATGGCCAACATCCGGGCGTTTACATACTCATAGTTCGGCCATTGGTGAACACTTATTAAAGTGTCAAGTCTGCACTGGAGGCTATTCGGATGGAGCATTCTCCATTTTACACAGAGCCCGCTCGAGAATACTGTAAGAAATTCTCTTACTCGTTTTTGCCTATGGCAGAATGAAAGAGACTCAGAAAAACAATAAAGACTCACCTTAAATCCAAGAATAATTTTATTTACAAAAGGGTAAAAAAGGAGTCCATATTGCAAAAGAGTGCCCTCTTTAGCTTCTGCCAAATGGCGGGTAGTTCTTGCCGAGAAAGGCGAAGGTAGTTGTAGTTCATGCCTTGAAAGGCGAAGGTAGTTTTCTTTTTGTGAAGATGCTGGTAGACTCGGCCGCTCGTAGAATTGGTTTAGGGTTCGCGAACTACTTCCAGACTGTCGATACGATCAACGCACTTGCGATCGATGATCATAAAATAATATGCCCTCTTGCGGGCAATGATAAAGAAGTAATTAATCCGTAGAACATTTTAGCCTCCGGCTAATATCCGCATTTAAATGAGCGGAGAAATAAATGGGTAGAACCATGCCTTAGTTCATTTGGCATGGAGCGAGATTACGCGCGTCTGCTTGGCACGACGTCAAGTTGAAATCTGTTTTTTGGAACACAAAATTCCCGCCACTTCTGAATCCTCCGCAGCAACTGGACAACGCAATACCATTGGTCGAAATAATCGCGTGATTTACAATCACGCGGTTATCGCCCTTGCATTCTGAAATTTCTAACAATACATTTGAAAATTCTCGAAGCGGTTACAATTATTCTACGGAAGCCAACTCTGTGTAGGCAAAAAGAACACACCCATAATCTTGAACTTATGGGTGTGGTTTGAGAATGCTTCTCTGTTTCTCCAATCCTCATTAATTTCACCCCCTCATTCGCTAATTTTAGTCTTTAGACCTCGATATATATATATATATATTTTTTTTTTTTTGCTCTCAAATTGCCGATGTTACTGTTGAAAAGGATCGGCCGAAAGACGTCTTCCGTTTATTTAATTCTTTTTAGCCCCCCCCCTTTTTTCATACGTTTTTTTCCCCTTCATTCAGTTCAAATAATTTTGAACTACATGTTTTGGAGATTGATTTTAGACTTTGCAGTGTTTCTTGATTAAACGTAAAAAAAAAAAAAGTCCTCAATTTTAATAATGGCATTTGCCCCAGTGCTATTTAAATCCGTTATATATATATATATATATATATATATATATATATATATATATATATATATATATATATATATATATATATATATATTCTATAATATCAAGCTGAACGTCTGTGTGTGTGTGTGTGTATGGTCACAAATAGGCTCCTATATGGTTGACTATTTTAAAAAACTGATTACATATAATGATAGAAGATGTATCGAGGATCAGGAATGGGTATGTTTGATCTGGCAGAACGGTGGTTCATAAAAATTGTGGGGTCTGCGTTCGCGCCTGGTCCCAAAGTATGGAAATAAAAAATGAAAAAAAAAAAAAAAAAAACACGTTTACACGGGTTTTTGATACAGATGTACATAAGAATACTTTGATAAGTATGCTTTAACTTGAATAGGGATGGTATAATAAAATTGTGGGGTCTGCGTTCGCGCCTGTACTCTATGGAAATATGGCACAAACTTTAATAAAGACTTTTCCTATCTATTTGCGTAAGTATACTTTGATAATTATGTTTCAGTTTGAAGAAATATGGTATAATAAAATTATTGGGTGTTCGTTCGCGCCTGACCTCCATAGAATTGAAATATATCACAAAGTTTAACAATAACACCAACAAAACTTTAATGTTAATTCACATTAGCTTTTATTTATTTTTTTGAATTGAATCATATTGTGTCGAATAAATTCACCTCATAAATTCACGTTCTTATTAAAGTAAAAGCAAAAAAAAAAAAAAAAGTCGGAACTTTAGATAATTCTCGACACAGATTTTGCATAATTCTGTTTTTTTCCTTCTCCACTTTCACGTTGCACTCTTTCGAAAATAGATAAATAGATAAATAATAAAAAAATAAGAACTTTATTGTTATCGTGTCAAAAGAAGGAAAAAAATCCTGCTCACATGATTACGTGTTTTTTTTAAACATTTACATGACTTTTTTTTAATTTTTATATCTTTTTAAGCTTTTTTGTCAGTGTACTAGAATGAATTCGGTTGATTACAACCCTGTCTGCGTGTTCTTTACATTACAATAGTAAAACCCTGAATCCGACGGCGCAATACTACACCGTTCAATACTGTAAAACTGAAACGAAGCGGTTCTGCTTAAAAAGGGCGCCATTTTCTTATTCATATGTATATTGATTCTTTGCTTTAAAAAACTAAAGTAATTACGTGTTTATTTTTTTAATATCCCATTTTGCTGTTTCGGATTATTTTACTAAAGTAAGTAAAGCTTCATTATTTTTCAAAACTCTTTTCGTTTCTTTGTTCTTCGATATTTCGTCGATATTATTTAGTAAGAGTGTTTAGCAGAAAAGCCAACAAACGACTACCCGAAAAAATAAATATACAAGAAATCAATGTTACCATAGTCAATCAAAGTTCAGTTCATGGTTTTTGTTTTGTTTTGAAATAGTTTTTTAATGCTCTTTACCTGAAATAATTTCAGCGAACCGAAATTAAAACGAAATTTGAGGCGATAACTACTTAAATGAATTTTTATATAAACTACACATGTCATAATCGAATATTCCTCAAGCACAAAATAATGGAAAACATTAAAATATGCTTATAAATATTCCTTACGTTGACAGAACTCTCTTAAATTGTTAACACAGAATGCTGAGGTGTCCCTCCTTCAAATTGAAAACGGGGCTCTCCATTTCTAAGTCGTTGCGATTTTGATTTTTTTTAAACCGGTTTGTGAATTTAAAAACAATTTTTTTTTACAAACTACTTAAAAATACAAACCAATGAAATTTTCTACAATAAAAGTAACTTTTATTGACTATGGTAACATTTATTTATTGTGTATTTATATTATTATATATATAACATTTTCTCTTTGTAAGGAAACATCATTTTGTTGGCCACTTTTGCCTACGAATGGACACAAAGTTGATATAAAAAATATATTTTCGCGAAAATTATCTTTACTTTGATCATATTTTGCTTAGGATAAAATTTTTGAGTATCAAAACCTATCTTTTTACAACCCCCTCCTTTTCATAACCTATCATACTTTCATCAATCACAGTCCATTTTCTGTAGGCTGTTTTTGAACCCAGTCCACGGCGGGTACTTCTTCTAGTATATATATATATATATATATATATATATATATATATATATATATATATATATAGTAGTAAGTTATGAAAATATATGTCAATTAAGCTTAAAAGAATATTCTGCGGTTCATTCTCGATCATAAGCCTAACGAATTCTCATGAGAATTAAACGCTTAATTGCTATATATATTTCATAACTTACTACATAGCTCTACCTATGTATTGAGCACTGTTAAAGTAAATACTGAAAATTTTTGCATAAAATATCTTCGTATATTAATTTATGTGATTAAAGTCACACACACACACACACACACACACACACACACACACACACACACACACACACACACACACACACACACGCACACACATATATATTATTTTATGTATCTACATAAAATTTTATGTAAATATTTTTAGTATTCATTTCGACAGTGTTCGATACGACAGTTTATCTTTTTGAAAAATATATATACAATTAAGCTACACCAAATTTTTCGCGTTTTATTCTCGTGAGAATTCGCCAAGCTAATACATGGATTCGATGTTGCATTTTGTTTTTATATATATCCACGTGGTACTGTCAGCCAATCAGATTCCTAGTTACTGATACAACCAATTATTATAGCCAATGAGCGTGCTTGCACCTGTTTCTTTGTTGTCTTAGCGAGGATTTCTGTCATTTCTTGCCATCGGAGGTGACCTAGTTTTAATTTTGATGTTTATTTATATTTTATCATACGACCATTTCAGCCCGGCGCTTCCCGTGTGTTTGGATGTGTATGTTGAGCAAAAAAAAAGTGGTAGTAGGAAGGCAGGATCGAACCCGTACCGCGAAGGAGGAAAAGAACGGGGGAAAAACTTGACGTCTTTGTTGTTACGACCACCACTAAACCGTATGTAGGTTTAAATTAAGGCTAGACAATCGAAAAGAGAGGATGACTTTCAAAAATATCGGCGAAAAAACCGACCCCCCCTGTAGAAAAGTGACCAGATGAGGGTGAAGATATTAGTGTTTTTAGCCAATTTTTTTATATTTGTCGTCTGAAAGGTCGAACTTATAAATGATACTAATCTTGTAAAAATCCGTCGCCTCTATCAAAAGTTTTAGGTAGACATGCATACATACATACATACATACATACATACATTTATATATTGGTAACTTTACATTGAAAATTTTCGACCCAAACTGATGAAAAAACTTGCCCTATCTCTGAATACCCTTTATGTAAAATTTAAAATATTTAGACCAGAAATTGTCTGAGTAATTTGGAAGAGACCGCAGAGGTCAATTTTTTAAAACTTTGACCCCTATTATCACCCCTTAAAATTTATTGTTTTGGGTTCAAATCAAGTTATTAAGTTAGATCCATGTCCAAGGAACCTATATCTAAAATTTCAAATGCGTAGATCCAAAATTGTCCGAGGAGTTTGGTAGAGTTCTCAAACGTGAAATCGTTGAACTTTGACCCCTTAATCGCTAAATTCCTGGCCAAAAACCGATCACATCGATTTCCCCAAATCTCAGTACCCTGTATATCAAATTCCGAGTCTGTAGACTAAACATTGACAGAGTTATTGCGTAGGGAAATGTACACAGACACACACACGTTCAGTTTCATATATATATATATATATATATATATATATATATAGATAGATAGATAGATTAGAGTATTTGTTATGTATTTCTTTATTTAATAATATTATGATTATGATTATCATTTTTGCTATTATTATTATTATTATTATTATTATTAGTAGTAGTAGTAGTATTATTATTAGTAGTAGTTGAAGTAGTAGTTCATCTTTTTTGCATTATGTTACGGTAAAGTTTGTATTATTATTATAAAATATATTTTAGGAAAACGGAAAAAATTGAACTACTACTACTACTACTACTACTATTAATAATAATAATAATTTCTATAGAGCACTAGCTTTTTAACCCTCGCTTCGCTAACCCTGCGTCAGCTCTTGCTGTGGGAGAGAAATAAACATCGCTAACTAGTAGTTGTTATAAATTTGGTGCAAACAACAAAAGCTATACAATAAAACTAATACATACATACATACATACATACATACATACATACATACATACATACATACATACATACATACGGCTACTAAAGGGTTTCTGTAAGGTCTGAACACATAAGTCAGAAAGGAAATCATTTTAGTCATTTTCAGTACAACGACATTTGGCGCAGAACCCGATGGTGGAGAAAAACCAGTTCCTCCAAGTTGGATCACTTTCGTCAGATATGAGAAAATAGAAGAAAACAAACCAATCGACATTCTTCAGATGATCAGCAATTTGTGCCCAATTTCAACCGTTGTTTTATCGGTTATCTCATTGTCCACCTGACAAACTCATTACCATTTATTCTCGAGTGACCTTTTTGGTCTTGATAAATGGTGATTCTTACGTAAAAACAACATTTTCAAATGATAGTTCTTGGAATTGCTCTTTCTGCTTCTTGTAGTTCTTTACATTGTACTAAACACTTTCCCACACTTGAGACTATTTATCTCTACAAATCTACACTCAAACCATGTATAGGCTAATGTTGTCATGTGTGTCCTATTTGAAAGTTCTTGATAATGTGCAGCAACGCATCTGCAATTTAATTAGCCGCACTATATCTTTTTCTCTGCAGTCTCTCTCTCTCTCCTCTCTCTTTCCTCTCTCTCTCTCTCGTTTCTTTCTCTCTCTCTCTCTCTCGTTTCTTTCTCTCTCTCTCTCGTTTCTCTCTCTCGTTTCTCTCTCTCGTTTCTCTCTCTCCTCTCTCTCTCGTTTCTCTCTCGTTTCTTCTCTCTCTCTCGTTTCTCCTCTCCCTCTCGTTTCTCTCTCTCCCTCGTTTCTCCTCTCTCTCTCTCTCACACATACAGATACGATGTTACTAGTCTCAGTCTCTTCTATAAATACTTTTATGGTATCCAACCAATTGGTATCCAACCAATTGGTATCTACCCAAAATGTAAAATCTTCAAGAGCCCAATTAGAAAAGAAATGACTTATAAAAAATTTACTTCTAAATTTATCAAGTGACTGATCAAAATCAGCGTTTTATTGTGACACAATCACTAGAATGTGAGGTTGATTTTTTAATCTTTGAAGAAGCCGTAGGAGCAATAAGCTGATTTTTTTTTTTTAAATCCGTTTAGAAATAAAGTCCAACACAGAACATCAGAACATTTTCTTATGTTGTTCAATCGTAAGTAAACTTTCTGCCTATTCATTGTGTTACAAACTTGTATACATATATATAATTATTTACTACAATAATTATTAAATGCCTAGAGACACTAGTGTTTCATCCTTTCAGGAATCATCAGTGCAGAGTGACACAATTACTGGCGGTCGGGAGATTCAAACCCGACAACAAAGTCATCTCTGACTCCACTAGTAAGGAGCAAATCATCTCGGCCAACCTTAACCGCGAGAAATATCGTTGAAATTTAAACATTTATTTTTAAATGTCTTAACGTCTGTCAGAGTGATCTAACGATTATAACATCATGATTTGTGCATGCAAGGTAAATAACCAACTTTATTTCAACTGTAAAGTGCTCAACGATAAGAACCGAGTTTTTAAAGGGACTGATATAATTATTTAATATACTAATTATTAAATACCTACAGACATTAGTGTTAGTGTGTGTGTACAAGTTTCCGTTGTCTGTTGCGTATATCAACCACTATTCATTCATTGTAGGAAATCCAAGCTTTTGATTATCTGTGGGTACAATCACTCGTACACCGATGTTTAGCTATAGTTTTTATAATATAAGCTGCTTATAAATATAGACAACTTGGAACGTTCCCATCAGGGATCTCTGAATTGTCTGATTTATTCCCTGCTTGTTTTGATTCGGCTCGTTTTTCTCGTTAATTTCCTGGTTTCAATCAAATGGATGTTTTTATACCTCATTATAATCAAGTAGCTTCGTCCCAAGAATCGCAGACTTATATTAGAACTCTCTTCCTTCTGGCTGTTTTTCCCCTTCTTTTAACTTTACTATTTTCAAGACTAAGATCAATAGTTATCTCCTGTCTCTGCTACAATCATCCTTACATTAAGTGGTTTCACGCCTTGTGTGTGACGATTTCTATAAAAACTCAATCACACTGTGAAAAGTTAAAAAGAAAAGCAACAATTTTTCTCTACAAAACAACCAAACTAAACACATTGAAGATGTAAAGAAGCTTTATCGAACTTGAAGCATAAAAACGGTGACTAAAATAACCGGATTCAGCATTAAATAATGAAAAAGGTAGAGAAAATGCTGTAAAACAAAACAATTAAACCAAACACCATCAATAAATATTTGGAGCATATTTTACAAAATTACCAGATTTGGCATTAAATAAATCAAAAAGGGTTGATATGCCATAAAAAAAAAACAAACAAAAAAGCAAACAAAAACAATCCTCAATATTACATACTCAGGAGTTTTCATAAACTAAATCCAAGAACTAAAGAACATTGATCAAAGAACTACGAAACTTATTGCTATAGAGTAGGCAATACAGCCGAAACTCTGTTCACCAACTTTGTGCGAAAAAAGAAAGAAAGAAAGAAAAGGGAGGGGAAGACCGATATTTGAAAAAAGAAACGGAATCATTATTAACAGGCGTACAAAATATCGCGATTAGAACCAACTGCAAAACAACAATTTGTGACTCTGTGGGCAAAGAAACGAAATGTGAAACTACATCATATGTGCAAACTGGACCACAAAGAAATATAAAAACAAATACGACCGAGTTGCGAACGTAGTTGAAAGTTTGCCAATTACTGCAAACGACACACATAGACACAAAGCGAAGGCATAAAATATGAAAGGCATAATATGCCTAAGATATTGACTAATAAATAAAATCATGCAAGACAGAAGTCCAGATAATAATAATAATAGCCATTAAGAAGGGGGAAAAGGTTTAGAAATGATAGATACAAACACGTTTTATTGTAGGATGCGATTTGTTGAGTATTATCGGGTACATTATATCCCAGTTAGACATGAAGTGAAATTATTTGCTAATACAGCCTTTGAGACTTTACACGACCGGTCGCCACAGTCAATTGAAAATTTCTTGGGGTGACTGAAAGTCGTAAATCACTCGCCCGCCAGTCGATAAAATTTCTTTAAATAAAGAAACGGGGAAAACTCATTTATTTTACGACCCTCAAATATGCGGTGACTTAGAATGACCTATGTCTCATCATTTGTGAATTCTTTCCTCTCTAGCTGTGAGCCCGTTGGAATATCATTTGAAAAAAGAGTGGTCACGCTAAAGGTCAATAAGAGGTCAAATTTACCCATTCGGCATGTAGTCAAAATGTCGCTTTCATTTAGCTCTTTGATTTTGAAATTCATTTGGAAAAAAAAATTCTTCGACGCTACAACTACATACACTTCATGCTTACAAAAGTAAAGACAAACATTTGAAAGAGGAAAAACGCATCGTCCTGTCAAGCATCCGAAGAAATGATTCTTATTTCTATATAATATGAATGATGCTATATAAAGAAACTGGTGTTGTATTTTAACGTTTTGTTGAATATTTACTGAAATGTTTGTAGTAATAACATAGTTGACTTACAAGAGTTATACCCACGGTAATTTCTTGAATTATTGTAAAATTATTTACTATTATTGACTGAAACAAAGAACAAAGATATAAAGTCGGACGAGTAAAAATATTTTGGGGTGAGTAAATTTTCCTTCACACACAACCGGCGGTCGAGTGATTTAATTTTTATGAGATATAGTCGATGTTGATGAGAGAAGACGAAAAGAAGTGGCGATTTACAAATCAATAAGTTCACACATATATGTCTATATATACATATATTTATTCAATGGTATTAAGTATAAATGTCTTACTTGTTATTTCTGTGACAATATCCAAATATATTTCGGGAAAAGTTCCCCTTTTCAATGGTGGATGTTACAGTTCTATTCTATATATATATTAGATAGATAGATAGATAGATAGATAGATAGAGAGAGAGAGAGAGAGAGAGAGAGAGAGAGAGAGAGAGATGCGCGCGCATGTGTACGGTAGCGATTATTAACAACAGAAAAGATAACAATAAAGTAGAAATAAATTGTAAAAAAGTGATGAATGAAAATATTATGTAAATAAAAAAAATTCTTAAACAAAAAAACGGACAAGTTCAGGTTGGCCCAGATGTTAAATAACAGGTGCTGTCACGTACGTACCATAAATTATGACATAAGATTCATATGTCCCTAGTGATAGCTTTATGTGTACTTTTCTGAAAATGTAATTTTGAAATAAGAAGTAGCCCCCAGTACATCTAACATATAAAGTTATCTTGCCTGATTATTAAGTTCATGCTAAAATAGTACCCTGTCTGATATATCGATACTTGATTTGGACTAATTTACTTTTGTGTGTGTGTGTGTGTGTGTGAGTGAGTGAGTGAGAGAGAGTGAGAGAGAGAGAGAGAGAGTTTAAGTTTCAGTAGTTGGTATTAATATGACGTCGATAAGGTAGAACATTTCGATTTACTACATTTTTTAATAAATCGTTCCAAAACGATTTCTGTCGCCTCGGTGTCTGAAACGGTCCAATAAAGACATTTCAAAAAGACATTAATTTTTTTTTCATTTGAAGAATATTTTGCTGCCAGTTGCTTTTACAGTGAGAAGACAGAATATTTATTGTTTTAAAAATAATTAAATTGTGCAATTTTTAATAAAGAAGAAAAATATTCGTTTTATTTTATTTAAAGTATATTTACATGATAATGATATTCATGCGAAAGAAATTTTTCCTTAATAGCTGTAACCCATACAAAGATTTATTACTTCAAAAGGATTATTATTATTGTTGTTGTTCTTGCTATTATTGTTGTTGTATGCTTCCATACAAATCATCATCAAAGATTTCTCTGCGAACAACCTGTTGTATTTCCTAGAGTCTAGATGCCAACAAATCTCCCCAGATTTCAAGCATTCTCTGTGTCTTTCGATAACATTGCAAATGAATTTGTGTTATCGCAACAACCGTTTACCATTAATTTCCCGCTAGCAATGACTGCTGCCCTTCACTTGAATTTAGATAACAATAATCCCCCCAAAGGTTACAGCCCTCTTCGGATTCATCCAATGAGAGTTTGTTTAGTCCTTTCTCTCCTCGGTCTTTCTATCCTCCTTGACCCATCACAACCATTTGGTGCTAGTTGATGCCGATACTAAAAATTTTTTTGGGCAGGGGAGGTAATTTACAATTGTATGGTTTCAGTTTTCTTGGTTCCATGTGGTGTTTCTCTATCTTTTTTGTTTTACTTCTGTTGCAGTTTCTATGTGGCCGGTTAGCTTTTGTAGCTCATGTATATTAATCTTTGCATTCAAAAATTTTCCTTAGTATTTCAGTGATTTTCATTATTGTTATCCGTTGTATCCTTTCAGTCATTCCGCTGATACTAGTTTTTTCGGAATTATTCCTACTGTTCCTATTATTATTGGTGTTATCTTGACGTTCAAGTTTCAAGTCGTCCATATACATTAGGTTGTTCATTCTTTCATATGTATTAATAAACTTGTATCCGTCTGGGCATTTCCTTACTATATTGCATCATGGTTATGATGAACAGAAGTGGTCCTAGGGAATCTCCTTGGAAGATACCTCTTTGTATTTTTTTTTACCTCAATGATGTATTGTCCTTCAGCTTGATAATCTTGTCTGGTATTTTGTACACCCTTAAGCATTCTATTATTCATGTTTAAGGGATCCTCTCGTACGTTTTCTTGTAGTCGATCCATGTCTTGGTTATATTTTTCTGCTTTTTACCTCTTTAAGAACTTTTTGGTCTATGTATATTAGATCATGTGTACCTTTTTTTCCTTTTCGGCATTATTTTTGTTCCTCGGGAAGTAGTCCAGAATTATTAAGAGAGTGGTAAATTTGTTCGCTCAGTTGTGCTATTAAACTTTTCCACATGGTTGGTAAACAAGTTATTGGCCCATAGTTTCTGGCGGAATGCCGTTTCTGTGCCTGTTTGTATCAGTGTGGTTTTATCTGTGGTCATTCATTCTGGCACGTCTGCTTGGTGTATACATCTTTTCAGGTCTTGAATTAGCCTTTCGTGTAGCGTTATGAATTTCTGAACGACTATGCTTGTAATCCGTCGTGACATGATGCTCTGCAGTTTACTATTTTCCATAAGGTCGTCTTGAGGATTTCCTTGATGATTTTATTCTATGTCCCTTCGATTTGCTGTAACTCTTTTTCCATGTCTTCCAGCCATTCAGCATTTCTATTGTGATCTTGTCCCTCTTCTCATATCTTGTTCCACTAATATTTTGTTTTTGTCGGGTCCAGTTTTTCGGTGTTTTTTCTCCGTTTTGACCGAATTAACTTTCATTATTTTCAAAGATACTGTTTTGCATGCACTGTTCTGATTTGCATCTGTATCAGCATAGGCTTTCTTCTTTTGCTACTATTTTCTGCTTTACTTCTTCGTGTTTCTTATTTAACCTCTCCCTGCGAGTCACAATTCTACTTTCTCATTCTTTTCTGTTCGTTTTTATCTTGTTTATTTGTTTATTGCATTAACTTCTGTTTTTTTCTTTTTAAAGTTTTCTTGGTCTGGGTTTACAGTTTGCATTCCCATCCAGATTTTGTCGGCCATTTTCTTTGCTCGGCTTTTCTTCCATTTTAAAGTTCATACTTATTGCATAAGCACCTGCATAAATGAGGTTATTTAAGACTATAATTCTATCTGTTGGTATGTATAAGATTAGTTTTCTTAGCTTTTCTATTTCTGCTTTTAATTTCTTCCACCCCTACTTCCTTAACGTTGGGAGTTTATTTTATTCTTCGTTTATAAGTTGTATGATCTGTTCTACTTTGGCCGCTTCATTCTCAGTTCTGCTGTTTCATAGATCTTAATCCCCACATTTGCATCGTTTAAGTTTTGCAGGTTTTTTAGGTTGTCTATCTGTTTCGTTTGGTCTGCGATTCTTTGTTTCGTTGTATAATAGCCAGTAGACATGTCCCATAACCCGTTCATCAACTCGTTCTTTCGTATTGCTTATTATATATAGCGTTCCATTAACAGTCTATTTTGCTGTCCATTTCTTCCTACATATTTTTAGTTTATGTTGATTGTTTTTGCTGTGTTTTGTTCCTGAAATTATTCATTAATTCATTTAATTGGATTTGGCAAAGAATAAACGCACTCGCAATTGCCATTTTCAAGGGGAAAAGGTCAGTGAGTATTTAGGGGACTATGTACAAAAAGAAACCATACAGAAGGAAAATTGGAGGTCCGACCAGCGTCTGTCCAAGGCCGCCTTGAAACACTGTAGTGTGGGCTGATTTACGACCTCATCGGGTAACTGGTTCCACGGACATGTCACTCAAACCAAGAACGTTGCTTGGCGTCGAAGCCTCCTGAACAGTCAAAGGTAGATCTTTTTCATGTGTTCATGGATCCCGCGATCCGGGGCAGGGGTGCAGAACAGGTCCCGATCCAGGCCGCATCGTCCAAAGAGAGTACTTACCTGTTCGGTGTATGTGGTATATTTGTTTCTGAAATTAAAAGAATCAACATTCACAGGATGACGGCCGGACCCTTCATGCTAGCCACCGAGGAAACACCTGCAGATCTTTCTTTTGGGGCCCACGTGGTGCATTATCTATTTGAAACAGTTTTCACATTGTGGCGTTTTTGGCAACACCAAGCCCAGAATTGTTTTACCTGTAGATCTATCACAGAGACAGTGAGAGGTAATGTGCGCTATCATACGTACAAGAGATAACAGACATAAACAGACACTACAAAAAACAATAAAAAGAAAATTAAATATTGTACTTAGTATAAGTTAACACTACAAAAAAACAATGAACTCTTTTTTTTTCTAAGGATTTTGAAAGATAAGTTACTCTCTAAATAAAATGAATAATTTTGCATGAAAGTTTTTTTCCTTCAGACATATTTCTAGAAGTTTCATTCGAATTAAGGGTTAGATAATTTGATCCAGTCCTCGGTAGAGCAAGTAAATAACTTTGCTCTTTCCTAGCAGTATCACAAGCTATGATATTTATTGCGTAGAGCGCGTTGAATTTAATCGGACAGACAGATAGATAGATAGATAGAGAGAGAGAGAGAAAGAGAGAGAGAGAGAGAGAGAGAGAGAGAGAGAGAGAGAGAGGGAATGGGGAATGAATTTTTGTTTTTATTTCTAATCAGAATGCGAAATAAAACAATACATATCGAAAAACCAAATAAATAATCATTTTGTATAAAAAGATTTCCCACTCTCAGACATCTTTTTTAGAAGCTCCGTTCAATTATTATTATTATTATTATTATTATTATTATTATTATTATTATTATTATTATTATTATTATTATCATTATTATCATTATTATTATTATTATTATTATTATGATTTCATATTAGTCTCAAGTTTGAGATGTTTTAAGTGAATATTTTCAGAACATCGTTGGATTACGATTCAAATAGTCACGTCGGTCATTTTCAAAGATATCAAAAAAATCTAAATCAAATTTTTTTATTATATAAGTGAATTATTTATTATTGTTATTATTGGCTCACATGGAGCTTTCACACAAGTCAACAAACGATCTGATTGGAAACCTGTGGTGTTCTCTGGAAGCTGAGTGACAACAAGTCTCTCCAGACGTCCAGCTCTCTTCACCTCTTTCGATAGCATTTGCAAATAAATTTGCATCATCGCAACAGCCGCTTACCATTGATTTCTCGCTGGTAGTGGCCATTGGTTTATACTGGAATTTGAGTGGCACTCAGCCTCCCCAAGGTCCTAGCTCTCTTTGCGCTTGTCCAACCGAGGTCTGGTTGGCGCTCGCTCCTCGGTCTTTCAGTCCTTATTGACCCTTCTCGGCCCTTTGGTATCCCTTTTTTATTGGGAGGGGACGGTGATGAAACAATAGGGGGAATGCATGATGGGGGGGGTGTAGAACTTGTAGATATGCAGCTTCGGTGTTCTTCATTCCCTGTAACGCTTATTCATTATATTGTCTTGTATTATTCTCCGCATTCAAGGGTTTTCCTTAATATTTCAGTCGTTTTCATTATCGTTAGTCGTTGTACTTTTGCAGTTATTCCTCTGATTCCAATTTCTGCTATTCTTTTTTCGAAGTTTTTCGGAATTGTTCCTAGTGCTCCTACTATTATCGGTACTATTTTGATTTTCTTCATCATCCAAATCCCTTTTAACTCTCTGGAGGAACTTTCACACAGGCCATTAAAGATATCTCCTTGAAAACAACATGTGGCATTCCCTGGAAGTTGAGTGACAACAAGTATCCCCAGATTTCCAATACTCTCCACTTTCGATAACATTTGTAAATGAATTTGCGTTATCGCAACAGCCGCTTATCATTGATATTTCACTGGCAGCGGCATTTAGTCTCCACTGGAATTGGAGTGGCAATAAGCCTCCCCAAAGTCTCAGTTCTCTTCGCACATGTTCAGCGAAAATCTGGTTAGTGTTCTCTCCTCGGTATTTCCATCCTCCTTGACTCTTCTCGGCTATTTGGTATCACTCTTTTTGTGTGTGTGTGGGGGGTGATGGGGCAATGGGAGGGATGGAGAACTTATAGATATGTAGCTTCAATGTTCTTGGTTCCATGCAACACTTCTTCATGATTTGCCTCTGCAACAATTTGTTTGGCTCGCTGATGTGGCTCATGTGTATTACTCTCCGCATTCAAGGGGTTTCCTTAATATTTCAGCAGTTTTCATTATTTTTATTCGTTGTATCTTCCCAGCCGTCCCTCTGATTCCAATTTCTCCCAATCTTTTTCATAGTTTTTCGGAATTGTTCCCAGTGCCCCTACTATTATAGGTATTATCTTGATAGATTATTATTATTATTATTATTATTATTATTATTATTATTATTATTATTATTATTATTATTATTATTATTATCAGTAAATTATATAAATTAATGTCAAAAGCACCGTGGAATTTTCAGAGGTCCCGCCAGTTTTTTTTATAATCTGCAAATATTTGGTTAAGTGATAATAATCCAATGATTTCTATTCAAAATACGTTGAATAACAAACATTTTACACCCCAAAAAGGAGCGTATTACATTGTCTTTGGCCATTGGCTCTTGTCACCGGCATTTGGATTTGAAATGCAGACTAGCATACTATACTGAGCAAAAACAACAAAAAAAAAAGCAGAAAAAAGCCCCCCACCAAAAAAAAAAAAAAAAAAAAAAATCAGGTGCTGCACAAAGAGTAAAGTTGAATAAAACAAAACAAAACAAACAAAATCAAAAGGTAAAGAAGTTGAGAGTCTAAAAAAACAAAAACTTACAATACTAAGGACCGACTGATTTGCCATGTGTAATCCCGAGGGGCAGGTGGACGCCCATGATGCCTCGTTGCGTGAGTAGCTGAGCGAATCACCCGATCTTCACATGTGCGTAAACGAACACACACACACACACACACACACACACACACACACACACACACACACACACACACACACACACACACACACACACACACACAGTGTATATTTTATGTGCAAGAATGTAGACAAAAGGCTAAATTAAATGAATAATAGCATATAACAAGTTTATTTTAATATTATATAATTATTGCTTGATTGAGCATGCTATACCTTAAGTGTCGAGAATCAGACGTGGCTGTTAAGCCGTTAAAAGTAGTAAAAACATGACCAACTAGCTATTCCTATAAGTAACCTATAAAACTAACTATCCATATGAGTAACCTATAAAACTTGCTATTCCTATAAGTAACCTATAAAACTTGCTATTCCTATAAGTAACCTATAAAACTAGCTATTCATATGAGTAACCTATAAAACTAGCTATTCATATGAGTAACCTATAAAACTAGCTATTCATATGAGTAACCTATAAAACTAGCTATTCATATAAGTAACCTATAAAACTAGCTATTCATATGAGTAACCTATAAAACTAACTATCCATATGAGTAACCTATAAAACTTGCTATTCCTATAAGTAACCTATAAAACTTGCTATTCCTATAAGTAACCTATAAAACTAACTATCCATATGAGTAACCTATACAACTTGCTATTCCTATAAGTAACCTATAAAACTTGCTATTCCTATAAGTAACCTATAAAACTAACTATCCATATGAGTAACCTATAAAACTTGCTATTCCTATAAGTAACCTATAAAACTAGCTATTCATATGAGTAACCTATAAAACTAGCTATTCATATGAGTAACCTATAAAACTAGCTATTCCTATAAGTAACCTATAAAACTAGCTATTCCTAAAATAACCTATTCCTATAAGTAACCTATACAACTAGCTATTCCTATGAGTAACCTATAAAACTAGCTATTCATATGAGTAACCTATAAAACTAGCTATTCCTATAAGTAACCTACAAAACTAGCTATTCATATGAGTAACCTATAAAACTAGCTATTCCTATAAGTAACCTATAAAACTAGCTATTCATATGAGTAACCTATAAAACTAGCTATTCCTATAAGTAACCTATAAAACTAGCTATTCCTATAAGTAACCTATAAAACTAGCTATTCCTATAAGTAACCTATAAAACTAGCTATTCATATAAGTAACCTATAAAACTAGCTATTCATATGAGTAACCTATAAAACTAGCTATTCATATAAGTAACCTATAAAACTAGCTATTCATATAAGTAACCTATAAAACTAGCTATTCATATAAGTAACCTATAAAACTAGCTATTCATATAAGTAACCTATAAAACTAGCTATTCATATAAGTAACCTATAAAACTAGCTATTCATATGAGTAACCTATAAAACTAGCTATTCATATAAGTAACCTATAAAACTAGCTATTCATATAAGTAACCTATAAAACTAGCTATTCATATGAGTAACCTATAAAACTAGCTATTCATATAAGTAACCTATAAAACTAGCTATTCATATAAGTAACCTATAAAACTAGCTATTCATATAAGTAACCTATAAAACTAGCTATTCATATAAGTAACCTATAAAACTAGCTATTCATATAAGTAACCTATAAAACTAGCTATTCCTATAAGTAACCTATAAAACTAGCTATTCATATAAGTAACCTATAAAACTAGTTATTCCTATAAGTAACCTATAAAACTAGCTATTCCTATAAGTAACCTATAAAACTAGCTATTCATATAAGTAACCTATAACACTAGCTATTCATATGAGTAACCTATAAAACTAGCTATTCATATAAGTAACCTATAACACTAGCTATTCATATGAGTAACCTATAAAACTAGCTATTCATATAAGTAACCTATAAAACTAGCTATTCATATGAGTAACCTATAAAACTAGCTATTCATGCACGAATAGCGTTCTAACTACTTTATCAATCGCGTCTGGTTCCTCAAACTTTAGTTATAGGAATAAAATTATAATATATATTATATATTTTTTAGTTTGTCTGTTCTTTTATCACCCTATATCGTCGTAATACTATTTCCAACATTCTTATCATTGTATATACATATATATATATATACATAGTTACATACATATATACATACATATATATACATGTATACATACATATATACATACATATATATACGTTGCAATCATCATATATATATGTATATATATGTATATATGGATGTATATATATGTATATATATATGTATGTATATATATATGTATGTATATATATGTATGTATATATGTATGTTTATATATATATATGTATATATATGTATGTATATATATGTATGTATATATATATGCAGAGAATAAAAATAAGTATAAAAATAAAAATAAGAATAAAATGAATGAAATTAACAATGATAAACAAACATAATAGTAATAATGCACTTATGAAAAAGAGAAATAGACGCAAAATGCAAGTCTGGTTTAATCCACCTTTCAGTGAACATATACAAAATAATATCTCTAAAGAATTTTTCAAAATAACCATGAGAATTCCCCCCCAGACGCCACACTTGACAATTTGAAAATCACCCCTTCTCAGGTACATGCTATTATAAAAAACCTAGACACCTCTAAAGCATGTGGACCAGATCTCATCCCGGCTGTGCTATTAAAAAAATGCTCTGCCGAGGTTGCTCCAGTTCTGTCCAAACTTTACAATAAATGCCTTAACGAATCTTGTTTTCCCGACTGCTGGAAAACCGCCTCTGTGGTACCAGTCTTCAAGAATTCTGGTGAAAGAACTGACCCACTAAATTATCGCCCCATTAGCCTCCTCACGCTTTTCGCCAAAATATTTGAGTCCTTAGTTAATCAAGTCCTAGTCCAGCACCTAACAGCTGCTAAACTCCTGACTGACAAACAATATGGATTCAGGCAAGCCCGTTCAACAGCAGATATCTTAACTGTAGTTTCTGAACGTATATACCGTTCATTGGATAAAACAGGGGGGGGGTAGAGCGGTGGCCCTTGATATATCTAAGGCTTTTGACAGGGTATGGCACGATGGTCTTCTAAGGAAAATTAGATCATATGGAATAACTGGAAGAATTCATAACGTAATTAAATCCTTCTTAAGTAATAGAAAAATCAAAGTTGTCCTCGACGGACGTACATCCAAACAATATGACATAAATACGGGAGTGCCTCAGGGGTCTATCCTTGGACCTCTATTGTTCCTGATATTCATAAACGACCTCCCTGATAATATTGTTTCGGAGATGGGTATATTTGCCGATGACACCACTCTCTATAACAGATATGAGGGGAAAACAAATGAACACATATCCAAGAAAATGGCAGAAACACTAGAGGATGACCTCCAATCCGTAGTGGAATGGGGACAAAAATGGTTGGTCTCATTCAATGCTGCTAAGACTAAGCTTGTTTCCTTCAATAACTACAAGAAACCTTCTCTACCACCCATAGCAATTACTTACTTACTTACGCCTGCCAGTATCCTATACCTCTATAAGGCAACCATTCGCCCATGTATGGAGTACTGTTGTCACATCTTGGCTGGTGCATCTGCTGCTTGTTTCTCGCTCCTGGACAGGGTTCAAAAAAGAGTCGCCAACCTGATAGGTCCTGAACATCTAGGCTTCAACCTCTGTCCCATCGACGAGATGTTGCATCCCTCTGCCTGTTCTACAAATACTTTAATGGTGAATGCTCTGACGAACTGCAAACACTTGTACCTCCCCGACGTAACTACCCCCGACAAACCCGACAAGCTACTAAGTCTCATCCCTTTACAGTGGAGATCCCTAGGTGCAAGAAAGCCTTTTACTCCAATAGTTTCTTCCCCAGAACTGCGGGTCTTTGGAACTTCCTTCCGGGATTCTGCTTTCCCAACTGCAATGATATGCAGAAGTTCAAGTGTAATGTTAACAAACATCTTTCTACTCTTCTCCCTTCATAATGACCCCGCTAATTAATTCCCTAATAGTAGCCCCCTGCTTCAAAGTGGCACTGTGCCTTGTTTGGGGTGAAAATTGAATAATAATAAAAAAAAATTAAGTAAAATAATAAACTTTCATTCTCAACCCCTGCAAATTAAAGTAAAGCTATAATAAGTTCAAATAATGGTATAATGATCAAATTAGTGAAAAATAATTGAACTGAATCAGGTAAATAAATATTGAGAAAAATGTAACTATAGAATACCTAGCGAATGTCCATTGGAAGGAAATTCCTTAATTTCTGAAATTGTATACAAATGTGAAGTTAAGGTGGATAATAGGGAAAAGATATACCTAAGTGAACTGAATGTAATTTTAAGGACAGATACAGAAACCATATTGCAATATTTAACATTAGACCAGAGAAGAAACCAAATTGGAATGAAAATAAGGATAGAAATAAGAATAGGACAAAATTAAATATAAAAACTAAGAAGAGAAAAACGACTGCATTAGGGGATTGGGTAAGGGAACTACGTAAGTGTAAAATATAATTTGAATTTAAATGGTTAATAGTAGATGAAGCTAGAAAATATAAACCTAGTAAATAAAAAAAATGTAATCTATATTTACTTGAGTCATACTACGTAATGAATTCTAAAGAAAATTTAAACAAAAAGTTTGATGGTATACGAATGAGTCTACATAGAAATAAATTCATGTTATCACACTGATTAAAATAACATGCATAACAATTAAGGAATATGTTGTGAGTAAAATGTAAGTGAAGTAAAAATGTTTTTTAATGTAATGCGAGGTTTTTAGGATTAGTTTTAAATGAAGCAGGAGGTCGTAAACTTAAAACACAGAAACTAAACTAAAAATAACATAAATAAAGGAAATAGAATTAATAAACTAACACTTGAGACATTTTGATAGCACAAAAAAATTGAAATATCAAAAAATTCAATATATTGAGATGAACAGATTATAATGGATTAAAATAGACTAAATCAGAATATTTTTTAAGTAAAATAAGTGAGAAATTTAACCTTGATTGCTATAAAGATAATAATGGAAGAACTACAAGCTCAACATTAAGCATAGTAAATAAATAAATGAAGACAAAAATAAAATAAAACAGTGAATTAAA